>NC_024799.2:24418065-24775554 GCF_000309985.2 Brassica rapa | reverse complement strand
AATAATGATTGATAAGAGGCGGCTAGGACTTAGTAATAGAATCTCCTCTGCTATGGGACGCTGAGTATATAAGCAAACGCTATATGTGCAATTACTTACTTGCGATCTCCTTCAACATCAGGAAGATCTTTCGTAATAGCAATGACTAGTGCAAACAGTGTCACAAAAGACGTGATGAAAGCCACAGGTGCACTGCACATGCCGAATAAAAAGTTGAGTATTACATATATATATATATATATATGCTCCATTAGAAGTTGGTTAACCACAAGTTTTGAAGCTGTATTGACCTATTTATCAAATGTTGTGCATATGATTACTAACCTCCACTGAAACGAAAGTCCAAGAGCAGCTCTAGTAGCATGGTACACACCAAAATTAAGAAGAAAACCTCGTACCTGATAAGGAAATGTCAAATACAAAAGACATGTTACTATTGCCAACATGGTTATAGTTGAGTTATCAGATACAGAAGCATAAAACACAGCCCCCTACCGTGGCAATAATAAGAAACGCTGCAACTGGAAATCTCTTCATTCTAAATGGTGGAACAGAATAGATAGTCCCCAGAAAAAGACCAAGAGAGTATAGGCATGTAATGAATGGACCAAAGTTGACTCCAACAACTGTTAGCCCTGCAACTGCGAAAAATATCACCAACAGCCACGCAGACTGCACTGAGAGATCTCCTGCTGCTATTGGCAAGTATGGTTTGTTCACTCTGCAAAAGAAAACAAATACTTCAACCTCAAACAAAAGTACTTTACATGTAATCATCATATGCGTCATAGTGATGTTACATACTTGTCAATGCCAATGTCGTAGATCTGATTGATGCCAACAATATAACCATTCCCACATATAAGAGCAAGAAGACCTGAAAGCGCCTTGAGTACGAGACTCCACTTAATGAGATGAGTGTTCTCTATCAAAGCTCTTGTAACCAAGGCACTGCCATTAAAATTTATAGTCAGCCAAAACGAAACCAAGGAATGTGGAGCTCTTTCAGTATGCAAACAAACATATACTAACGTGGATCCTAAAGCTGTTCCACGGATGGTATGTGGCCTAAGAAATCTCCAGCAAGCATTTTGGAAACGCGCAATTCTATCAAGAACTGGATCCGAACCAGCAGCACCAACCTGAGAACATGCCTGATAAAAACGCCACAAGTAAAACGTTAATCAACACTAAATATTATTTCAGAGAAGCAACATAAGATGTTGTTCAAATGAATGAATGGCATTTTTCCATTGGAACAGATTAGAGGCAAAAAGATTGAAACAGAATCGAACTTTCTGAGCTGTCTAGTTTCAGACAAAAGTATATTCCAACCAAACTTCACTAGAAGTCAACGCAACAGCTAACATGCTTAAGCGTAGAAAGAAACCATACCCGGATCGAGATTTTTCTATAACCAGTTGAAACAAATTTCGACCGCAAACACGAACTTGATAAGCTCGTGAAGCCAACATCTTTAGGCCTGCTTAAAAGCTTCCCAGCTAAATGCAACGAAGGCCGATGATGATGATGAGAAGAAGCTGCTAAGAAACGAGGTGATGAAGAGGAGAACCGAAGACAGGGTGAATGTGAGATCGAGAGCTCCATTGATGCCACTAGCCACACAAAAACTCTCACTCTGCCACTTGCTGTTACGACCAAACCATTAAAGAGATTGCATTTTGCAATCCGGTTCCTCTATTCTTGAAATCTATCAGTAGAAGCCAACAACTTTTAATTTGAATTAAAAAATTAAATCATAATCAATTGATAAAGTAAATACAAAACTGGATTACATTTGACGACTTAAAAAATTAATGAAAGATAAAACATACAAAATCTTGTAAAGAGGGGAAAGAAAACACCCTTCATGTTAAGTTTGGTCTCTTGAGAGATGTCAAGAAAAATTTGGTTCGGTTTCAGCTTGTGCTTTAGAGAAACCTTCTGAGCTCTTTGACAATGCTTCAGCTTCATCAGAAGCACTAGCACTTGAGTTGATTGTCTCTGCTCCCTCTTCATTCTCCTCCTTGTCCATGACTATGCTTGAGGGAGCTTCCCTTTTGGTTTCATCTGATATCTTCGTCTCTCTATTATTCTCTTCATCAATCATGTCATTGACTTTAGTCTCTACACCTTTACTTTCATTTGTTCTCGTCTGTTTTGTCTCTGCTCCCTCCTCATTCTTCTCCTTGTCCATGAGAGACTCGCTTTTGGTTTCAGCTGATACATTTGTCTCTTTTTTATTCTCTTCATCAATCACGTCATTGACTTCAGTCTCTACACCTTTGGTTTCATTTGTACTTGTCTGTTTTGTCTCTGCTCCCTCCTCATTCTCCTCCTTATCCATGATGACTATTCTTGAGGGAGCTTCACTTTTGGTTTCAGCTGGTATCTTTGTCTCTTTATTATTCTCTTCATCAATCATGTCATTGACTTTAGTCTCTACACCTTTACTTTCATTTGTGCTTATCTGTTTTGCCTCTGCTCCCTCCTCATTCTCCTCCTTGTCCAAGAGTATTGTTGAGGGAGCTTCTTTTTTGGTTTCAGCTGATATCTTTGTCTCTCTATTCTCTTCATCAATCACATCACTGGCTTCAGTCTCTAAACCTTTGGTTTCATTTGTTCTTGTCTGTTTGGTCTTTGGACTCTCTTCCTCTTCCTTATCTTCATCCATGACCACAACTTCTGGAGCTTTGGTTTCAGTTCTCTCTGCCAAATCAGCTGCAGAGCTATCCTCTCCTTCTTTGATGAACTCATCCATTTCCAAAAGCTTCTGAGCTTTAAGCTCGCCTTCTTTATCAACATTCTCAGCTATCTCAGCTTCTGAAACTTTCTTCCCAACTTCTTCCACCATTGCATCATCTACCACAACCTCTGCTTCCTTTGAAACCACTTTATCTTCCGGAATCTTCTCACTAGCTGTCTCTGGTTTCCCTTTGATCTCAGCTTCTTCTAAAGCTTTCTTCTCCTTCTTTGGTTTGATCACTAAAGCCCCCAGCTTTGCATCAATCTCCTTAACAAGATTCGTCAGCGCTCTTGCATTTCGAGCTTCAGACAACCGCGTAGACAACTGCAACACACCGCACAAAAAAATCATCAACCAAAAAGATTCATCCTTAAACCTAAATGTACTTTGCTTATATATTCTCACCTGCAGTATCTCTTCAGCTCGAGGTTTGAGATCATCCAAAGACGCTTCTTTATACATACCTTTGAGAACACACATCAAATGAGACCCCACACTATCCAAATAATGCTGCTGAACCTCACACTGACGCACATCATCCAAACAACCAACACCACGAAACGCACAGTTCACAAGCTTCATAGTACACACAGTAATACAATGCCTATCCATCTCACGCCTCATGATACCACCACTCTCCAAACACCCCTGCTCGCAGGGAATAATCTTAAACGGGCAAACGGCATCATGACTCTCCCTCTGGTTCGCGCAGAAGACAGCATTACACCCTTCGTTCCCGCAGTCCATCGTCCTATAACCACAAGTCAGCACATGCTCCTCAAGCTCTCCTTGTGTTTGAAACTTCATCTCGCAGTGAGAAAGACCTTTGAAGTCCACGTTCTTGAGCAGCGTCTGAGCTATTCCTTCGATGTGATCGTTCAGCCAGAAGCCGCTGACCTCCATCTCCTGCGCGAAGTCATCAATGTTGTCCTCCCTCCTCTCGCTGAGGAGCCACCCGGAGACGCGGCTGAAGAGGTTCCTCTTGGAGGTGGCGAAGTCGTCGACGAAGTCCGATACGACGTCGTAAGGGTCGTGTGAGGAAGGTTCGATCTCTGACGATGAGGAGAGGAGGATGTGGTCAGCCACGAAGGTTTCGCTTCTGTGGTTTAGGTACTCGATCATTTCTTGTTTGACGTCGGCGGCGACGGAGCCAGGGGTCTTGAAGATGTCTCCGGTGGTGTTGTCGACGCAGGCGGTGGCGAGGCCGGGGAGGAAAGTGAGGGAGATCTTGTGGACGAGCTGTGTGTCGTAGAGAGGGCAGTGGAAGGAAGGTCCTGCTTCTTTCTGGTTGTTGATTTTGTCAGGATCTGACACTGGTGGATCCATTTTGATGTTTTATCTCTAACACACACAAGGGTAAACAGAAACTTAACCGATTCAGACAAGACACGATCAGGGCATAAACGAAAGGTTCGAAATTTAATTCAACTGTTGGATTGATATAAAACGAATGTGGAAACCGAAAAAGGTGAAAACTTTACCTAGAGTTCGTGTCCTAAACAGGTAAGGAGACAATCGCAGGAAGAACTAATAGAGCCTGTAATGGAAAACTAATCAAGAGGGAGAACAAAAGTAAGAAGAAATGAGATTGGAGGAAGAGAGGGAGAGACACCTTTGGTTTTGGCGCAATGATCGGTGTGTCGCTCTTCTAAAAAGTCTCTTTTTTTTTTTTGTAATTGGTTTCTACAACATTTTGTATAACATTAAACTCTCTCAATACATACTACATAGAGTGTGTGACATGCTTTACCTTTTTAAACATACGTCGTTTGTTGTGTATGTCCAATATTTAATGTCTTCTAACTTGGGAGGCTAATCTCGGTTTGCTAATAACTGATCGTCTGATTGAGGTATCACTGATAGTTAAAGTTGGAATCTTTTTATATCCATCTCTTGTACTATATAACAAAGGATTTAACTTTGTATATCTTTCCGGTTTATGATCGCGAACTTGCGTCGGTGCTATTACTATTTGTACGAGAGACACTATAGTGGGTGAGAATCGAGATCTGACTTAACAGGTGAGAACCTACTTCACGCCATAGAACTGGATGTAAATCTGCACGACCACTACAGGATTATTCCTAAGTTTATCTTAATGATATTATATAATATAAAGTTATTATCGAACAGTGTTACTGATACAAAATTAGTTCTTTAGTCTGTCGAGACAAAGAGAGAGAGAGAGAGAGAAGAAAACTAAAAGAAAGAACGACCCTTTCGCCCGGTTCCTTTTGTGTTGAAGATGGCGGCTCCGGAGGATGAATCTTCCGCTCAGTCTCAATCTTCCTCTGCCGCTGCGGCTGCTCCCACTCCTCCTCCTCCCTCATCCGCAGGGGATCATTACCTCGCTAAGTGCGTCCTCCGCCCCAGCGTCGTTCTCCAGGTTGCCTATGGCTATTTCCGCTCTCGCTCCTCCCGCGACATAGTTTTCGGCAAGGTTAGGCCTTTGCCCCCCTCCTTCCTGTAATGGAAATTTTTTTTTCCGTTTATATCTCTCTTTTTAGGGATTGAGATTTGCCACTCAAGAATCTCCACTTGTTTCAATTTTTAGCTGTTTTTTGTTTTTCTTTGTTGAGGGCATTGTCAAAAAGAGTAAACTTTGTATGCTTTCTTGTGGTTAGAGTGTGGAAGTTGCATTATTATGAATACTATAAATGATCAAGACTTTTTGTTTTGAATGGATAAATAGTTAGCAAAATCCAATCCAGGCATTCCTATATATATATATATATATATATTCAGGAAGTTTTTGATCCTAGCTTGAAATTTCACTTTTTTTCCTTCTTCTTCTTCTTAGAAATTTCCTTCTGAATTTGTAAAGTTTTATTTTTAGTATGGTTGCATCTGCTTAGGGGATTAGTAGATCCTGAATTTTTTTTTCTGATTTAGTTACTCGTCAGGTCATATGAGTTAAAAGATTTAGACATCATGGAGCCAGGATTATTTTTATGTGTTTGTGGGAAAAGCTATTGTCTAGAGCAATTTGTGTGCTATATTAATATCTTGCTGTTTAATCAGTAACTAGAATGTTTTCTTTTTTGCTCATATCAGGAGACCTGCATAGAGTTGGCGGTTATCGGTGAAGACGGGGTTGTTGAATCGGTGTGTGAACAGAATGTATTTGGAACTATTAAGGATTTGGCTGTTATACCTCAGAGTAATAAACCGTACTCAAATAGTTTTCAGGTATGCATTTCCCATTCCCAAGAGTTTATTTCAGTGATCAGGAATTTTTTTTTAAATGGGTGACAAGTTATCTTTGGTTTTGTTAATTAATGGAATGCAGACATCTGTGATTTGATATGTCAACCATCTATTTTCCTTTTTCAGATGGGTAAAGACCTTTTGGCTGTTCTTTCTGATTCTGGAAAGCTCTCATTTCTCTCATTTAGCAATGAAATGCACAGGTTTCTTCTACGTCTGCTCTTATTTATTCCCGATTAGCTCATGTCATTGTCATCTTACTCATTTTACTGCCATGTGGTGTAGGTTCTCGCCGATACAACATGTTCAACTTTCTAGTCCAGGAAATTCGAGGGATCAACTTGGAAGAATGCTCACTGTAGATTCTAGGCAAGTTTTCATTCCAGTTTATTACATAGATGATTCTGTTGGTGCCTGTAGATATACTGCTTTTAGAATAATGGACTAGCTGTATCTCTTTTGTGCATTTTGCCTAGTTATGAAGTGCTCACTATTGGATTTTCTGGCAAAAAAAAATTGAATTTGTTGAAGCAATATTGTAATTGTTTAACATACCATATTTATTTTTTGAATAGCAATGAGTAATATTGAGTCCTATTATGCAATTTGCAGCGGACTTTTTCTTGCTGTCAGTGCATATCATGATCGCTTTGCGCTATTTTCCCTCTCAACATCGTCTATGGCTGATATTATTCTTAAGGTATTGATTTATGTCACCAACTTGGGGAGCATGTTGTAACTTTATTTGACAAGAAAGCTGCCTTGGCATGAGTGATATAAGTTAATTTATTTTTCTTCTTTTACTTTTAGAGGATATTTTATCCTTCTGAAGACGGAGGGAAGGCTAGCTCTGAACAAGCAGTATCTGGTACTATTTGGAGCATGTGTTTCATTTCTAAAGGTTTTAATGAGTCCATGGATTATGATCCTGTTCTTGCCATCGTTTTAAATAGGTAATCCTTGCAATTTGAAAAGCTTTGTTTTTAGTTATTATTCTTGCTTCATAGGAGTCTGTTATCCCAGGGCTGCTTACCTCAGTATTTTTCTGATTGTATAGGAAAGGGTCTCTCCTGAATGAGCTGGTTTTGTTTAGATGGAATGTCAAAGAGGAATCCATATGTTTAATATCAGAGTATGTTGAAGCTGGGGCTCTAGCACATAGTATTGTCGAAGTTCCTCACTCCTCTGGATTCGCCTTTCTGTTAAGGATGGGTGATGCGCTCTTAATGGATCTTAGAGATCCTCAGAACCCTTGCTGTTTGGTTAGGACGTCCTTAGATCTTGTTCCTGCATCATTAGTGGAAGAGCAGTTTCTTGAAGAGTCGTGTAGAGTACAAGATGGAGACGATGAGGGCCTTTTTAATGTTGCCGCATGTGCTTTGTTAGAGCTAAGGGATTATGATCCCATGTTCATTGATAATGAAAGTGACAATGGAAAGTTGAGCTCCAAGCATGTCTCTTCATGGACTTGGGAGCCGCCGGAACATAATCACAATCCCCGGATGATTATTTGCTTAGATGATGGCGAATTTTTCATGTTTGAGCTCATCTATGAAGATGATGGGGTTAAAGTTAATGTATCAGAGTGTTTATACAAAGGTCTACCGTGCAAGGAAATATTATGGGTGGAAGGTGAGTTCCTGGCCACGTTCGCCGAAATGGCTGATGGAACGGTTTTCAAAGTGGGAACCGAGAAGCTACATTGGATGAGTTCCATTCAAAATATAGCTCCGATCTTGGATTTCTCAGTTGTGGATGACCAGAATGAGAAAAGAGACCAAATCTTTGCTTGCTGTGGCGTAACGCCTGAAGGCTCTTTAAGAATTATCCGTAGTGGCATTAACGTAGAAAAACTTCTGAAAACCGCACCTGTTTATCAAGGAATCACTGGTACTTGGACTGTTAAAATGAAGCTCACTGATGTGTACCATTCGTTTCTTGTTCTGTCGTTTGTTGAAGAGACAAGGGTCTTATCAGTTGGATTAAGTTTTAAAGATGTCACCGATTCAGTTGGTTTCCAGCCTGATGTTTGCACCTTGGCGTGTGGACTCGTTGCCGATGGTTTGTTGGTTCAGATTCACCGAGATGCAATAAGGCTGTGCATGCCCACCGTGGATGCTCATGTTGATGGCATTCCTGTTTCTTCACCGTTTTTCTCCTCTTGGTTTCCAGAAAATGTCAGTATCAGCTTGGGGGCAGTCGGTGAAAATCTGATAGTTGTGTCTACGTCTAACCCTTGTTTCCTGTCTATTCTCGGAGTCAAATCAGTATCATCTCAGTGCTGTGAAATCTATGAGATTCAACGAGTAACATTGCAGTATGAAGTCTCCTGCATCTCAGTTCCTCAAAAATATATTGGAAAAAAGAGACCACGCGCTTGTGCCGTGGATAATAGTTGTAGTAAAGCTGCGATTCCCTCTGGTATGGAGCGAGGCTATACGTTTCTGATTGGCACACATAAGCCTTCTGTTGAGGTCGTCTCCTTCTCAGAAGAAGATGGTGGTGGTGTTCGAGTCCTTGCTTCTGGGAGGGTATCGCTAACAAACACAATGGGAACTGTTATCAGTGGATGTATTCCTCAAGATGTAAGACTCGTGTTAGTTGATCAAGTTTATGTCCTTTCTGGGTTAAGAAATGGAATGCTGCTACGTTTTGAGTGGCCTCCCTTTTCACATTCATCCGGTCACTGTAAAGAAGAGATGGACAGTGTTGCGAGTGACCTTCTGTTAATTGCCACCCGACGTATCGGCATCACACCTGTTTTTCTGGTTCCGCTCAGTGATTCACTAGATTCAGACATCATAGCTCTTAGTGACAGGGCATGGTTGTTACAAACAGCTCGGCAAAGTCTTTCCTACACTTCCATCTCATTCCAACCTTCTACCCATGCAACTCCTGTATGCTCGCCTGAATGCCCTCAAGGAATTCTTTTTGTTGCAGAGAACTGTTTACATCTGGTAAATATATTCTATTTTACAAATTTTAGTTCCAGATTGTCACTGTTAATTCTATCAATCACTGTTTAATTTTCTGATATACTTTACTTGAAAAATAATTAGGAACGAACAAAGTATTAGTTTTTTCTATGGTTTAGAAGTATTATTTTGGTCCGTCTATGGTTGCTTGATGTATTTGCTTGTTGTCTAGGTGGAGATGGTGCACAGCAAACGGCTTAATGCGCAAAAGTTTCACCTTGGAGGCACTCCGCGAAAGGTTATCTACCATAGTGAAAGCAAACTATTGATTGTGATGAGAACTGATTTGTATGATGCGTGTACGTCTGATATATGCTGTGTGGACCCGCTCAGTGGGTCAGTGTTATCATCCTACAAGCTCAAACCTGGAGAAACTGGAAAGTCAATGGAGCTTGTACGTGTGGGAAATGAGCAGGTCCTTGTGGTTGGGACGAGTTTGTCTTTTGGTCCTGCTATACTACCCAGTGGTGAAGCTGAAAGGTTTAAAATCTGGTTCTTAAGCCACTTTTTAATTCTACCAAGTAAGAAGAACTTTTTGCTGATTGTGTGTTTTATCTTTGAATACCTGTTTTACAGTACAAGAGGCCGATTAATCATTCTCTGCTTAGAACACACTCACAACTCGGATAGTGGTTCAATGGCAATCTGCTCAAAGGCTGGTTCATCTTCCCAACGTACATCGCCTTTTCGTGATGTTGTGGGATGCACAACAGAGCAACTATCAAGCAGTAGTCTCTGCAGCAGTCCTGATGATAACAGCTATGATGGAATCAAAATTGATGAATCTGAAACATGGCATTTGAGATTGGCCTGTGCAACAACTTGGCCTGGAATGGTACTTGCCATCTGTCCATACCTTGATCATTTCTTCCTAGCGTCTGCTGGCAATGCTGTAAGCCTCACTTTGATGATCTATTTTTTTTGGTGCTAATTGTTTAGCATACTAATCTGCTAACAAATATGCTGCTCTTCAATAGTTCTATGTATGCGGCTTTCCGAACGATAGTCCTGAGAGAATGAAAAGGTTTGCAGTGGGAAGGACTCGTTTCATGATAACATCTCTGCGCACATACTTCACGAGAATTGTTGTTGGGGATTGCCGTGATGGTGTTCTATTCTATTCTTATCATGAGGTTACCTTCTGATGTCCATTTCTAATATGTCCTCTTCTTTGACTGTCAGTATTTGATATTCTTTCTTTTTTCATGTTATTTGAAGGATGTGAAGAAACTTCACCAAATATATTGTGATCCGGCGCAGCGGTTAGTTGGTGATTGCTTTCTAATGGATGCCAATTCTGTTGCTGTATCTGATCGCAAGGGGAGTATAGCTATCTTGTCTTGCAAAGATCATTCAGACTTTGGTACGAAACACTTGGCCTTTTCTTGTTGGCTCAGATTTTTACTCTCTTTTGGCTCTTCCTTATCTAGAGTTTAGATTATATCCAACAATTCGACAGTGGGACATGAAAGCGTATCCAAATGTGTAACTGTTAACTTGTAGATGATAGATGCATATATTTTACTAGTGTGATTTATACTCTGTCCAAATTTAATATGCTGCATCAGCTAAGGGGTATCACAGTTGGAGGAGTATGCAATCATTAAGATTTTTCAGAACATATAGCTTTGTTCGGATCTCCAACCTTAAAGCAATCTGTTAGGGCACCTGTACCTTCTTTCAAACTAGAATTTTCTTATCTGGTCAGATGTTCCATGTTCGTTTAAGTAAAAAGAAGCTTCCTGACATGTGGAAGATGGCATCGTCATTGAAACTGACTACCTTTTATGGGACTAAAATTTTAGTATTTAGTCTACTGACATTGCTTGTTCTTAGGATTCTTCTAGGGGCTATGGAACAAACTAGTTGAAAATACTCTTAATAGAGGCTTTCTTATGATTCAGAAGAATTTGCTAACTGGAAATACATCTTGATGATCCAGAATATTCAAATCCGGAGTCCAACCTGAATCTAAACTGTGCTTATCACATGGGTGAGATTGCCATGGCTATCAAAAAGGTAAATCCTAAACTTGAAATTGAAATTGAGCATTTCACTGTATCACAGTAACTTGAAAAGTTAGTGCTGCTATCTGATTCGCCTTCTATTCACCTAGTTGTGTGCTCTTTAGATAAGTATTTAAATGTCTTAGGTTATAGAAAACGATTACTTGGTGCATTGGTCTAACAAGTCCTTGAGCTTAAATGGGTGCATGTTCAGTATTTATTATCGGATTCTCATGGCAATAGAAAGTTTTAGTCAAGTTTCTTGTTGTACATTTCAGTTACATAATTAACCAATATGATCTATATTGCTTGCCCCTAATATGATCTATGTTGCTTTCCCCTACATTGTGAACAGGGTTGCAACATTTACAAACTTCCAGCTGATGATGTGCTGCGAAGTTATGGTCTTAGTAAAAGTATTGACGCAGCTGATGACACTATCATAGCTGGCACACTGTTGGGAAGTATATTCGTCTTTGCTCCTATTTCAAGGTATAATTAAATATCTAACTGAAGACATAGCTAGTTAATGGTATTTCGTCGCTGTATCTGCATATCATGGAATATTAACAGTTTTTGCAAAATATGAAAATACTTCTGGTCTTGTGTTTATACTTAGTCACTCATAGTCTGGCCACAAATTTCTGTAGGGAGGAATATGAACTCCTAGAAGCTGTCCAAGCAAAGCTCGTGGTCCATCCTCTGACTGCTCCTGTTCTTGGTAATGATCATAAGGAGTTCAGAGGTCGAGAGAATCCGGTAAGCGAACCACAAAGCAGTTCTAATTTTCTTAGATGTGACATGAAATATCATTTCACTGCCTGCATTGGGTTGGTCATTAAATTTGCGTGCGATGTAGACATATATATAGAGGATATTGTTAAAAGTTGTTTCTTATCCATTATTGGTAGTACGAAACATAAGTTTTGACAATGTTGCAGTCCCAAGCGACAAAGATTTTGGACGGAGACATGCTTGCTCAGTTCTTGGAGCTTACAAATAGACAGCAGGAGTCAGTTTTATCGACACCTCAACCATCGTCAAGCGCATTAAAAGCAATTTCAAAGCAATGTTCTTCTCCGCCTCTCATGCTACACCAAGTTGTACAATTGCTCGAGCGTGTCCATTACGCTCTCCACTAGTCAATCCTCTTCTCAGCTCCCTTTCTCTCCGCAAGATTGCAACTTATATTCCACGACCAACGGATTCAATGATCCAATCTGGTGCGTAACTGAGGCCAAATTCTTTGTAATAGTGGTAGTGAAGTGGTGAATTGTGAATACTTACAAGCTTATCGACATGATTGCTTATAGGGTGCAAAAGAGTTTGGAAAAAAACATCCAGAGTCATAGGAGTTGCCTTTGTGTTCTTGAGGGCAGTGAGTCTTAACGACTAATCCTTATTCTCTCCCTCTGAGACATTTTGTGGAGGAGCATACTTTCCCTATGTACAGAAGTTGAGATGTGGTTTCTTTTAATGCCTAGGACTCGGTATCATTGTGTACATAAAGAATAATAACCAAATGTTTCTTCATGTTATGTTAAACTTTAAACAAAGGGATAGATAGACAAACTGATTTGATAAAAAAAAAATATAAAAATATTAGTTATCTAGTGGTGTCTGTTTCAAAGGATTTACTTGTTACTTGCACCATGTAAATCGATTTTTCCAGGAATTTTGAAACATGTACCTCGTAGCTGGGATGATTCGAATTCTAGACTTAGGTATATGAAATTTTTAAAGTTTAACCAGTATGATACGGTGTTTTCACAACTATGCTATCATCTTGGTGTGAGCAAAAAGTACATATATAAGAAACATACAAACATAGGATTTTACAATTATTGATCATACTTTATAAAAATTGATAAATGAAAATTATTTAGCAAACATAACAACTAGAGATGGGCATCTAAGAACATTTTAAACAGATTGATTAAAAATTTACACTATTCAGATAATCACCCTCTCACGAATTCCTGGAAGATTAATAAAAAAGAACTATTTACCACATCTATACTCTAACTAGCTGTTGTATAAGATTCTGAAGCATATGATCATAAACTTGAAATTAAAGAAACAGACAGCTAGAGATTAAACTAATTTCACATGCAACAAACAAATCAATAATCAAAGTTGAAAAAAATAATAAAAACAAACAAATCGATGATGATGCATATATGGTTAAAACATTTCTGTTTCTCATGCATAAAATAATCCTTTGTCCCGAAGGATCCATTTGTTATCAACCGTTCGTACTAAGGTTAAACTGTGAACACATTTATATTACTTATCATTTTATCTAATCATATGTAAACAATTGTCTATCATAAGTCATAACCTAGTGAAGCAATGGTCAATTATATCAGGTTTAGCGCGATGTTCGCGGAGTTAACAGACAGGATCGTGCCCGTGGCGGTTAATTGTAGATTTGGATTCTTCCAAAGGCCTCTAAGAAGTTGGAATGGTCTCTACTTGATATTCTTATTCATGAATCTGACACTAGAGTACGAGATTACGTTCCTTAACCAGCTTCCATTGGAGGCCACTTGTTCATCCGGCAATAGCCCATACGACGTTGCTAACCATGTTCAGAGAATCTTGGCAGAGACGTTAGGGTTCGAGTGCACTCAACTTGGGAGAAAGGCTAAGTACAATATTCTCACTTGAAACACAAACGGTGTTGTGTCTTGCTACTTCAGGAATAAGCAAAGAAGAAGATCCCTACTGAGAACCTTTTTTTTTTGAATCAACCACAGTGTCCGGACCAAGATCAACCGACAATTCTGTGGGTCAAGGAGTGCAATGTTAAATTATTTAGTAGCCAAAGAGGATCGAACTATGGGTTCACCTTACACTGAGAACTATTGTACCGAAATAAGACTGAGATCATTTTGTAGAACCAATATGTACAATAATATGGAAGCGATACATACCTTTTATATAACAAAGAATCTATTGGAAATGACGGCCAAGACTTTGTATGCTTCCTCTTTCCTAGTGTTTGCGAGGAATGAATGTAGTTATTTCTTCAGAAAAAAAAAAGAATCTATTGGAAACCTGACCGGCTTCGTTTACTTGAATGAGATTTAATTCTAAAAATCTTGAAATCCATCGTGAAAGCAACGCAGACAGTAATGCAAGTTATAGAAGAAAAAAAACACCTACTTATTATCGGAAGCTTCTGGGAGAGGGTCCGAACTCGTGCCATCTAGTGATGTACGTAAACGTAACGAAAGTTTAATTTGTAATTGCTAGAATTGGTGATTTCCAAGACTTTGCATTTGACAAATAGGCCTTCATGAAAACCATTTAATGTATTGGAGACTCATGAATCATTGATTTTCAGTAAAATTAACTCTCTCAAACAAGTAAGGACCTATTTGCACAAGAAATCCACCAACACCAGGTAGTATCTTACAAATTCTTCCACCAAGAATGTGTCCTTCATGAATCGAGAGTCGCATCATCACCAGCAATGCTACTGTCCACCATTGGAAATGCTTCTGGATACAAGTCATGGACGTGAACCAACCGTATAATTAATGTTTTCTTCTCTTTATTGTACGTCACAAAACATAGCCTGAAACAGGGTTACCATTATCTATAATGAATATTCTTTCCGTCACATTGTGTTATAATGCCAAACAACATTATTTATCCACTTTTGTAGAAATATGTGCAGACACGCCCAGCAGCAACAAATTCCTTTCTCACTTGTATGTCATTCAACTCAATCATTGGAGTGTAATTGGCATTGCAACAAAAAAATTATGGAAACTACGGTATCACCTTGTCTGAGCAATACATCATATTTACCACGTATTAGCTTCCTTTAAGAAACATAAACATAGATTTGACAGACCTAAGATTTTGAGAGCATATATATGTTCATGAGCTTAATATTCAAGAAATCGACAGC
Organism: Brassica rapa; assembly: GCF_000309985.2. Lineage (NCBI taxonomy): Eukaryota > Viridiplantae > Streptophyta > Magnoliopsida > Brassicales > Brassicaceae > Brassica > Brassica rapa. The sequence goes on along the minus strand of NC_024799.2, from coordinate 24,760,698 downwards.
TAGAGCCTAATATTTTTATTTAACACGCAAAATAACAAAAAAAACGACTCATTCTTTACGGTCTTTACACTGAGGATGCAAAATACTCTAACTAGCTGTTATGATCATAAACTTGAAACTAAAGAAACCGACAGCGAGAGCATAAAATAATGAGAAAATTACTAGAATGTTACACATTTTATGGTTTATTACTAGAATGTTGTATATCTTTGTTTTATTACTAGAATGTTTTCTTTTTCCTAGTAATTTACAATAAGGGGCTTTTGTTATGTTTTATTTTCTGAAACTAATTTTAAAGATCAAAGCCACATCAGTTATTTAAAATCCACATCACATCAGTTATTTTTTGAAACCAAACCGTCTCTATCACTATCACTATTACTATCATACATACGGTTTTGTAAAAAAAAAAAAAGAAAAGAACACGAAGAACTGTGTTGTGTCGAAGAAGGAACCGCAAACCGAAATCGTCTCACCCTTCGAAACCCTCGTCGACATTGTTCTTTACTTCTTCGAACTCTCTCTAACTCTCTGTCGTTGAACTCTCTATAACTCTCTGTCGTTGAACTCTGTCTCGTCGGAGTTTTTAGAAACCGTCGTCTGTACGAAATCGCCTTCACCGCATTCTCATCAACGAGTTCATCTTTTCCGGTAAGATGTCGCGACGTTATATATTGTATTTTGGTTGAGTTTGTGGGTCAGTTATATATTGAGGCTGTGATATGGGTGTGTCGAGGTTTTTGTTGCGACTGAGTTAGGGTTATGTTGACTGTGCTATGGGTTTGTCGAGGATTTTGTTGTGTCTGAGTTAGGGTTATGTTGCGGCTGAGATATGTGATTGTCTAGGCTTTTGTTGTGTCTGAATTAGGGCTTTTTGTTGTGGCTGAGTTATGGTTATGTTATAACTGAGTAATTATTATGTTATGGCTGAGTTATGGTTATGTTATAACTGAGTAATTATTATGTTATGGCTGAGTTATATATATGACCTAATATATTTTAATATTATGATATGGCTGTGTTATTTTTATGTTGTGGCTGATTTATTGTTGTGTTATATGATCAGATGGATGTTAGTCAAGTCGAACCACGTGATTACCCTCCAAGACTTTACCCTTCTAACCTAGAAGGTAAAGATATCAATCATAATTTCCGTGCAGGACATTTCCCCCACATTAAAGAAACAATAGGACTCGATGTGTGGGAAGAACTGGTGAACTCTCCCATTGGAGTAGTTGCTAGGCTACTTTCACGCGAAAGCATTTGGTCTGGTAGGACCGTACACTATCTGCTATATAGACAGCTGCGAGTGCATAAAAAGGAGATATGGTCTGTTGTGGCTGATGATGTTATCAGGTTTAGCTTGCTCGAGTTTGGTGAGATCACTGGGTTAAACACAGGTCCATTGCCAACAGAAAGTTTTGAACCTGATCAATACAAAGAGTTTTGGGAGGAGTTGAAGGTGCCGCTTGGGATGGGACCCAAGTATGATGAGCTGAAGGCAGCATTAGAGTTCTGTCCTGGTTGGAGTTTTGAAAAGCGTAAGTGGTTGGGGATGTTATTTCTTCAAGCCATGGGACTGTACTGTTTGCATCACAATTCAAGGATACCCTTTCAAAGTGCAATAAGGGTATTCGACGATGAAGCCATGAGGTCGTATCCATGGGGTCGGACTGCATTCGAAGTTCTTGTTGACTCTCTGAAAACACTGTCTCCAGATGGAAAGTCATACACAGTAAGCAGCATGAAGGACGTTTTATTGGTTTGGGCGTATGAGTCCATCGTCTGTTTCGGTGAGAAGTTTGGGAGAGTGGTCAACAATGAAGACGTTCCTCTTTTGCGATGGGGTGGAAGGCGTACACGTTCAAGTTTTGATACTGTCTTGTCTGACGAAATCAAAGATCATGGCGAGGTAATGTTTAACTGCTACTTATACGACTGAGTTAACAGCTACTTAATGGTTGAGTTTATTTTATATTGTTGCCGAATTAGTCTATTTGATGGCTGAGTTTATTTTATATTGTGACCGAATTAATTTATTTGATGGCTTGGTTTTGTGTTATTTGATGGCTGAGTTTATGATAAACTGGTGTTGCAGGTCCGTTTGAGGAGAATAGTTATGAAGGAGTCAATTGAAGAGATGTTTTCTGTATGGTCGGATGAACCTGACGACCCACAACTCGTTAGGTTGGTAGAAGACATACACGCAGGTAGATACGTGAAAGGTTTCTGGGAAGTACGGAGGGATGAGCAGGGGAAGGGGAATGAGAAGAAGAAGAAGAAGAAAACGAAGGGAGTTTCATCAGAAGCTGAGCCATCAACAAAGAAGCAGAAGAAAGAAGCTGCTGAAACGAGAAAGGGTTCTAGCGAGGAGGAAGCTGTATTGGACAAAGCGACTCTGACGAATCTTGTGAGTGCTCTGCAGAATATTTCAGCAAAATTTGACGCTTACGATTTTGACCGGAACCGGCCAGTGATGGACGAGAAGACCCTAGATAACGTGGTGAAAGCTGTAGTGCAGCAGAGTCTGAAAGTTTTGGGGGAAAGGAAAATTCCCGACAACGATGCTAAACTCTCCTCCGCCGGCGTAGAAAAATCTTTATCAGTGACATCATCACCTCGTAGGAGGTCGCCACCGGAAAAGTCGGACAAAAGTCCAGTGGTAGAACCGCAGGCCCAGGAGGAGAAGTCTGTAAAAACTCCAGTGACAGAACCGCGGCAGCAGAAAAAGCCTGTCAAAAGTCCAGAGCCGCCGCAGCAGAAAGAGAAGGCTGTCAAAAGTCCAGTGCCGCCGCAGCGGAAGGAGAAGGCTGTCAAAAGTCCGGTGCCGGCGCAGCAGAAACAGCAGAAGTCAGTCAAAAGTCCAGCGTTAGCTGAGACCCCTGCAAAGAAGAATGCGGAGCTTGAGAAGGATACAGTGGTGAGAAGGATTTTGGGTGATGATTTTAATGAAACTGATTTCATCAGTGTTTCTCCTGCAAAGATTACTAAGGATGCTAAGGATGGTAAGGATGCCAACGTTCCAGCCTATGGACGCGGCTTACGGGGCAAGGCCAAGCGTACTGTTACTGTAAAGGATGAGGCTATCGAGGATAAGAAAAAAGCACAGCGGGCAGAGGCTGCGTTGAAGAGGAAGGAGAAGCAAGAGGCTAAGAAAAAAGAGAACGAGGAGAAGAAACAGAAGAGAAAAGCGGCTGAGTTACAAAAGAAACAAGAGGCTGGGTTACAGAAGAAAAAGAAGGAAGACGAGGCTGAGTTACAGAAAAAAAAGAAGGAAAAAGAGGCTGAGTTACCGAAGAAGAAGAAAGAAGAAGAGGCTGAGTTACAGCGGACTGAGGAATGTGTTGTGACCAACGACGAAGTTCTTGCGGAAGATAACGCATTGGCGGCGGAGTCTGATGTCGAGCCAGCTGAATTGATTAGATCTTCCGTGATAAAGGAACTTCGGGAGAAATCAGTTAAGTTATCTCCACAAGGGTTTTCATTGACGAACCTTGATTCAGCACCAGATTTTCCGTACATTGGAGACAATGGACAGACGACTTGCATGAGGAAGAACATTACGCCTTCATCAGTAATATACGACCCTTGCGCACCTGTTGATCCGGCGCGACTGGAAAAACTGAAGCAACACATTAAGGCAATTCCACCCAAACCACCAGCACCTAAAGATAAACCAGTAGAACCCTCAGCTGATCATGAGAGTGACTTCTACAGCATACTCATGCATGAAAGACCGTGGCCTGACAAAGAATATGGATGGGTGTTTGATAATGTAAGTCTTTATTAAGGCTGACTTATATATTCTATAAAGGCTGACTTATATATTTAATTCATTATATTATGGCTGACTTATTATTTTTCTTTGTCTAGCATATCGCTGCGTATATGAACGTCCTCATACAAAGGTCCATGCGAGATCCCACTCCATTCTGGTCCAAGCGGATTGGCTTCATAGACCCTTGGTTGTTAAGTTCTTGGGCTTCCCTCGATTACAGGCAGTTCAGGATGAAACCTGCTTCGTTCAAGTTCAAAGACAGTGGTTATGAAGCGTTGGTAAACGGGAGATTCCCCGAAGAATTTACAACAAACTTGAAGTGGTATGCAGATGTGGATCACGTGTACGGATGTCTTCAAACCGGCGGTAATCACTGGGTGGCGTTTCACGTGGATCTGATCAAGGAGAAGATAGATTGCTACGATCCAATCTATGGAGAGTCAACACCCGAAAGTGAGCAAAAAATGCTAAATGCTTTTAGACCTCTACTGGAGATGCTTCCCTGGATGTTGAATGAGCTTATTCCTGCCGATCTCCGAAAGCATTCTAGGAAGAGGTTCGCATTCAGACGGAGGAGCAAAAGATACATTCCACAAAACAACATGTCAGGTGATTGTGGGGTTTATTCGTTGAAGTTTGTGGAGTGTCTAGCGCTTGGTGTAACTTTTGATGGCATAAACGATAGTAATATTCAAGGGTTACAGGTGAAGATGGCAGCAGATATCCTCGAGGAAGGAGGAAATGTTGGAATGAACAATTTGTTTTCATAATGAAACTGTATTTGTTTGTGAACCTGTGTTTGTTGTTATGTTAACTATTTGACTTTGGATAACTGCTGTAATAACTCAGTCGTATCGATTAGTAATACTCAGCCAGTACTCATTGATAACTCAGTCATACCTCAAACATACCCTAGAATCAAAATAATTAATAATTTTTCATTCGAATGTTATATATAAAGTCCAATTATCAAAATAATTAATAATAACTCAATGTGTGAGCATGATCTTTGTTGACTATACGAGTTTGGAATCGATTATAATCTTGAGGTATATGTTGTCTCTTACGAGTACCTAAAACTCTTGGCAGTGATATGAGGTGTGAGCGTGATTCAAAACACGTAAACTGTTATTGTGTTATTTATTATGAATTTGTGATATTTATCATATCTTGTGGTTCGTACATCATAAATCATAACCCTAAACAATCTTATTCGGAACCCAAACCCTAAATAACTAAACCCTATACCCTAAACGGCAAACAACAAATCAGCCGTAAAGGTCTTACTAACTCAGCCTGTTAGTGTAAGTTAATATTTACATATGGCGCGAAAATTTTAGATATTTTATCTCGCGACCTTTAATGTTCTATACTTCCCCTATATATAGCCCCCTTCTCTTGCACCTTCTCGCCTTATCTCACTAGAAAACCTAAACAATATCTCTATATCGCCTTACAAAGTTATGATTGTTCCTGGTTATTCAGAAAGGTTAGAGAACAGAGTCAATGAGATACTAAACTCTGAAAATCGTGAAAACCTTCCCGTTCTATACCCTGGCCCGGGTGTCTTGCTTGACAGCGTAATCTGGTTTAAATTTCTAAGCGATCTCTCCCTGGCCATCCCGTCGATTTTAGCAGAAGGATGGGTTCATGATTGGCCGACATGGCGCGCCATTCCCGATCATTTTAAGGAACGCTGGTTTCTTCACCAACAAAAAAACACCATTTTACGAGTGTGTTGTACTTGTACAAGTTAAATACTACTTACAAAAGCTATGGCGGGTCATTGCCTTAAATAGAAACTCAAGTCCATGCAAGACTTAATATCGAAACCTAACTATTGACCTATATTTTGATCTCGAACCAAACAAATTCTCAAGAAATGGTGATGGAGGAGACATCAAGAACGACGTCGCCTTATTCAGTTGTATCAGAGTGTGAAGGAACACTACTAAAGAGCAATGATCCATTCTCTTACTTCATGCTCCTTGCCTTTGACGCCTCTGGTGTAATCCGTTTCGCCATCTTGCTGTTTCTCTGGCCCGTAACCACACTTCTTAACGTCTTCAGCTACAAAAACGCCGCTCTCAAGCTCATGATCTTTGTAGCGACGGCTGGTCTCCGCGAATCAGATATCGAGCTGGTGTCTAGAATCGTCTTGCCTAAGTTTTACATGGATGATTTGAGCATGGACACGTGGAAGGTTTTCAGCTCGTGCAAGAAAAGGATCGTGGTGACTAGGATGCCTCGAGTTATGGTGGAGTGGTTCGCTAAGGAGCATCTTAGTGCGCAAGAGGTCATCGGCACAGAGCTAATCGTGAACCGATTTGGTTTTCTCACCGGTTTGATTCAGGAAACTGATATCGATACAATTGTTTTAAACCGTGTCGCAAGCTTGTTTGTTGACAGGAAGCCTCACCTAGGTCTTGGAAGACGACCAGCTTTGTCGAATTCTACAACATTCTTATCGTTATGTGAGGTAATTCTAATACCATGCAAAAATCAAAAAGTTAAGCAACGTTTAGATTCCCATTAAATATATAAGCCCTGTTCTTTTCGTGAACGTGGCAACCAGCGGCAGCGTCTGAAATTTAACCTATTATCACGGCAAAAAAAAGTCAACCACATCACTCATGTAACAAATCCAGCCTGTTTTCTTGACGCTGCGGCAGTGATCGAGGAGTAAAAGAAACGCTGAATATTTCAGCGACAACTGAATTTCATCTTTTGTTCTTTCAGCAGTTAACGCTGCGGCAGTTCAATTTTCCGTACCGTTTAATTTGCTTCCGTCGCAGTGTATTTTCTCTGCCGCTGCCGCTGGTTCCGCGTTCGTATAAAGAACAGGGCTATAAAAGAACATGCATCGGCGGCCATTCCACATATTAAGATGGTTGATCTTAGCGTAGTAAAATCATAACAAAATATTTACTAAATAAGCATGGAAATGATGCTATGTTTGCCGGATATATAATTATAGTTTAAAAACAGATTTAAATGGTGTAATACAATAAAATGTTTAAAAGCATACTGATGCATACGTTTGACGGTCATGAAATTTTCGGGGACGTAGACGATTTAGCGGAAGTTTTAATATATACTAGATTCTGATCCGCCCGCGGATATCTTGTTTGATTTACACTTTTTTAGTAATTTAATTTTTATATTTATATTTCTTTTTTGTATAATATTTTATTAAATAATTAATATTTTTTTAAATAATTGTATTAAAATAGTTGGACTACATCTGGTATAGGTGATGTTTCTGTTTTAATAGAATATATATTTTCTTACAAATTTAAAAGTCTATTCCTATGTAATATTCTTCAAAAAAAATTAGAGATTAGAAACAAATGTTTTATCAATGACCATGACCGATCCTATACCCAAAATAATTGTCTTTAAATTATATTAAAATGTATGTGTTAAAAAAAAAAAAGTGTTTCAAAGAAAAAATTATATTAGAATGTTAAAATTAGGAGCAAATTCATGAATCGAATAAGTGGAACCAACAAGTTGAGGTGCAGCCGCCCAAACCGGTGATCTTCCACGATGGAGGTCTCGTGAAGCGACCAACACCAGCCACTGCTCTCACCAGTCTCATCTGGTTCCCCTTTGGTATCATTCTTGCAGTGATACGGATCCTTGGTGTGTTCGTTCTCCCAATGTGGCTCATACCTTACGTCATTAGCTTATCAGGCTGCCGAGTCACCGTGAAGGGAAAGCCTCCGCACACTGCTGGAAACTCTGGTGGCGTACTCTTTGTATGTAATCACATAACTACGATAGACCCTGTTGTGATATCTTATGCCCTCGGACATACCACCCCTATCGTTGTAATATTCCACCTCTCGCGGTTTTATGATATCTTGTCTCCGGTCCCCATCGTACGGTTCACCAGAAACCGTGATGTCGATGCAGCAAAGATGAAGCAAGAGCTGGCTAAAGGAGATCTAGTGGTCTGTCCCGAAGGAACCATTTGCCATCAACCATTCTTGCTCAGGTTATAAGCTGGGAATATTTATTGATATTATTTATCTAATCATTATATTATACAAGTCAAACCATCCATTACCATACCTTATGCAGGTTTAGCGCTTTGTTCGCGGAGTTAACAGACAGAATCGTGCCCGTGGCCATTAGTTGCAGATTTGGATTCTTCCGAAGGACCCTAAAAAGTTGGAATGGTTTCAACTTGATCTTGTTATTCATGAACCCGACACTCGACTACGAGATTACGTTCCTTGACCAGCTTCCGTTAGAGGCCACGTGTTCATCTGGAAAAAGCCCATACGATGTGGCCAACAATGTTCAGAGAGTCTTGGCGGACACGCTAGGGTTTGAGTGCACTGAACTCGGGAGAAAGGCTAAGTACAATATTCTCACTTTTTAATACGCATACCTTTGAAACAAGGGATCTATTAATAAATAGTAAAAAAATCACTTTTTCAAGAGTTTCCAAAACCTTATCGTATAGAAAACAGAAGCTCAAAATTGGCGTTTACATTCCCGAGGTCTCAAAAACTCTTACAGCCTTGTTCAATAGCTGATTCTCAAAATTATAGTAACAACACTTGGTGATTCGTTACCACAGTATCTCAGGCCAAGGTACTGTCGGCATACTCCATTGCCCTTTGCTTCACGTACTCGACTCTCTCATCGTCACCAGCAGTTTTCTCATATTCCAAGAACTTCTTGAATAAAAACTGAAAAATCCAAGCGCAAAAGGGTTAAAAAGAATCTTCAGTAACCAAATACACTAAATATAGATTTTCTGGTGAAAGGTGATAAGAGTCTCTATGGAGCACCTTCATCTTCTTAGGAGGCAAGCTCAAGCTAATGGCTCTCTCGAACAAGGATCTAATCACATCAACTTCTCCCAATCGAATCTCCTGTAATAACCAAACAACATAACATACGTTAAAAACACTACTAGATTGGAAAATGGAACAGAAGTTTTGAAGAAGTGGAATATAACGAACCTGGTCAAGATAAACACTCCACAAGTCTGTTCTTTTTGGGTATTCCCTAAGAACGCCTTCAAAAAGTGATCTCCCTCTCTCTGCAACTCCGCATTTGAACTCAAGAATAGCAGTTTGTGATATGAATTTAATGTGCTTATGGCGCGGAAGACACAGCAAGGCACGATTGACGATAGACTGAATGTCGTCCTCGTCTTGCTTCAGATGACTTTGTACTTTCCTTAACCAAACCTACAAAAGCAGACATCCGATACAAAGTTAAAAGAGTGAAGAACGAACCCTTCACTAAAAGTAGATAAAGAGCAAATAGCAGTTACCTTGCAGGATTGCTTGAACTTCTTGATCATCTCATCAAGCAGCTTATCAGCCAATTTATATTGCTCTGTTCTCTCGTAAACGCCCAAGAGAGCGTGGTAAACTTTCTTTGGGTCACAGTATTGACGTGCTCTTTCAAAAACTTTCTTAACAGCTTCCTGAATACCAGAAACAAACATGAGTAAGATAGCATATATATAAATTTTTATTGGTTAGATAAGCTTTCGCTGAGGTCATATGTCTATTACCTCTGGAGGACTTCCATGTTCATTTTCCAAATTGAAGTAAGCAACCCATATGTTTAGCTTCTCATCTTCTTCACGAATATTTATAGTCCTCAAGGCCCTTCAGTAGAGATTTTATGATTAGACGCGACCCAAAAATAAAAAATAGAGACGATCGATCACACATGAAATACAGATGCCAACAAACAGTTTCTGCACTCGACCCACATCGGTAGCATCCCTACAAGTTCACTGCACTTCCCTTTTTCTTGAATGATGTAAATAGAAGTTGGGGAAAATTACCTCTCAGCGATGGACCTGGCTTTCTCAATATCAGCCAAACTGAGCATGAACGCCATATACTTAATCCAGACAAAGCTGCTATTTGGAGAGCTTCTAACCAATTTCTCAAATTCATCAGCACTCTCAGGAGCATGATTCTCCAGCAATCTTCCTTCAGCAGCTTGTATTTTTCTCTCTCTGCACAAGTAATTTCCATAAGCACAGGATGAAACCAAATATATAAGCAACATTTGGGGAACTTCAGAAATAGCCAACCTTTCTTCTTTGTCTTTTTGCTTTTCCCTTCTCTTGCTCTTTTCATCTTTGTCGACTCCCTGCAGTTTCTCATTCTGATCGTTGTCAAAGCCCGACTCCTCAATGTCGTCAAGGTTAACCTCAAGCGCAGGGATAGAAGCCCTTGACTCAACTTGGGAAAGAACCAGAGAAGATCCCCTATGTCTTTCATAGCCTGTTTCCTGGAACCCAAAATCACCAACTGCTGCAAGAACTCCCGACTTCGAATCATTGACTGGATCACATTCCATGCTGTCTTCTTTAGCGTTTTCATCAGAAGGTGGCTGTGCCTTGTCATCATCGTCGTTCATAAAATAAGAACTCTTCATCCCAAGCGATATACGTTGCTTTTCCTCGTCCAGCTAGAGCAACACCAAAATAAAAAGAAACAACATTTATATTCCGCAGAAACAACATATACCAATGGCATCTTAAAACATTATTATGTAAATCATAGAAAAACTACGTTCAAGGTAACGACCAGATTATATCACTCGGCTGTTAGCATAAGGCTAGAAAGATCAATACTACACAGCACCAATTCTTACTGCAAAAAGGACTTCATACCTTCAAAATCTTTGCGGTGACGCTTTCCCCAGCCTCATATCTGGCTTGTACATCCTCAATACGATCATCAGAAAGCTGTGATTTATGACATAATCCAACCTACAACAAAAAAAGGCAGAGATAAGCAATAAAGTATATATGGCAAGTCTGGTTACTCCCTAAGGAAAGCAGCATAATGTCTAAAATATCAGAGCAGATTTTAAGGTAATACAAAACTAGATCTTTACCATGCTCGTGTTGTCTATTGTAATGAATAAGCCATAGGGCTCCACTCGTTTGATGCTCCCCGAAATCACGTCTCCAACATGGAATTGCTTCAAGTCATAAGATTCAGATTTTGGTTGCCCACCCGCATTTCCTTTTTTCAGAGTGACTTCTACCCGCTTGGATAACGACTCGACATTTAACACCCTACAACTTATTTTGTTAGAGCAGAGTATTTAGTGTACTACATAATACTTGTTTCACATGAAATCTGCTTTACCTGCCAGTTACAAGTTTCCCTACTGGAAACTCCTTTTCGGGATCCTTGACAAAAGTATCACTTAAATTTGACAATAAAACTTTTGCGTCGAGTTTCCTTGAAAGCATAATAAAACAACCTTTTGACATCGTATTCTTGACATAACCCTGTAAAAGTTTGAAATAACATAAGTTCTACCGCAAGAAAAGGAATTGAGTTGCTGAGTCATGGTTATAGATGCAAAAGTACCTGGATGGCCATATCAGGAGAAAGACCTTCAATCCTTTCAAAACGTTTGCATATATTGACACTGCGAATTACCATCAGGTTAATAAGCAAGTGAAAGATCATGCGATTTCAAGTTAACACAGAGTCAAGGCTGATAGAAAAGCATATGGTAGTTATCATCAAGTCTGTTACTTATTCCACTCTATTGAGAAAAATGAGGAATACACATGAATTGGAAGGCTGATGATAAGCTTATATACAAAAGAAAAAACTTACTTATCATTTGAAGCTTCTGAGAGTTGGTCAGAAGTCATACCATCTAGAGATGTCCGTAACGACAATTCAATTTGCAAAGTCCCTTTACTAGAATTGCTGATTTCCAAGACCTTGCACTTGACAAACTGACCTTCATGAAATCCATCTAACGGATTGGAGACCCATGAATCATTGATTTCAGTAAAATGAACTCTCCCAACCACGTAAGGAACTCTCCCAAACACGTAAGAACCTATTTGCACACGAAGTCCACCAACACCAGGAAGTATCTTAGAAATTCTTCCACCAAGAATGTCTCCTTCATGAATGAATAGAGTAGCATCAACACCAGGAATACTACTGTCTAGATTATCCGTTTTACAGCCTCCACCGTTGGCAATGCTTTTCTGGATATCAAGTAGTGGACGCTGAACCAACCGTGCTGTTTTCTTTTCTTTATCGTACGTCAGAACATAGCCTGAAACAGCTTTACCAATGGGAAAACGCCTCTCGAACTCCTCAAGTTCTTGAGCGTCGCATCCAGTGTCTAAAATGAACACGCATGCCGTCACATTGCGAGATATTGTCAGCCAAACCCATTCTTTATCCACTTTGTAGACATATCCCCTGACACGCTCTCCAGTAACAAACTCAAGCTGTTCCCTCACTTGAATGCCATTCAATTCACTGGAGTCTACTTGAAATTGCAAAATAGAAAATAAATGGAAACATGTTATCACCTTGTGTGAAGAAAAAGTTGATATGTTAGATACACACAAGCAAACTTCTCAATCAAACGCAAACAGTTTTATAATTTTTTAATCTAAGCCTATAACTATAGAATTAAATGAACATAATTTTGCAAACATAATAGCTAGAGGTGGCCATCAAAGAACAATTTAAACAGATGGATCTGAACATTTTCACAAATAATACCATCTGACAATATCCCGGACGATCTAGACTAATGAAAACAACAACATTCTAAACCCTAAAGCACATGTGATAGGTCTGTAATATCAATTCCAAGTGCGAATCAATGGGCCATATTTTTTTTCAATTTTCTTGGATTACCTCTAAGTATTGCAGGCTTTGAAGAAAGCTCCCAAAGACTCTTTTCGATATTAGTATGCCAGGGCTTTGCAATAACCCTTGCAGACACTGATTGCCCGACTCTTAATTTGGAAAAAGGTTCATCACTTGTACTTACATCATCCACCTATCCAGCGAAGAAGAGTCAAGTCGTATAAGCATTTTTGTGCACCCAATATTGAATAATGAATATTATTATTAATATCTAAAATGATGATGGCAACACAAGAAAAATCACCTCCGTTATGTGGATTCTTCCTCGGAAACTTTGGCCAAAGTTTACTCTTACTTCCAAAGGCTTTATTTCAGTAATCTGAAAAAGTAGAAGATGTTAGTCTAAGACAGTAGAAGTTATGGTGGCAGGGCTAGTTGAGAAGTCATGTCGACGACCTACATCTTCTGTTCTAATTATTTTTGTTCGTTTACTAACTCAGGTAGTCCTCTTCGATTTTTAGTTTTTTTTTTTCATTTAACTATCTTACCTATGTTAAGGTTTGTTATGTATAATTCTGAAGTAGTTCGATAGTTAATAATTTTAAGTACATTCCGCTCAAATCTGAACAGTGAAGCAATTAGTACTGCACCTCAAGCTCACTTGTTGAATAAAAATAGAAAGACATAAGAAAGTAGGGCGTTAGTACCTCGGCGTGGACAACAGAACCAACCCCACAACTGGATTTATTCTTTGTCCTCTTAGAATGGGGTGTATCAGAAATACCCGAAACAGAGTCAAGAAGTAGAAGCAACCTCCCCGACGTCAAAGACTTTTGCAGAGCCTCCACAGACGCAACAACACTGCGCAGAGAAATTAACAAAAAACGATTAGCTACGATCTACAAATGACATCAGTAAGGACTGCTTCTACTATTGCTAATTATAAGTACGATGAGAAGATATAATATCAACTGCCAATGGAGATAAAGACATTCACATTTTCTATTAGTTTAGCTAGTCAGGGCCAAGAAAGCAAGAGATAAAGGATTCGTGAAAAGGGGAGCACAATTTACAAGTAAAAGATTGGTTAGAAAATGAATGTATGATCACCTTTGTCCAGCTGAAAATTGTTTCACTGGTAACTTCTGTGTGTTATAGTCTGATATTGACGCATATCCTATAGTGTAACCATGTTCTGGAATCGACAAAATCTGAAAAATAAAAAGTGGCAACTCTGAGTAACATGCAATAAAATATTAACTTATTGTAATAAGGTACTTACCAAGTATTGCTCCTTCACAATCTCTACAACAGCGCTGACCCTTTGGTGGACTTCAAGTTCCTTGGAAATAGCTCTTCTACGTTTCTGAAGGAAAAAAATACAATATGGCATAAGCCAGCTGAGATCAGCATCACCAACCACAGTAATTCAATTTGAACACAAGCTAACAACGATGGGCATGCAAGAAAACACGAAGCGAAAGAATATATGTTATTATATGGAAACCTTTTTGGACTGGTTGCTGGACACCTCTTTGGTTGAGTTGTTTATGAGCTCAGGCCGCAAAGACAAATCAACTAGTCTCTCTGCCCTAGATAAATCAAGAACAACTGCTTCGACAACAGAACCGTGTTCTAAAGTAGCTCCACCCACTACATATAGGAAAACAATGTGTCAGACAGGAAGGCACAGATGTTTTAATACTATAATGCAAACTGAACCCCAACTTAGATTCTCCACAATGACTTACAATGATACTGAGGTATAAAACCAAGCACGTTATCAATATTGTCAAAATTCACCACCAAACCCAGTTCATTTTGCTCATGTACGGTTCCCTTGACCAAACTCCCAATAGAGAATTTCTCAACCCAACTACATTCACTTTCAGTGATATCAGATGATTGCAGGTCCGAGATCTGAACATATGAAACAATGCACGTTAGAAATCAATCCTTCTTTACATCACTTGCAGTACAGTGATACTCAAAATTATATAGACAGGTGCAACACAACGGGTTCCATAAAGTCTGAAAGCCCAATAAAAAGAGAGAATGTCCTAAGAACACTACCTTCTCATCCGTAAGGAAGTACTCCTGGATAAAAGAAGCATCTACAGAAGCACAAGATGACTGTTTCAATGAAAGAGTTATCCTGCTTTTTTCTTGATTGATCTACAAAGAAATATTGCACATGGTCAAGACTTCATAGTATCTTCAACAAAATTAGTATAAGGCCCCGAATCTAGCGTTCACATACATCAACTATATTAGCCCGAACCGATTGTCCAACAAAGAAGGATTCTGACAGATCTGCCCTGGGTTCGTCAATTGCCTAAAAAATAAATAGGAAAAATTTTCAAACACAGTATGCCAACAAAATTTGATAAAAGAAGGCATGTGGAAACCCACCTTGCTTCTAGGGGCGAAACCAGTCAACCGACCCAGAAAACGGACAAAGCAGCCATTTTCAATCAAGTTACAAACATAACCCTGTGTACAAGTTCATTAAAAAAATGTGACTAAACAAACAAACAAAAATCTACTGTTATATTTCAAAGACACAATTTTTTTTTTTTGAGCAACATTCAAAGACACAGTTACTCACATGAACCACTGAGTTTGGCTGCAGCTGACTAATATCCGAAGGAAGCTCTTCAGCAAGCTTGATCAGAGAATACTTTGAAGAGAGGGCCAAGTTATTGCCGTCAATGTCTAAGATAAACAAAAAATACTCCATGTTATTATCAAGCTTCTTCAGCACACTAAAATAGTTTAAAAAAAAATGTATCACCATCTCTGCTTTCTTGAAACTAGATGGATCATTTTTCTTAGTTTTTAAAACTACACAATCAGAGCAATCAAGCAGACTTGAGTTAATCACTTGGCGAAACAACTACATACCTCTATAAATGTGTTAAGGATATATTAAAAACAAGACGTCTGAAAATTCGCAAGAGTGATCAAAAACATACCTATTATCAGCAGCTTATCAAGCTCAAATCCAGGTCTTAAAAGTGACATCATTAGTTTTGCTTGCTCTACATCATAAAAAGAAACCTCAGAAACAAATTAATAAAAGTAGAACTCAATCTGTACGCTCATGTAGGAGAAAACACATACCATGATGATCAGCTAAATGTTCAGCAGAAACTGTTCCCTTCAGCAAACCTTTGGATTTAACATGGACAGTGACTGCCTGAGGAGTTATACTATCAATTACCCCAGATACAATACTACCTAACTTGATGGAATCGTCTTCAGAAACACTGTCAGAAAGGATGTACACAAATGTGAGCAACAACAATTAATGATATTACGCCAGTCTTGAACGAGACACGATTATCACATAAGATAAAAAAGGGAGAGAAACCTTGTTGGTTTTATCATAAAGCTAAGGTTGATCCTTCGAGTACCATGAACCGCACTGGTTACTCTGCATTTGACAACCTCCCCGACATGAAACACTGAACTGGGATCACTTCCAGGCTCTAATCCAAGTTCAAATCTGCTTAATCAGAGTAAGTATACCATATTAGTTTTAAATTATGAAAATAGAAAATATTACCCAACGCCTTTATGATGGCGAAAAAACTCATCACTAAAAAAGAACCCGAACAGTAAGACAAAGGCCCATGAAATACAACAAAGGGTGCAGTAACGACCTGGCAACAAATCCTTGCACCCCATTATAGAAGCGAACAAAGCATCCATGCTTTTCAATCTTTGTTATCCAGCCATGTGTCACTAGTCCTTCAGTTGCATCAGCGTAAGAACTCAAAATCGGAAGTTTAGACTTGACCTGCAAAGAATATACATATTACCTCCACTGCATGAGAAGAGACTTGAATGGCTAGTAACCAGAGACGTTATCTTAACATCTATGTTATGTACGAAGAGATTAATTAAATGGGATTTTCCTAATTCCAAATAAGAAACCAGTTTGAGAAAAAAAAATTCCTACAAATGTTTTTCGTCCATAGCTAAGTGAAAAGCTAAATAAAGAAGGAAAGTAGTTTCCATTCAAAACCGAAATGAAATAAGTGTGATAAACGAACCCTAGAATCAGCAGACGGAATAAAAGAAGGAACGATAATAGAAACGACCAATTATATAAGAGGGAAATTATTTGAACTTATAAGCCTCCTCGAAAACAATCAAAACGAATTTAGTAACTATTCACATCACGGAATATGCAAACAATGAAACAAAGTCAGATCCGTCATGATAAGAAAACTTACAAGTGTTTTCTTGCATGTAACAGTTATTCTCTTTGATTTGCAGCCAAGCACCCGAAATATTAATTCAGCTCCAACCTGAAAGAAGAATCATTCAAAACTTACGCATGCCCCAGCAACATTGCAAACCAATTAATGTAGTGCCAATGTAAGGAGCCGACCTTGAACTTTTTCCTGGGCTTCGTAACTTCAAACTCAGACATATGCTGAAGTGGGCACATTGCTTTCAAACCACCCGGAAATTGCACAATGGCACCAAATGTATCAACAGATATGATTTTTGCCTTCGTCACCATACCAGGCTTGACATCTGAGTGGGTGAAAGCTGGACCTTCAAAAGCACTTTCCTGCTCATACAAAAACAAGACCGACAGAAAGAGGCGTAAATGTAGGATTCTACATCAAACTACCGCTTAACTAGCATTGGAAGATGCATCCCATGCCAACCATTGCTAAAGATATTTAATCAATTAGCACGTCTAGTAGAGTACCTTTAAAGTCCCTATGGCCAACCCCTCCATATGCTTAAGGCCGAGGATTCGAACACGGATGCGGTTTCCTTCCTTGAAATTCTTTTCCAGTTTCTTTACTTCATCTTCTGCTGCGTCATATGTCTGCAGTTACGATAAATCTAGGTTAGAACCAGGCCTGATTCCTTTAGAACTCTAAATATTTAGAAGAATAAGAGCAGCCAATTGAACATACGCTAACATATGCTGGAGTTGAAACAGGCTTAGAAAGGAGTTCAAGAAGAAGGCCTGATTTATCAACACGGACAACTTTTGCTTCGTCAAATATGTCTCCGCTAGAGACATGCTGTAAAGAACCAAACACAAGTTCTACAATATAATTTATGAAAGAGCATCGATAAATGCCCTGAGGTATCAAAGTGATGAACCAATATTGTAAGAGAGTCAATGAGCAATCAATTCAAAGCTTGAGTACGTAAAACAGTAGTGAAAACAGTGGATGTAATAAATGCTGGTATTACAAAACCTTCTTTAAAACCCCAAATAGCTGCCAAATCAAGTTTCTCTCACGATCATATCCACCATTATATTTTACTAAAAGCTAATATACAAGTCAGTTGCTTACCAAAGGAGGAGCCTTGTTACCAACAAGATGTGGGTTTAACGTCAAACCAACAGCTCTAGTTGATGGATCCATAAACAGTATTCTAGCATTGACCTGAAAAAGCATTTTATGCAAGTTAACCAAAGGGAGAAAAAATATCTCACAGTAAAGAACATAAACCAAAAATTCAAAACAACCAGAACAAAGGAATCATTGCAAGACAATAAGTAGTTAAACACTTCCAAAACTATGGTCATCGAATAAATCAAGCTAATTTGTACATCAAATAGAACGTAACACTTCAACAATGCATACCATCTTAGTCTGAGTGTATTCATCCTTCCAGCTCTTGTTACACATTGGATTTTGTAAATGGAATAGATCAACCTGCACATCAATGAGAAATGTAACTCAGAAACGTCACCAAGGGTAAACACAAGAAAGATACGTCCAGCTTAATCAATAATGCACACTACTACCAAAATCATGGTAACTCACCGTTCCAGTAAAGTACATAAGAAATCCTAACAGTATCCCATTCTCAAGAACAGATTGCACACGGGCATTAACCATCATGCCTGGTATGAGAAGATCAAACGACATACCACTAAGATCCTTGGTCTGCAAAATGGTACTCACGAGGTTAAGTTTGTTTAAATTAAAGAAACTTCACAGCGCAATTTGGGAAGTACGAGGCCTACCACACACTTCGCCACTGAATCTGGGTCTGCACTAAGAGAAACAATTTTCCGTTCTTTATCAATATTTGTAACCACGCCCTGAATAAGTTGCCCAGTCTTTAACTCTTGATTTCCTGGAAAATAGTAAATAAATATTTTTAAGACTACCGAAAACCAGAGAGCCAGGAAGTTCCCAAGAAAGATCAGAGGCATCCACAAGTAATCAAAATTAAATGATTCAACGTGAATAAAGAGCTAAGAGGCCAGTAGGTCAATGAGATTTAGTACCATCGTTGCTTTTTTTGATAAATCCTGTGATAGAAGGCAATCCAAAGTGAAGGATATAACCATGATCTTCCACGCTTTTCACGCTTGCAGTGACTACCTGAACAAACATTATGGAAACGAAATGGAAGACCATTATTTTCATCAAAAAAATTGACTTGTTAAAGATACAAACCCAGTTCAGAAGATAGCAGAAGAACAGTGTATCAATATAGCTTATGATCTAAAATCTCCTAGCATATGCAGCTTAATTTAAAAAAAAAACTCTACCCTTGATGAGCCATGAACTCGTTCAGTTTTAGATAATTAGATCGCTTTGGCTATGCAAACATACTTAGATACCAGTACCCACAAATACATTTGAAAATCTTAAACAGGCAGAGCTCCCAAGATAGAGAAATTACGAAACCAAGGATTGACATACCATTCCCGGTTGAAAGGAATCCAAACTGAATCCCTTGTGCAACAAAGAAAGCCTCAACGAAAGCCATATTTTCCTTTTGCCCGCCTCCTTCTTATCATCATCTAACTGCAATACAAAGCAAGGAACAAGCTGGCCCACAGAAAAAATGTCTCGAAGGAGTTCATTTTCATCGTCCTGGTTGACCAAAAAGGAGTACCAACTCAGTTCCGATTGCAAAAGCAAAAGAGCAAAAATGACCAAAGTAGAATGAATTTAGCACAGCCAAATATAAACCACAAGCTGATACCTCAGTTCCGAAATCCGTAAAATCCAAGGCCTCGCTTGCGCGAACTAATCCACGTAATCCCCCTGGAAGACTAATTACAATATCCTTCTGGTTTACTTCTGTAACAACTCCCAGAAGCTTCATTCCCGGAGAGATATTCTGAACATAAATCCATAGAACGTCAGAAAAGAAAAATAAGATATATATTCTGCTTAAGAAAAGCTTCTAATACAGTATCATCATGCAACCATAGTTATGAGGATAGATGGATGTCAATAGAAAGAAAAAATGTCACTGTTCGGGTGCACAGATGATAATGCGCATAAAAACAGCCAAACACAACTGCTTAAGAACTATCTACCTAGAAAAAAAAAAGATAACACTGACTAAGAAACTTAGCTACTGTAAAGATGATCCATCTATGAATCAACATCTTGATTAAACTCTGATGTTTAGTACAATGCACAGAACAAATGAATACGACTTGAATCATCACTAGCTATAAAGGTATGAACTTAAATCAAAAATTCAAAAAACATATACGAAAGTTAAGAGCTTGGCACCTTAATGGTAATCTTATTGGCATATCTAGGCCGTTTCCCAGTTAAACCACCGTCGAAAAGAGATCCCAATTCGTCAACCTCGCTAGGGTTTCTCTTCTTATTAGGTTTACCTCCTTTACTCCTCTTGGAAACACGCTCCTCGGCTTCAAACTCAGCGTCGACCTCTTCGTATATTTTCTTTCGCTCTGTTTTGCTCAGAGAAGTGCCTCCCCCTAACAAAACCAATTCAAAAACATCAACAAAATTACGATTCATGACATCTAGAAATTCATTATACAAACCTCGAGGAAAGTCAGGAACGTCTTCGAGCTGGAGAGCCATGGCTTCAGACCTTGCGGCAACATCGTCCTTCGTCTTCTTGAAGGGTTTCTTTGAGGACTTGAATACTTTAGTGGAGTCATTACGTTTTCCACTTGGAAGTTTTGACGGAGCCACCATCTCTCTAATGGCGGAAGCAAAAAAAATTTGGAACTTTTTCTTTAGGGTTTAGAGTTAATGAAGAAGAAGAAACAGTTTTTGTAGGGTTTTTCGAGAACCGCCGGTCTGAATTTTTAAACCAGATTTTTTTTTTAAAGTAAACCGGACCGGTTCGGATCTTAACCCAAAAATAATTAAAAATGGAAGTGGACATGTTAATGGGCCTTTTTAGATACAATTAAAGAAAGGCCCACTTCAGAACATTCTCGAATACACACGACAAGCTTTTGTGGTGTCTGAATAAGAAAGAGAGAGCGATGGTAAACAACGAGCACAGGCGTCCGAACGAGCTTCGTTTGTCTTCTGGGATTCAGGTTTAGTTTCGATTCTCTTATGCTTTTTTTTTTTTAATATAACTTGTATGCTCTGCGAGGAATTTTATTTTCTTAAAGATGATTGCTTCTTCAGTTCGTCCTGATCATGATAACGTTTATATCATCTTTTTAAGTGGTTGATTTCAAGACATGAGTTTAAGTGATTTGAATCAGAAAGTTTAATTAGCGGGTAGGTGTTGTTTATTTGAAATTGCGTAGAGATGTATATTAATGATCGGTGAAGACACGTTTTGTTTTGTGAATGATTCTGTTCTGTCATGTTTGTAAGCTAAACTTGTGTTGTTTTTTGATGCATGTCCCAAAATTGAAGTCTTTATGTATGTTTATTGGGGTTTGTAGTGAGATAATGGGGAGGAGCTATAGTTACAGTCCATCACCACCAAGGAGAAGGTACAGAAGCCCAAGTCCCGTGGGATACTACAAAGGTCGGAGTAGAGATGCCCCAACCAGTTTACTTGTTCGCAATCTCCGGCTCGACTGTCGGTAATTATTATACAACTGATCTACTCTCTTTTTTTTGTGCATTCACCAACTATAGATCTTTTTGGAAATGTGTAATTGTCTGAGTTCTAAGACACGAGAAATGTTAAAGCTCTCACCTTTCGACATTGTCAGATTCTCAAATTGTGTGTGTTTGTAACCATTACAGGCCAGATGATCTGCGGAGACCATTTGGGCGGTTTGGTCGTCTCAAGGATATCTACATACCTCGTAACTATTACACTGGGTGAGCAAAGGCGATTTTTTTCCTACTAATTATGTCCATTTGCGTGACCTCTTACTGTCCTATAGCTTTGTGTAATTGTAATTATGATAAACTGTGTTGGTTTATCAAAGTTTGGTTTGTCTTATTGGAAGTGTTGAAGATGAAGAAGTAGGAAGATTAATGTGCATGAGATCAAAAATGAAGTAATAAGAATACTTTGTTTTGGACTACAGAGGGTAGGTGAGATTAGTGTTGATGACTGGTTAGTACTTCCGTTTCATTTTGAAGATGTTCTGGTCAAAGTCGAAGTTAGTACAGTGGCTTCGAAAAGGTTAGCAGCTAGCTGATTGTTTGTGCTTGATCTATTCAGTTGCCTTGATTTGTTGTATTTGTAACGGTGTTTAAGTGTTCCATACTGAAGTTTTCTGCTTCTTAGAATAGGGTTACTTGTTTTGTTATTTGTAGTCTCAATTTGTGAAGCTGTGGACTTGCAGGGAGCCTCGTGGGTTTGGCTTTGTGCAGTACTATGATCCTGCTGATGCTGCAGATGCAAAGTATCGTCTGGATGGCTATGTTCTACTAGGCCGTGAAATCACTGTGGTGTTTGCAGAGGAGAACAGAAAGAAGCCTTCTGAAATGAGAGAACGATCAAGGTAAAAGCTTGAATTTCTGGTTGATTAACTGTTGGAACCAGTTAAAGAAATGTTCTTTGATTAACTTCAGGGGAAGGACATCTACAAGATCTCCACATGGTTACTCCAGGTCTCCTGGCTATTCGCGTTCGCCAAACTACAGAAGAAGCTACTCACGTTCGCCAGTCTACAGGAGAAGCTATTCACGTTCACCGTATGATGAAAGGCGCCGTTCAAGGTAAACTATAAGCTTTGTAGTATGTTTTGTTTTGCTTTTCCAACTACGATGTTCTTTTTACGTACACATACCTTATTATGCATCTTGAGCAGATCTGTTTCACCGGAAGATAGGAAGCGATCGTACTCAAGGTCAAGCTCAAGATCTCGTTATGAGTCGAGAAGCAGGAGCCAGAGTCCTGGATACTCACGCTGATTTGCTATATGACCCTAAGAATGTGAAGATGGGGTGTGGTCTCACGCTCTGCTTGTTATGTATGAAAAATAATAAATCATAGTTTGGAGTTAAGAGTACAAAGGTAACCTATGGTTTGGTTTCATTTCCTTAGTACTTTGGTAGTCTTTTGTATGCTCAAGCGTGACATCTATGCCCTACTTAATGTGTACCACGAGAGAGTTTCGATTCTCATAACCTTATTACATATGAGACGTGGAACGTAGTTTATAATCAATAAAAGCTCTTTTACTACTACTTGCTGACCATAATTCTCTGAGCAATTGTTTCTTTTTTTATGGTTTGAAACCTAAATCACGTGAAGGGAACTGAGTGAATGTTGGTGAGAAAGGTGTAAAGGCGATCTTTTGTTTCACTTAATTTTTAAATTATTTACTTGCCTATAAAACAGGAAGGTTTTCATCATCTTTTGTCCTTAGAACTAACCAACCAATCTTTCATTCCTCTTATAAAAACAAAACCCACATACTTGTCTCCTAACGATAAGAAATAAAACTATATAAAATCTTGCTTGGTTTACTTAATCTCTTTCTACTTAAGTATATAGATTCTGGTTGATCATTACAAAAGGTATGTTTTCTAGGTTAAGTACATTACAAGTCACTACCAATTTCTTAACCAACAAGTTCCTGTTTTCTCACAAAAGAAAAAAATAGTGAAGCACAGTTTGTGTGTTTAGATTTGTACAAGGTCAACGTTTCATGATCTTAATTTCAGAAATGACATTTTCTCTATATCTTGTTTCTTAGTTTGTGATGGAAGCTCTCTTCTTGACTTCTTCTTCTTCCTCCATCGCTGCACCAAACAAGCTTTTCCATCGTGACTGGTGTGCGTTGGTTAGAGACAAGAGAAGGCTAAGCCCCACCTGGTGCCGCGTAGGTGGTGGTGGTGGTGGCGATGGGAGAAGCATCAAACCAGAGAGGTCTATTATGGTTTCTTCTCTTTTGAAAGACAGAGGTCAAGTGTTAATAAGGGAGCAGAGTTCACCAGCTATGGATGCTGAGACATTGGTTCTGTCTCCAAACGAGAACGGGAGATACATTGAGGTCAATGGAGTAAAGACTTTGTTGCCGCCTTTTAGTGGCGCTGCTAAGGTGGGGAGTAAAGAAGGACTTGGCATTGTCAGTTTCCTCCAAGGGAAGAAGTTTTTGATCACTGGCTCAACTGGTTTCT
Organism: Brassica rapa; assembly: GCF_000309985.2. Taxonomy (NCBI): domain Eukaryota; kingdom Viridiplantae; phylum Streptophyta; class Magnoliopsida; order Brassicales; family Brassicaceae; genus Brassica; species Brassica rapa. The sequence goes on along the minus strand of NC_024799.2, from coordinate 24,736,963 downwards.
TAGCTAAGGGTACAAAACATACTTAACGTATATGTTTATCTATTACCAAAACTGCGTCTTAACATTATCTTCCTTGTGATATCTCCAGTACTGATTGAGAAGGTCTTGAGAATGGCTCCGGATGTTGGGAAGATATATCTCTTGATTAAAGCCAAAAACAAAGAAGCTGCGATTGAGAGGTTAAAGAAAGAGGTAACTCATTTTGTTTTGATTCTTTCTTAGTTATGTGCATAATAACTATAGCACATGGGGTTGGTACTTTTCAGGTGTTGGATACTGAGCTTTTTAATACTCTAAGAGAGACTCATGGAGCATCTTACATGTCTTTCATGTTAGAAAAGCTAGTTCCTGTGACGGGGAACATATGTGACTCAAACATTGGGTTGCAAGTAGATTCAGCTGAGGAGATTGCAAAAGAAATTGATGTGATTATCAACTCTGCTGCCAATACGACCTTCAATGAAAGGTTTGCATCTTGTATTACTATCTAGATTATGCGTATGGTAGGTACTAAGATTTTGGCAATATAGGTAATTTAATAAAGAGTATATAAAAAAATTAACGAATGTGGGAGCCTATGTATATGTAATTTTTTTTAAAAAAATTGGGGGCCATAGGCCAATGTTTCACTAGCATATGCTCAGGATCGGTCCTGATTATGCACTACCTGTTCTCTTATAGTATTGTCTAGATAGCATCAATGTATCTTGTTGTCTTCATGGCTGCAGATATGATGTTGCTTTGGACATAAACACACGAGGGCCAGGTAATCTCATGGGATTCGCCAAGAAGTGCAAGAAACTCAAGCTTTTCTTGCAAGTATCCACAGGTATGTAACCAAGCAAAACAAACAAACAGAAAGAAAGTAATGTTTTTGTTTCTTCATTTGAGAAAAAAAAAGAGCCTTTTGCAGCTTATGTGAATGGACAAAGACAAGGAAGGATCATGGAGAAGCCATTCTCAATGGGAGATTGTATAGCAACCGAGAACTTCCTTGAAGGAAACAGGAAAGCATTAGATGTTGCTAAAGAGTTGAAGCTAGCTCTTGATGCTGCAAGAGAAGGTACTCAAGATCAAGAGGAGGCGCAGAAGATGAAGGATCTCGGTCTAGAGAGGTAGCAATATAAATACCCACTTTGACTATTGCTACAATCTTAAACAAACAAAACATTTGAAACAGGGCGAGATCATATGGATGGCAAGACACTTATGTCTTCACAAAAGCAATGGGAGAAATGATGATCAATAGCACTAGAGGGGACGTACCTGTGGTTATTATAAGGCCTAGCGTCATCGAAAGCACTTACAAAGACCCTTTCCCTGGTTGGATGGAAGGAAACAGGTAACTCATTATGTACCATATGTGTATAGATGTTAAATGTATACACATAACAGAACTGATTCTTCCTTAATATTAACATCAGGATGATGGATCCTATAGTTCTATGTTATGGAAAAGGACAGCTGACCGGGTTCTTGGTGGATCCGAAAGGAGTTCTTGATGTGGTTCCTGCTGATATGGTTGTTAACGCGACATTAGCTGCTATTGCTAAGCATGGAGTGGTGAATACAGATCAAGAACCTGAAATTAACGTGTATCAGATCGCTTCTTCTGCGATAAACCCGCTTGTTTTTGAGGACTTGGCAGAGCTTCTTTATAACCACTACAAATCTACCCCGTGCATGGACTCCAAAGGTGTTCCTATCATGGTGCCTTTGATGAAACTTTTCGACTCCGTTGATGATTTCTCGGATCATTTGTGGAAAGATGCTCAAGAACGGAGCGGTTTAATGAATGGTGTGAGCTCAGTGGATAGTAAGATGTTGCAGAAGATAAAGTTTATATGCAAAAAGTCTGTTGAACAAGCTAAACACCTTGCCACTATCTATGAGCCGTACACTTTCTATGGTGGAAGGTAAGAACAAACAACATTATAGTTTTAAGACCAAACCGACAAACTTTTGAGTTATTTATTTTTTGTGTGTTTGATGCAGATTTGATAATAGTAATACACAGAGGTTACTGGAATATATGTCAGAAGCAGAGAAGAATGAGTTCGGGTTTGATGTTGGAAACATTAACTGGCAGGATTACATTACAAATGTTCACATTCCCGGTTTAAGAAAACATGTCTTGAAGGGAAGAGCTTAAGTTCAAATCTGGTTAAAGATGAGCCAAAACCAGAACCATATCTTTTCCTTGATCGTTTTTTTTCTTAATCTTATGTGTACTCGTGTTGTGTTGTCTAGTATATCACTGATTTGTAATAATTTGAATGTAGTGGTAGTGTCAAAGCACGTTAGATTCGATCTACAAGCCCACAATGAAGCTAAACACTGAAAAAAACATACCTTCTGAAACATAACTATTAAATATTGAATTTTATGAAGTTATATAACATAATTAATGAATAAACGTCTTATCAATTAATTATGATTCCGCAAATCATCATGTTTATTGCCCTATAAAATCATCTCTCGTTCATTGATACCAATCAAACATCTACCAATATCAAAAACAAATATGGCAAAATCTATTTACATAGCAATGTTTGTATTCATAGCAGTGTTTTTCATGTTACATTCAACTTCTTCCCAAGAAATTGATCAATATTCACAAGAGGTACCAGAAGATGTGAAGATATCTCCTACGTCAGATTTTGATATTTACGTCAAATCTCCTGATGAATCTTCATTTGAAGAAGCCGATTCACCCGCAATGGAATATGAGATGAAGTTTGGACATCATTACACGGACAAACAGTTCGGTTTTCTTGAGGTTTGCGCTCAAAAGCTGAACTCATCACACTGTGGAGATGCTTTGTTCACGAACATGGTAGGTGAGGGAAAGCCAGTATTGTTAGCTGAATGTTGTGGTGAGCTACTAAGGATTGGCAAAGATTGTTATCTAGGAACGGTTCAAGTCATTTTATCGAGATACGAGTATAGAAATATTGCGTCTAAGGCTATTCCGAAAAGCAAACAGACATGGAATGATTGTGTTCGTCTAACTGAGAATTGAAACTCAGATGGGCAGTTTGATTATTATTGAGGAACTAAACTAATTGATATTCCATTGTGATGATGTTTTATATATGCGATTATGTAACTCACGCGTCATGAAAATTACCATTATATAAATAAAGTTAAAGATTTTTTTACAGATCTTATATTAGTATACATGACTCATTGGAATAACATGCAAGAATCAACGATCAACATGGATTGTATTATTTTTAGGTATCTTTAATGGAAATATATTTCTAAGGTATCATAAATATCTTGATTCCTGGAAACGTAATTACATATCTCCAAATCACACAACTCGACCAACCATTCTGGATATTTGTATCCGCAAACCCGGTACAGTTACTAATGCACTTCTCCTTGCATTCCTTCAACCCGATTCTCCTAACATTATTATACTATATGTGTTCCCAAACAACACAATAAGTTATTGTCAATAACTAATCTTATGTCCAAACAATATAAAACATTAGGTCCAGTCTTTTTAATAACTTTTTATTTATCTTTTTAAAATTATTTGATTTAAAACCACTCAAATAATTAATACGAAGTTGAAAATAACTATAACTATTTTTGCAGGTTTAGATACTACAAAAAACCATTAAATATGAAATTAATTAAATTAATAAGTTATTTTGTTTGTATTTCAGAAATAAAAAAAATTGAATTCCTTTAAAATTAATAAATATTATATTGTTATTCGTAATTTATTTTTCTTCATAGGAACATATTATTATATATGCTAAATTATGCTTGGTTTAAGTTAACATTAAATAGCTTTATATTAAATAAATTTTAGAACCAATAAATTAACATCAAATAAGTTTTATAATTAAAATTTCATCAAATAAGTATATATCACAAATTTAATCCAACAAACTAAATATGTTTTATTAAAACCTCGTAATGATACATATTGAAGTAATTAAAAACAAAATTAAGTAATATTTTAGATAATTTTCCTCTTTAATAAAATAATTTATTATGTATGTTTAAATACACTAAAATAAAAATGTTAAAACATTACTTATATAATAATGTTAAAATATATTGATATTATAAATTAGATTTTCTTAAAAGATATTTTCGCGCATTTAAGCGTGGGTTATAGTCTAGTATCTCTTAAAGCATAACAATTAAATGCTGAATTTTATGAAGTTTTAACATAAAGTGATTAATGAACAAACTTCTTATCAATTAATTATGATTCATCAAAGCACCATGTTCATTGCCCTATAAAATCATCTCTCGTTCATTGATACCACTCAAACATCTACCAATATCAAAAGCAAAAGAAAATATGGCAAAGTCTCTTCACATTGCAATGTTTGTATCTATAGTAATGTTCTTCACGTCAAATTCGATTTCTTCCCAGGAAATTGATCAATATTCACAAGAGGCACCAGGAGATGTGAAGATATCTCCCACATCGGATTTTGATATTTACGTCGAATATCCTGATGAATCTTCATTTAAAGAAGCCGATTCATCCGCACTGGAAGCTGAGGTGAAGTTTGAACATCATTACACGGACAAACAGTTCCGTTTTCTTGAGGTTTGCGCTCAAAAGCTGACCTCATCACACTGTGGAGATGTTCTTTTCAAGAACATGGTAGGTGAGGGAACTCCAGTATTGTTAGCTGAATGTTGTGCTGAGCTACTAAAGATTGGAAAAGATTGTTATCTAGGAACGGCTCAAGTCATTTTATCGACTTACGAGTATAGAAATATTGCGTTTAAGGCTATTCCGAAAAGCAAACAGACATGGAATGATTGTGTTCGTCTAACTGAGAATTGAAACTCAGATGGGTAGTTTGATCGTTATTGAGAAACTAAACTAATTGATATTCCATTGTGATGATGTTTTATATATGTGATTATGTAACTCACGTGTCATGACAGTTACCATTATATAAATAAAGTTAAAGATCTTTTTACAGATCTTATATTAGTATACATGACTCGTTGGAATAACATGCAAGAATCAACGATCAACATAGATTGTGTTATTTTTAGGTATCTTTAATGGATATATATTTCTAGGGTATCATAAATATCTTGATTCTTGGCAACGTAATTACATATATCTATGAGCTCTCCGCTCCAAATCACACAACCCGACCCACCATTCTGGATATTCGTATCCGCAAACCCGGTAAAGTTACTAATGCACTTCTCCTTGCATTCCTTCGACTCGATTCTCCTAACATTATTCTACTATATGTGTTCACAAACAACACAATAAGTTATTGTCAATAATTAATCTTATGTCCAAACAATATAAAGCATTAGGTCCAGTCTTTTTAATAACTTTTTATTTATCTTTTTTCAATTATTTGTTTTAAAACCACTCAAATAATTTATACGAAGTTAAAAATAACTATAACTATTTTTGCTGGTTTAGATACTACAAAAAAAGCATTTAATATGAGATTAATTAAATTAATAAGTTATTTTGTTTGTATTTCAGAAAAAAAAATTGAATTTATTTAAACTTAATAAATACTCCCTCTATTCCTAATTAGATGATGTTTTAAGAAGGGAATTTTGTTTCAAATTAGATGAAGTTTTGAGACTTTTAAGGTAATAAAAACTAATAAAATATTCCTACTAATTAATTTTTTAAATTAATTAATCTTTTTTCCAATATTTATGTACACTTCACGATGAAGTCAACAATAGTTTAATTACCTTCTTTAATCATTGTAGTTTAATTACATTCTTTAATCCAATATTACACAAAAAAAGTGGAAACAATTCGGTACTAAGAGTTTTAATCAAGAATAGAAAAAGAATACCTGGAACCCATGAAATCTCTTCATCACCATCGCTGAAGATTTCTTCTCTGGGTGGAGATGCATTTAAATCAAACAAAACTCCTCTTTCATCATTTTTGAGCTTACAAATTCAAATCAAAATTGGTATTGTTCTGAAACTAGTGTAAGTAAAAAACGGTCTCAAATTTTTTTTCAGTTTGGCTCCATTATGTTTCTTTGAAATTTAACTTCATGCATGTAAAATTTAGTTCCAAATTAAAAAGATACTAAAAGATGCCGTGTCACTGTTTGTGTTCACACTATGAGTAGCATTACTTTTATATGTCTAATCAAATGTTTTGAATATAAATAATATTTTTCTTAATCTTTGTGTTTTGTATTAAAACATCATCTAATGAGGAACAGAGAGAGTATTAGATTGTTATTCGAAAATTATTTTTCTTCATAAGAACATATTATTATATATGCTAAATTATGCTTGGTTTAAGTTAACATTAAATAGCTTTATATTAAATAAATTTTAGAACCAATAAATTAACATCAAATAAGTTTTATAATTAACATTTTATCAAATAAGTATATATCACAAATTTAATTCGACAAACTAAATATGTTTTATTAAAACCTCGTAATGATACATATTGAAGTAATTAAAAACAAAATTAATTAATATTTTAGATAATTTTCCTCTTTAATAAAATAATTTATTATGTATGTTTAAATACACTAAAATAAAAATGTTAAAACATTACCTATATAATAAAGTTAAAATATATTGATATTATAAATTAGATTTTTTTTAAAGATATTTTCGCGCATTTAATCGTGGGTTATAGTCTAGTATCTCTTAAAGCAAAACAATTAAATGCTGAATTTTATGAAGTTTCAACATAAAGTGATTAATGAACAAACTTCTTATCAATTAATTATGATTCATCAAAGCACCATGTTCATTGCCCTATAAAATCATCTCTCGTTCATTGATACCACTCAAACATCTACCAATATCAAAAGCAAAAGAAAATATGGCAAAGTCTCTTCACATTGCAATGTTTGTATCTATAGTAATGTTCTTCACGTCAAATTCAATTTCTTCCGAGGAAATTGATCAATATTCACAAGAGGCACCAGGAGATGTGAAGATATCTCCCACATCGGATTTTGATATTTACGTCGAATATCCTGATGAATCTTCATTTAAAGAAGCCGATTCACCCGCACTGGAAGCTGAGGCGAAGTTTGAACATCATTACGCGGACAAACAGTTCCGTTTTCTTAAGGTTTGCGCTCAAAAACTGACCTCATCACACTGTGGAGATGTTCTTTTCAAGAACATGGTAAGTGAGGGAACGCCAGTATTGTTAGCTGAATGTTGTGCTGAGCTACTAAAGATTGGAAAAGATTGTTATCTAGGAACAGCACAAGTCATTTTATCGACTTACGAGTATAGAAATATTGCGTCTAAGGCTATTCCGAAAAGCAAACAGACATGGAATGATTGTGTTCGTCTAACTGAGAATTGAAACTCAGATGGGCAGTTTGATCTTTATTGAGGAACTAAACTAATTGATATTCCATTGTGCTGATGTTTTATATATGCGATTATGTAACTCACGCGTTATGACAGTTACCATTTATACTTTTAAAGCAGAATCCTTCTTAGAATTATGCCCCTGATTTTTCTAATTAATTACAAAAATTTCCATTAATTTTTCCAATTGTTTTTAATGGTTTTCAGAAATTAAAAGCCCAACATTACTTCTGTCCAACTAAACAAAACAACCCAATAATTTAAAAACTTAAAGTCAAAGAAGCCCAACAGTGTTTTCTTTTAAAAACAATTATAAGTCAATTTAAATACATAATTATTATTTAATATTTGTGTAATTATAATTTAAAATTTATGCATTATTTAAAAATATGTAGAATGAAAAATGTATTGTCTATTACATTTTTTCATATAATATTTAATTAATAAGTTAAAATTGTAAATAAATAACCTTAGCAAATATATAATCACAATATGATTAAATTTATTGAGTAGAAGTTTACCATATTAAAATCTTTTAACTAATTAATTAGTACAGAAATTTATTATTATATAATAAGAAAATAAAGAAGACAAGATTATAAAAAAATACTATAAACAAATATAAAATCTATTAAAATATAGACTAGACAAATATTTATTAATTTAAATAAAATTTGAAAAAGAAATGATTCCGCGCTTTGAAAGCGCGGATCAAAATCTAGTTATATAAATAAAGTTAAAGATCTTTTTACAGATCTTATATTAGTATACGTGACTTGTTGGAATAACATGCAAGAATCAACGATCAACATGGATTGTATTATTTTTAGGTATCCTTAATGGATATATATTTCTAGGGCATCCTAAATATCTTGATTCCTGGCAACATAATTACATATATCTATGAGCTCTCCACTCCAAACCACACAACCCGACCCACCATTCTAGATATTTGTATCCACAAACCCGGTAAAGTTACTAATGCACTTCTCCTTGCATTCCTTCAACCCGATTCTCCTAACATTATTCTACTATATGTATTTCCAAACAACACAATAAGTTATTGTCAATAACTAATCTTATGTCCAAACAATATAAAACATTAGGTCCAGTCTTTTTAATAACTTTATATTTATCTTTTTAAAAGTATATGATTTAAAACTTCTCAAATAATTAATACGAAGTTGAAAATAACTATAACTATTTTTGCGGGTTTAGATACTACAAAAAAGCATATAATATGAAATTAATTAAATTAATATGTTTTTTGTTTGTATTTCAGAAATAAAAAAAATTGAATTCCTTTAAAAATTAATAAGTATTAGATTGTTATTCGTAAATTATTTTTCTTCATAGGAACATATTATTATATATGCTAAATTATGCTTGGTTTAAGTTAACATTAAATAGCTTTATATAAAATAAATGTTAGAATCAGTAAATTAACATCAAATAAGTTTTATAATTAAAATTTTATCAAATAAGTATATATCACAAATTTAATACAACAAACTAAAGATGTTTTATTAAAACCTCGTAATGATACATATTGAAGTAATTAAAAACAAAATTAAGTAATATTTTAGATAATTTTCCTCTTTAATAAAATAATTTGTGATGTATGTTTAAATACACTAAAATAAAAATGTTAAAACATTACTTATATAATAATGTCAAAATATATTGGTATTATAAATTAGATTTTTTTAAAAGATATTTTCGCGCATTTAATCGTGGGTTATAGTCTAGTATCTCTTAAAACATAACAAGTAAATGCTGAATTTTATGAAGTTTTAACATAAAGTGATTAATGAACAAACGTCTTATCAATTAATTATGATTCCTCAAAGCACCATGTTCATTGCCCTATAAAATCATCTCTCGTTCATTGATACCACTCAAACATCTACCAATATCAAAAGCAAAAGAAAATATGACAAAGTCTCTTCACATTGCAATGTTTGTATCTATAGTAATGTTATTCACGTCAAATTTGATTTCTTCCCAGGAAATTGATCAATATTCACAAGAGGCACCAGGAGATGTGAAGATATCTCCCACATCGGATTTTGATATTTACGTCGAATATCCTGATGAATCTTCATTTAAAGAAGCCGATTCACCCGCACTGGAAGCTGAGGTGAAGTTTGAACATCATTACACGGACAAACAGTTCCGTTTTCTTGAGGTTTGCGCTCAAAAGCTGACCTCATCACGCTGTGGAGATGTTCTTTTCAAGAACATGGTAGGTGAGGAAACGCCAGTATTGTTAGCTGAATGTTGTGCTGAGCTACTAAAGATTGGAAAAGATTGTTATCTAGGAACGACTCAAGTTATTTTATCGACTTACGAGTATAGAAATATTGCGTCTAAGGCTATTCCGAAAAGCAAACAGACATGGAATGATTGTGTTCGTCTAACTGAGAATTGAAACTCAGATGGGCAGTTTGATCGTTATTGAGGAACTAAACTAATTGATATTCCATTGTGATGATGTTTTATATATGTGATTATGTAACTCACGCGTCATGACAATTACCATTATATAAATAAAGTTAAAGATATTTTTACAGATCTTATATTAGTATACGTGACTCGTTGGAATAACATGCAAGAATCAACGATCAACATGGATTGTATTATTTTTAGGTATCTTTAATGGATATATATTTCTAGGGCATCCTAAATATCTTGATTCCTCGCAACATAATTACATATATCTATGAGCTCTCCACTCCAAACCACACAACCCGACCCACCATTCTGGATATTCGTATCCGCAAACCCGGTAAAGTTACTAATGCACTTCTCCTTGTATTCCTTCAACCCGATTCTCCTAACATTATTCTACTATATGTGTTTCCAAACAACACAATAAGTTATTGTCAATAACTAATCTTATGTCCAAACAATATAAAACATTAGGTCCAGTCTTTTTAATAACTTTATATTTATCTTTTTAAAATTATATAATTTAAAATTTCTCAAATAATTAATACGAAGTTGAAAATAACTATAACTATTTTTGCGGGTTTAGATACTACAAAAAAGCATATAATATGAAATTAATTAAATTAATATGTTTTTTGTTTGCATTACAGAAATAAAAAAAAATTGAATTCCTTTAAAATTAATAAGTATTAGATTGTTATTCGTAAATTATTTTTCTTCAGAGGAACATATTATTATATATGCTAAATTATGCTTGGCTTAAGTTAACATTAAATAGCTTTATATAAAATAAATGTTAGAATCAGTAAATTAACATCAAATAAGTTTTATAATTAAAATTTTATCAAATAAGTATATATCACAAATTTAATACAACAAACTAAAGATGTTTTATTAAAACCTCGTAATGATACATATTGAAGTAATTAAAAACAAAATTAAGTAATATTTTAGATAATTTTCCTCTTTAATAAAATAATTTATTATGTATGTTTAAATACACTAAAATAAAAATGTTAAAACATTACTTATATAATAATGTCAAAATATATTGGTATTATAAATTAGATTTTTTTTAAAGATATTTTCACGCATTTAATCGTGGGTTATAGTCTAGTATCTCTTAAAACATAACAATTAAATGCTGAATTTTAAGAAGTTTTAACATAAAGTGATTAATGAACAAACGTCTTATCAATTAATTATGATTCCTCAAAGCACCATGTTCATTGCCCTATAAAATCATCTCTCGTTCATTGATACCACTCAAACATCTACCAATATCAAAAGCAAAAGAAAATATGACAAAGTCTCTTCACATTGCAATGTTTGTATCTATAGTAATGTTATTCACGTCAAATTCGATTTCTTCCCAGGAAATTGATCAATATTCACAAGAGGCACCAGGAGATGTGAAGATATCTCCCACATCGGATTTTGATATTTACGTCGAATATCCTGATGAATCTTCATTTAAAGAAGCCGATTCACCCGCACTGGAAGCTGAGGTGAAGTTTGAACATCATTACACGGACAAACAGTTCCGTTTTCTTGAGGTTTGCGCTCAAAAGCTGACCTCATCACACTGTGGAGATGTTCTTTTCAAGAACATGGTAGGTGAGGGAACGCCAGTATTGTTAGCTGAATGTTGTGCTGAGCTACTAAAGATTGGAAAAGATTGTTATCTAGGAACGGCTCAAGTTATTTTATCGACTTACGAGTATAGAAATATTGCGTCTAAGGCTATTCCGAAAAGCAAACAGACATGGAATGATTGTGTTCGTCTAACTGAGAATTGAAACTCAGATGGGCAGTTTGATCGTTATTGAGGAACTAAACTAATTGATATTCCATTGTGATGATGTTTTATATATGCGATTATGTAACTCACGCGTCATGACAATTACCATTATATAAATAAAGTTAAAGATCTTTTTACAGATCTTATATTAGTATACATGACTCGTTGAAATAACATGCAAGAATCAACGATCAACATGGATTGTATTATTTTTAGGTATCTTTAATGGATATATATTTCTAGGGTATCATAAATATCTTGATTCCTGGCAACATAATTACATATATCTATGAGCTCTCCACTCCAAATCACACAACCCGACCCACCATTCTGGATATTCGTATCCGCAAACCCGGTAAAGTTACTAATGCACTTCTCCTTGCATTGCTTTAACCCGATTCTCCTAACATTATTCTACTATATGTGTTCCCAAACAACACAATAAGTTATTGTCAATAACTAATCTTATGTCCAAAAATATAAAAAAATAGGTCCAGTCTTTTTAATAACTTTTTATTTATATTTTTAAATTATTTGATTTAAATCCACTCAAATAATTTATACGAAGTTGAAAATAACTATAACTATTTTTGTGGGTTTAGATACTACAGAAAAGCATTTAACTTGAAATTAATTAAATTAAAATTTTATTTTGTTTGTATTTTCAGAAATAAAAAATCGAATTCCTTTTAACTTAATAAATATTAGATTGTTCTTTGTAAATTATTTTTATTAATTCATAAGAACATATTATTATATATGCTATATTATGCTTGGTTTAAGTTAAAATTAAATAGTTTTATAGAAATAAAATGTTAGAATCAATAAATTAACATCAAATAAGTTTTATAATTAAAATTTTATCAAATAAGCATATATTGAAAATTTAATCCAACAAATTAAAGATGTTTTCTTAAAACCTCGTAATGATACAGGTTGAAGTAATTAAAAAAAAAAATTAAGTAATATTTTAGATAATTTTCCTCTTTAATAAAATAATTTATTATGTATGTTTAAATACACTAAAATAAAAATGTTAAAACATTACTTATATAATAATGTTAAAATATATTGATATTATAAATTAGATTTTTTTTAAAAGATATTTTCGCACATTTAATCGTGGGTTATAGTCTAGTATATTTTAAAACCTAACTATTAAATGCTGAATTTTATGAAGTTATAACATAAAGTGATTAATGAACAAACGTCTTATCAATTAATTATGCTTCCGCAAAGCATCATGTTCATTGCCCTATAAAATCATCTCTCATTCACTGATACCAATCAAACATCAACCAATATCAAAAACTAAAGCAAATATGGCAAAGTCTCTTTACATTGCAATGTTTGTATCTATAGTAATGTTCTTCATGGCAAATTCAATTTCTTCCAAGAAAATTGATCAATATTCACAAGAGGCACCAGGAGATGTAAAGATATCTCCCACATCGGATTTTGATATTTACGTCGAATCTCCCGATGAATCTCTATTTGAAGAAGTCGATTCACCCGCAATGGAATATGAGATGAAGTCTGGACATCATTACACACACAAACAACTTGGTTTTCTTGAGGCTTGCTTTCAAAATCTAAACTCATTAGACTGTGGAGATAATATTTTCAAGAACATGTTAGATGAGGCAGCACAAGTATTATCAAATGAATGTTGTCATGATCTATTAAAGATTAGCAAAGATTGTTACCTAGGAATGACTCAAAGCATTTTATCGAGTTATGAGTATAGATTTATTGCGTCTAAGGCTATTCCCAAAAGTAAACAGACATGGAATGATTGTGTTCGTAGAGTTGGGAACCTGATTGGTAGCCCAATCGCTTTTGAGGAACTACACTAATTGATGTTCCGGTGTGCTGATGTTTTATATATGTGATTTTGTAACTCAGGCGTTATGAGACTTACCATTATATAAATAAAGCTAAAGATCTTTTACAGATCTTATATTAGTATACGAGACTCATTAGAGTAACATGAAAGCTGAATCAACTATCAACATTGGTGGTATTTGTCTTTAGGTTTCTTTAATGGATATAGATGTTTGGGGACAACGCTAGCAGCTCTTAGTAATTCCGCATATTTATGGACTATGAGCTCTTCGCTCTAAATTACACAATCCGACCCACCATTTCAGATATCAATACTCGCAAACCCAGTAGAGTTACAGTCTCTATTGTACTTCTCCTTGCATTCCTTCAGCCTGATTCTCTTATCCACAATGGTTATACTTGTCTCTGACAACGATCATGATCCTCAAGAGCAAAAAACCATCTGGGTCTCCGCAGCTCAGTGGCGAGCCTCTCACACAACCATTGAACACATCTACCAAAGCAAATGACGTGGCATTCTTGGGAATGAAACCTTTGATACAGTTACATGTCAGTATCGTGCTAATGTTATAGTAAACATTTTATTATCATATTTTTAATACTAATGAGGCATGATTTGATTTTAATTTGCATATTTTATCTCTTAATCCTGGATTATATATAGTTTTCAGCAGACAAGAAAATGTTATTTCCACATTCTATGACTTGTTTTTAGACTTTCATCAATTCATTACAACATATTATTGTTATTAGTCGATAACTTTGACTTAACCACGTGAATTTTATCCCAAAAAAAACTTAACCACCTAAAATCTAAATTTTTTTATAAAGAAATTAGTTTTTGATCCGCGTTTTGCAGATTTATTTTTCATTTTTATATGTTTATATCTTTGAGAATGCCATGAAATTGACTGTGTGTTTCTATTGTGTTTAGTTTTTGGTCTTTCTAATTTTTGAGATTATTTTTTCTTTAAACGATGCCCGGGTTATTATTAATTTTATTTGATAAATTAAACATTGAAATATAATTAGAATTCGAAGTATACTTTTAGGTTTTATCAGTTTTAAAGATGGTCATTTGATTCGAAATTTGTATAAAAATTCCAACTTTTATTTTGGAATTTTTAAAAGAAATATATGTTTACTGATGTGTGGTATATTTTAATAAGATAAATATATTAATATAATATGGCATAGTATTATGTAAATAATTAAAATTTATATTTACAATTATGTAATATAAAACTATAGATATTATTGAAAACTATAATATTTGTTGTAATATGAATTAGTTTAAATTATGTACAACTATTTGTGCAAAATTACGTAGTTTGTAAATGTGTATATGTGATAAAACTATAATAATACATACTATATTTTAACTAATATTGGTTTATATATCTAATATATTTAATTGTGTATTTCATATTAATCAAAAATATAAAAGATTTAAATTAAACAGAAACCGTTCAAAAATAAATATAGTTTTTCATTTGACCCGCAATTTCAAAATGCGAGATGTTTTATAAATAATTAACATAATTTTTAATTTTGGAAATGATATATGTTTTTGAATTATTTTACGTTTTTTATATTACCATTAACATTTATTTTAAATTTTGAATATTAAATTTTAAATGAGAAATGATTTTGTAATTGTAACTAAAATTTATATAAATGTAACTTATGAAAATTAAAACAGTGTAACCCGGAGAATTACCAAAAATAGCATTTTGAATATACCACTTTTCACTTCTACCTTATTCAACTTTGCCATTAAATTTTTAATTGGTAAATGACTATTATGTCCTTAATTAATTGAACCTAAACTATTCAATTAGATAGGTTATATCTTCTTCCTCGATGTGAGATCCCACAATCTCCGGCGAGCTCCGGCAAAGGACGATGATTGGAGATTGCTTTCGGTTCATACACAGACTGGAACCGCAGAAGGGTTTGCTAAAGTGAGTTGCTTTGAGAATCTGCTTGGCTCACCAACTTTTGTGGATATAAGAAACGGACGGCTAAGATGCGTGGAGACTGGTCACGAAGTTGTAGCCGGAGACGAAGAAGCATACGCTCGTAACAAACGGTGTCGTCTGGGACTCATCGATCACGCTCTATCTCATGGGAAATCTCCTCTCACCATGTTCTCGCAGTGCCTAATTTCTCAGTTAGCCAAAAATTGAAACCTTTGTAGTTGATTGTGTTCGCTTAAGTTATCTATGGCTAAATTATTTACCTTTCTTCTTGTTTTTTGGCTATGTTCTTAGTTCGAAGTTCGTGTGCAAGCTTATTGAGGATACTGTGAACAAGAACGAGGAACATATCTGGAAATATGTAAATGGGAAGAGATTTCTACACAGATTAGATTAATGAACATGATATCAGATTCATTGACATCTTGTACTGATTCCAATTTTGTCTCGTGCTTGTTATTCCTGGCTTTTAATGTTTTGGTGTTGATGTATCTGATAGAGCAAGTGGAAAGAGGAGCTGGAACAAGCGGAAAGACCGAGAAAATAAAAGTAACCAATAAACATGGACACATTAAGGAAGAAACTGACTCCAATGATTCAGAGTTTTGGATGCTTAAGTCAAGTTTTGGTTCAGAGTCAGAGTAGGAGAGTGATGAAGAAAACTGCAAAGGTACCTCTTTTTGGTGTTTTTTGTTGGTTCTACTTTCATCTTTCTATCGAAACTTAAACTAGATTTGTGTCTGATCTTGGTACAGGTTCTCATTGTGATGCCAAATAATATGAGGAGCTCTCAGAAAGGTGAATGTATACATTTACTCTTATTTCTGTGTATTTCTTACAAAATTGCGGATTGGTTTTGATGTTCACCTCTAGTTGTTTTGTCTCTTCTACAGAACAAAGAGGATGTCAATAGAGATTGGACCAAGTATGATCATTACGGCAGCGCCACTATGATCATGAGACTCAAGGCTACTATTCAGTCTTTGGAAGAGCAGATGAGTTCTGTTACGGAGAAGAGTGCTAAGTATGCTCAGATTGCTGCTGAGGAAGTGCCCAAAAGTCTTTACTGCCTTGGTGTTCGTCTCAATACTGAGTGATTTCAGAACTCGAGTTTTAGGGGAAGCTCGCGGAGAGAATCTATGTTGTGGCTTCTAAGCTCACCGATAACAGTCTTTACCATGTCTATGTGTTTTCTAATAACATTGTTGCTACTTCGGTTGTGGTTAACTCCACTGCTCTCAAATCCAAGGCCCCTGAGAAATTCGTCCTTCATCTTGTCACTAATGCGATGAAGTCATGGTTTGCTATGAATATGAACTTCTTAATTGATTCCGGCTTGGTTGATTCAGTATGTGGAAATTGCAGGTGACGAGTGTGCAATCTTCGCTGTTTTTAGAAGCAGCATTTGCGTCAAATGATATGCAGCATTTGGCTGCAATGTTAAGGGTCTTGTCGGAATTGATTCCAGGATTTAAAGAAACTACCGAGTATTACACATTCTAAGGTCTTTTTAATGAGACCAGTTCCCCAGTTGCTGTCTGAGATTTAACATCTCTTACATTATTTATGTTCAATAACTTAGATAATAAGAAATTTCGTTGATAATATTTCAATTTATGTTTGTTTCATTCAAAGAAAACAATGATTAGTTTTCTCAAATCAGTCTTCTTATTTGGTTGTGTTAAGATCTTCCAAACTTACGGTTTTTTGTAATTCAGGAGTAACAATTTTGAATTTTGGATCTAATTTTGAATTTTTTTTAACTGGATTTTCTTTCAAATTAAATCCTTATTTACTCTTTAAGAATTTTTTTAAAAGTTTAGGTTTGACATCTCTAACCTATACGTTGCGAACTTAGACAAAACCAAAACAAGATTAAGCATTGTTTTCAGAATATTTAATTTTTAATTTTGTTGGGTTTGATTTGGATCTTTCCAGTGTACATATGTTTAAACACCATCCTCTTCAAAACGGTTGTTTAAGTGTTCATTTTTGGGTAGGTCCAAGACGTGACTGGGACAATTCAAAGCGCTAGTTATCTCCGTAACACATCATATTTCCCCTTACATTAAGATAAAGTATACTCGTGAATCTCAATTGGATGCAATAAATAAAAACAAAATCCCTTCCCATCAAGGCATCAAACTGCCAAAGTCAATTCTAGAAAAATATTAAAAACTATTCTTTTTTTATTTTATTTTAGAGACTTCTCTTCCTTTTTATTCTGTAGGAAGAAAAAACAAAAAAAGAAGAAGAAGAGGAGAATCGTCTCTCTCTCTCTCTCTTAACTGTATCCGTGAAGGCAAAAAGATACGTATAAACAAATACATTTACACATAAATATGTATATGTATGTATTTATACTCTTCTAGCTTTCTCTCTCTCACCTGTACCTTTAATATGGTGTTTCTGTTTACGAGAAACCAAACCCACACCAATTGAAAACGCGACTTGTTGTTATTCAATCGCAATCAACGAGTAATCTCTGCTACCTCGTCTCCTCTCTGAGATCTCTCTTCCTCCCATTAGATTCGCCTGAGGAGGTACTCATTCTTATTCCTTTTTTCTCTGTCTTTTTATGGAATTTTCTAAAAATGCTGTAAGGTTTCAGACATATCCGGTAATAACTGGACTCTGAACTAATGACTTGTTCTAGTGTTCCAGCTCTTATTACATAGTACCGATTTGGATTGTCTTTTTTTTTTTTTGGTTTGTTTGACCTTCCTGCAATTGTGATGCTCTGATTTGTTTTCACGTTCGTAGCTTATGCTTTAATTTTTTGTCATTTATCTTCTTTTTCCCCTAATTTTTTTTTTGTTTAATTGCAAACCTTTTTGTGTGTGCTTCGGCATGAACTTAGGGGCCCTACTACTACTGGCGTAAGTTTAGGCTTCTTTTTTGGTGCTTTTTTAGCTTTACTGCTTGTTGGTGGAATTCACTTTTCTTTTTAAGTTAATTTCAGAGACATCCTTATTGTAACTGCTCACTTTTCAGTGTTGTTAGTTTAAGGAATGATGAAAGAAATAAAGCTTTCTATAACTGCTTCAGTTAGCTTCAGTTGCTTAGAAATGGGATTATCCTTTATGCCAGAGTTTGAGTTTGGAGCTGAGTTCTTGAAGATGTCAGATAGTAATATGTGTTGGAACTGTTTACTCAATGTTTTTTTTTTGTTTATTGATTATTGATTTTTGTACTGGTGTTTTGATTCAGTGTTCTGGAGGTTTTGAGTTCGACTTGTGATGATGGCATCATCTAAACAAGGATCAAAGTCTAGAAAAACAGGGTTTAGCAATTTCAAGGGTGCTGATTCCACTGCTTCCTCAACAACCTCTTCTTCAAAGCTTTATCAAGAGACATCTATCGATGATGGACATAGCTCTCCTGCTTCTTCATCTGCTCAAAGCAAGCAGCACTTCTTCTCACCGGACTCCGTACCGCAAAGTGCTCAGCGTTCTAAAGAGAACGTCACAGTGACAGTTCGCTTTCGTCCACTCAGGTTCTCAGTGCTTCTGTTAGGGATTGCAAATATTAGGTTGCTGTGTTGTTTTGTGAATTTGATATCTCTTTTCTGTGACTTAGTCCAAGGGAAATCCGCCAAGGGGAGGAGGTTGCATGGTATGCAGATGGGGAAACAATCGTACGGAATGAGTATAATCCGACGATAGCTTATGCATATGGTTAGTCTTAACAGTTTCATTAATGTCACGGTGGTTACATAATCATCATAAGTATTGTATGGACACATCACTCTAGAATAACAAACTAAGGATAATAGTGTTGTTCTTATTTGGTATAATCTTCCTTTTTTTGATGTATGGGTCTTTCTGTCTGTTAACGATTGGTTCTACTTTTGGCAGATCGTGTATTTGGACCTACAACAACAACACGCAATGTCTACGATGTTGCTGCACACCATGTTGTTAATGGCGCTATGGAGGGGATTAACGGTATGAAGTGACCAAATTTAATGGCAGTCTATTTTGTATTTAGAATTCAATTTCTGATATCAACTCATTTTCCAAACCCTATGTTCAAAGACTTAGTTCTATGATATTTATCATTCATGTTAATATGTTATATCAACAAGGCTGACTGTTCCTAGTGAATGTTAAAATCTTCAGAATAGTTTTGACTTTCGATGTACTTACCAGTTGATTTGTATGTAACATTGGGATGTTAATCCAACTGCAGGGACCATTTTTGCGTATGGAGTGACAAGCAGTGGAAAGACTCACACTATGCATGTAAGATCCCTTCATATGGATAGTTCTTGGTTTGTCTTTGTACCATGAAGTTCAATTTGTCATAAAAAGATCAAATGCTTTGTCTGAGAATCTCGTATTTCTTTCCATTGTCGCTAATGAAATCATTTAGATGCATGCTAAAAATAAAACTAATCATTGAATGTCAACTCAACAAGCGTAATTAACACATAAAAATTCCCTTCACAAGAGAAAAAGATTGTGATAGAAAAGTTTTCTTCGCTTCTATGCAGTACTGTTGTAACCATGTCTGATAGATTTCGTTGATTTTTTTTGGGTTCAAATGTCAGGGTGACCAGAGATCTCCTGGTATTATACCGTTAGCAGTGAAAGATGCTTTCAGCATTATCCAAGAGGTACTTCTTAGGATATTGGTTCATCAGATATTCAGTCAGATTCCTTGGCCTAAGTACTAGCAACCTCACATATCTATTTTCTTACAGACACCAAGCCGAGAATTTCTCCTGCGTATTTCCTACATGGAAATCTATAATGAGGTGCTATTATATATCTCTTTCTTCTCTGCTTCATTATCTATATTCAGCTTTAACAGTGTGGAGATCGATAGAACACTCTGTCTTTAATTTCCCTTTTTGAGTTTTTACTATCCTTACGGTTCACGTTATTTCAGGTTGTCAATGATTTATTAAATCCGGCTGGACATAATTTGAGGATCAGAGAAGATAAACAGGTATGTGATTCAGCTTTAGACATCTATTGATACATGCGTACTACTGCTCTCAGAGTCTCACTGGCTCGTAGTCGTAATATCTAAATTGCTCGTTATGGAATCCCAAAAGCTTCACATCATTTTATTATTATTACGAATTATGTTTAGGCTTGGAACTTGAAAAGTTGTGGTTCCATTTTTTCTTGTGAAAATTGTTCTCTTTCAGGACTCTGCTATTGCAATGTTAATATAAGGCTTTTTATTTTCATTGTAATGTCACATTGCCTTCAAGCAGACTTGAAGTTGATCCTCTTACTTATCGTTTGAACTAGGAATTTTATAATGAGCTTCTCATGATTATTCCCTTCTATCCCTTTCATGATAACCCTTCTAGAAGCCCCTCTGTTAGTCCCATACGTATCAGACTTCTTCTACTACGCGTGTCCTTTATCTCCAAATTTTTCGATTGAACCCATCTTTGTTATTGATTCTAGGGAACCTTTGTCGAAGGGATTAAAGAAGAAGTTGTTTTATCCCCTGCTCATGCGCTTTCTCTTATAGCAGCTGGAGAAGGTATGTGGTGCTTCTTCCTTTTCCCTTTAGCTAAAGAAATAGGTTTACTATACAACCTCATAACGCCAGCAAAGACTGTTGCAGTTAGCATACGTTTGTTAAAGATATTGTCATCAGAAAAGTGGTTCTCCTCTTCCTGAGTGAGACTATACAAGTGTGTTTTTTCTTTTATTTAACATTAGAGAGTAATTCTCTCTCTCAGGATTCCAGTATATATATATTTCATCCTTAAGATTGGTCATAATATAGTACATTTAATTCAATTGATTGAAATTTTGACCTCATGACAGAACAACGCCATGTTGGATCCACTAATTATAATCTGCTCAGCAGCCGGAGCCATACAATATTTACGTTGGTATGTCAATATTCTCTTTCAAATATTGGAAAAGTTGGTAGCTTTGTACAGTGGCTATATTCTTTCTCCGCACGTGATTATTCTTGTAGTGTGAATCATTGCACACAAAACTGTCGTTCTTTTCTATTACTATTATTGGTTAGAAGGTAAAAAATAGTAGTTTTTTTGGTCCTATAACCACGGTAGTACTTGAAATAGAATACTGAATTTTCAGACTTTCTTTTTTCATTCAGAATAAGTTGTGGACCACGTTCTGCTTTTCACATGTTTTCTTCTGTTCAAGGAATTTCTGTTTGTCTTCTATTCTAATTCTAGTTGTTTAGTCGTGTCAAGTGTTCCACCAGTTATGGTACTGCTTTCTTTTCATCGTAAACTCATTTGGATGCAGACAATAGAGAGCAGTCCCTTAGGCAACAAGATTAAAGGTGAAGCTGTTCACCTCTCTCAGTTGGTAAGCTTCTCTTGTGCCAGTGATATTATATTTGGTCATGATCAACTCTTTCTTGAACACTAGAGCGAACTCAACCGATATTAACTACCAATAATTTATCTCGTATCTGCAGAACCTCGTTGATCTGGCAGGTTCCGAGAGTTCAAAGGTTGAAACCAGTGGTTTAAGACGCAAGGAAGGATCATATATAAATAAAAGTTTGCTGACTTTAGGGACTGTAAGTTTTTTTCTTACCAAAGTTTTGTCTAGTCAACAATACGTTTGGAGTCAGTTAGATCGAAGGAGTTCATTTTCTATAATTATAAAACCAGGTCTGATTAAAGGATTGTGTGATATACATATCAAGCACACTTTATATCCCTTTATATCTTAAGATATGCAGTTCAAAATACATAACTTGAAGTCTTACATAACTTGAAGTCTTACACTTCTTAGCATTATCCAGTTCATCTGCAGAATCACCTTTCCGCCTTCATATCATTTAGCCTGCTACTTTTATCTCAGATCTGTGCTTGTCCAAAACTAAAATTAGATTGTTGTTATTCTTGTTTTTATTCTCTTCTAGAATGTTTTAAACATTCTCCTATTGGCTGAAGTCAGACAACTCTGCTGTGATGTTGTAGGTGATATCAAAGCTCACGGATGTGAAGGCTTCGCATGTACCATACAGAGACTCTAAGTTAACCAGGATCCTTCAGTCCTCATTGAGTGGCCATGACCGAGTATCTGTAAGTCTTGTTAGATCTGTTCTCCATCCTCTTGCTATTATAAATATAAAATCCACAACATGATCATCAGCAGAGTAATATACTTTACTGATTAGTTGTCCCTTCTGGATATGGTAGCTCATTTGTACAGTGACTCCTGCATCAAGCAGTTCGGAAGAAACACACAACACATTGAAATTTGCTCATCGTGCAAAACATATTGAGATTCAAGCCGAACAAAACAAGGTTTGCCTCGCATTTCTTCTTCTATCTGTTGTCTTTTTTTTTGTATCTAAAGGTCTTTCTTGCTTTCTAAATCTACAAAACTGCAGATACTTGATGAGAAATCATTAATCAAGAAGTACCAACACGAGATTCGGCAACTGAAGGAGGAGTTGGAACAGATTAAACAGGACATTGTACCAATTCCTCAGTTGAATGATATTGGCACAGATGATATCGTTCTCCTGAAACAGAAGGTATGAGTATTATGTTCGATTAGACAAGTGGAAGGATGTTTTGTGTCTTTACATTGAGAGAATCTGTAGTAACCTTGTCTTTTTTTTTTGTTTCTGGCTATATAACGTGATGATATTAGCTAGAAGATGGTCAAGTCAAGCTGCAATCCAGACTCGAAGAAGAGGAAGAAGCTAAAGCAGCTCTCTTGAGTCGAATCCAACGGTTGACGAAATTAATTTTGGTGTCCACTAAAACTTCACAAACATTACCTCATCGCTTTGAACCTCGGAGGAGACATTCATTTGGGGAAGAAGAGGTAGAATCACTGATATAGCCTGGATATTATAAATTGTTTCCATGGTCGTTTCTGAGAATATTTTGCTGGAGCAAGTACACAAAATTGCTAGTTTTGTTTGGCTAATCTTGGTTGATAATATGCGTGTGCAGCTTGCTTACCTACCATACAAGAGGCGGGACATGATGGACGATGAGCACCTTGATCTGTATGTCTCTGCGGAGGGAAATAATGAGATTAGAGATATTGCGTTTAGAGAAGAAAAGAAGACCAGGAAGCATGGATTGTTAAACTGGTTAAAGCCTAAGGTATGCAAACGATTGAATTTTCTTATTAGCACTGTGGTTTATTCTGGTTCGTTTCAGAACTGCACCTAGCAACTATAGGTTTGTACTATTGCGCACTATAGATTTATAGAGTTCTCATGTTCTTCAAAGAACAATGATATAAGTAAAGAGTGCTAATCATATGACCTTGTGTGCTTATTTGATTATTTGGTGCCTCTCTTGTCCCCTTTTTTGTAACAATCTTATTTTTCTCCTATCAGAAAAGAGATAACAGTTCAAGTGCCAGCGACCAGTCGAGTGTGGTAAAATCCAACAGCACACCATCGACTCCTCAAGGAGGAGGAAATAATCTGCATGCAGAGTCAAGATTTTCAGAAGGATCGCCTTTGATGGAACAATTCTCAGAGCCTAAGGAAGACAGAGAAGCTCTAGAGGACACTTCCCATGAAATGGAGACGCCAGAGGTACGAAGAGACATTTTCACATATGTTATGGTTCCAAAGTAACTACATCTTTATCTTTTCCACTTCCTGCCCTGTTCCCAGACTAGCAATAAAGTGATCGATGAGTTGGATCTTCTGAGGGAACAGAAAAAGATTTTATCTGAGGAGGCGGCGTTGCAATCAAGTTCATTAAAACGGCTATTAGATGAAGCTGCAAAGTCTCCTGAAAATGAAGAGATTAAAGTAATATAACCACTTTGTTCATGATTTGTATCTAGCTTCCGTTTAAATCTACCAAACATTCACTTTCCTGGTTATCTGTGTTACTTAGGAGGAGATCAAAGTCCTCAATGATGACATCAAGGCTAAGAATGACGAGATTGCAACGTTGGAGAAACAAATCTTGGATTTTGTTATCACATCACATGAGGCGTTGGACAAATCCGACATCGTGCAGGTAAGTTCATTGTTAAGTATTATGCAGTGACTTTTTTTTTCTGTGGTTCATTTCTCAAGCTATTTCTCTATAAATATCTTCAGGCACTTGCTGAGCTGAGAGATCAAGTTAATGAGAAGTCTTTTGAACTCGAGGTAAAGAATTGTTTCTGCTACAGCACCTAGAGATGTCTTGCTACTGCGTGGATGATAATTATTTCTCTTAGCTCCAGTATAATATCTACTCATGCCTGCATAAAGTTGCTTCTCTGCAAATAATGATGAAAGCTAATTGCATCTATAACGTTTTTTTTTTCTTTCTCATTCTTGATCTTGTTTACAGGTTAAAGCTGCAGATAATAACATCATTCAGGAACAACTCAATCAAAAGGTTGAGAGATTTTTTCTTTTATCGATTTGTCTTAAGTTTATAATCTGTAAATAATTTAATAACCAACGAAGTATTTTGCTGCAGACATGTGAATGTGAAGCGTTTCAAGAAGAAGTTGCAAACCTAAAGCAGGAACTCTCTAATGCCCTGGAACTAGCACAGGTTCTCAAACTTTTTATATGAAAAAAGCAACACCTAATAGCTAAATGATTCTCAAACTAAAGTCACTTGCCTTTCTGACATGACAGGAAACCAAGATCGAAGAGCTGAAACAGAAAGCTAAGGAGCTAAGTGAATCGAAGGAGCAATTAGAACATCGTAACAGGAAACTCGCAGAAGAGAGTTCATATGCAAAAGGTCTTGCATCAGCAGCTGCAGTTGAGCTCAAGGCATTATCTGAAGAAGTCGCAAAACTCATGAATCACAACGAACGACTAGCATCTGAGCTAGCAACACTCAAGAGCTCAGTCCCACAGCGCGGTAATAAGCCAGGAACAACAACAACAACCAATGCAAGGAACAATGGGAGAAGAGAGAGTCTTGCAAAGAGACAACAAGAGCAAGAGAGCTCGTCGATCGAGCTGAAGAGAGAACTGAGGATGAGCAAAGAGCGGGAACGATCATACGAAGCTGCACTTGTTGATAGAGACCAAAGAGAAGCCGAGCTTGTGAGGATAGTAGAAGAATCGAAGCAGAGAGAAGCGTATTTGGAGAACGAGCTTGCTAGTATGTGGGTTCTTGTTTCTAAGCTGAGAAGGTCTCAAGAAGGTGGTTCTGAGATCTCTGATTCTGTATCGGAGACGCTACAGACCGATCGATCGTTTTGAGACGTGAAGTAGTAGGATATGTTTGTGCAGTGATTCCAAGAGTTTGTGTTTGTGTAAGTATGATAAAACATAAAGTAATGATTTATTTGAAAATCATCAGATTGTTTAAAATTCAAGAAAAAAAAACACTGTTTAAATTAAGAGGTAAGAGAAGTGAAAAGTGGGTAAAAGAAGAAAATAATGATAGTTCTGGGGAGCTTAGAGCATGATGATTATCCCGGTCTCTTATAACTCATGATTTTAATATATTTTTTTTACACTTTTTGGTTAAAAAACATCTCTTATATATTTTATTTAAAAAATGTTCTTAGTTTTTTAATTAAAAACTAAGAAACGATTAGCTAAAAAACTCAGTTAAGAAACCAGGGTTAATCATGGTCTTAGTAAAGTTCTTAAAATTTTCACTTTCACCCAATACCTTTCCACTAATCCACATTTGCCCCAATTGATTTCCTTCTTTGTGTATACAACCCAAATTAATAATTGTTAACAAAACAGTAAAACACTATACAAACACCAAGAAGTGTACTCAATCAGATGTCTGAAAACAAGAAGTGCAACTGAAGAGTCTTGGATTGAAGTTAGAGAGGCTTAAGAGTGTTCTTAGGAGCACTTATCCACGGAGTGTCTCCAATGGCAAATCTCCACAAGGCATTGACATGTTGAGGCAATGCGTAATCTATTCCAACGCGAGGACCAACTAGTACTTTCTCCACATCTTCTCCTCCATCCAGAACCTCCAATCCTCCTGTTTTTCATACATCATTTATTACAACAAAGCTTAAACTCTCTTAAAGAATCAGAAAAAACCAGAAACTCCATTAACTGATTTTGGTTTATTTGTCTGACTAACCCGGAGAATAGAGGGGATGATGAGACCACTCTGTTGAAAGTCCAAGCGCCTGCCCGACCTGCAAGAGGCACATATGAACAGATTTCATGCATTGTGGATTTGCAAGGTGCATTCTGTTTGATGCAGATCAGACTAACCTTTCCTGGTCCATTTAGAAGAACAGGTTTGTCGGTTTTCTGGCCACGACGCTCCTGTATGGTCTCCAGCCCTGCAATACCATCACACCCTTTTAAGCCAACGTAAGATCTATGTAATCATTCTTAACGCAAAAACAGTATCAATAAAGCAATTATTTAAGTAGAAACATGCATCGATAAGAGAGAGTGTAATGAACAGTCTCACAGAACTGATGTGGAGAGATTATTACCGGTAACAGGAGAACAAGATCGTATCAAAACAGCAGCTCCAACTCCATCCTTATCAGCAACAATATTGAGCATCATATGAAGACCGTAACAAAGATAAACATATGCATGTCCTCCTGGTCCAAACTAATAAACAAAAAAAAACACACATTTTAGAGAATGTTATCATGTGTATTTAACTAAATGATAACAAAGCAGAATGAAGAAACTCACAATAGGTGCGGTCCGTGGGGTATTCCCGAACCGTCCATGGCAAGCTGAGTCATTTGGTCTATAAGCTTCCACCTGCCAAAGGAGGAACAATGTTAGAGAGTATTAGCTTCGTTAATCCAATATCAAAAACTTTTTACCAACAATTATAGTCAGAATATCAAAAATCCCAAAAAAAAAAAAAAAAAATTCTTTTAATAAGGAAACAAGAACAAAACTGTGTATCTGACCTCTGTGATCCGTAGGACAACATTGTCTCTCCTCAGGAACTTCCCGAGCAAACGTGGCGCTAGATCAAGCGCGTCTATTTGAAAGAACTCAGGAGGCATAAGCTTCATCTCGGGGGTGGTGCGGGTCAGTGGGTACTCGGGTCTGACCCGAACCGCCCGAGCCTTGGAACAGTGCTTCTTCTCTCGTGCTGCACGTAGAGCCACTGGAGTTGTAACCTTGTGTAGTTCCGATTCCTGTTCAACTCGCTTGGAACGAGGCGGCGTTTTCATTGACGGACAGAACCAAAAGATTTTTTGACTTTTTCGAATGTGTTCGACTCTTTGACTTTTCTTCGTTTTGTTATTTGGCGGGTGACTGTTACGCTGTCCGAAGGTTAAGCCTTAAACATAAACTTTCCTTATTATGACCGTCATATCAATTTTTTCCTCCGTTTTTCAATATTTGGCGTTTTAAAAAAAATTTTGAGAAAAATTGATTTTTTTTTGTTTATCCGATTTAAATTATATGGTTACTAATAATCCGGTTAAAACTTAAAAGTAAAACTATAGTTTATAGATAATTAAGTTTGTAATTCTCAATTTGAAGAGAAATAAAATAATTTATGGAGAGCTAGCCTGAAATTATAATCGGTGGAGATATTTTGACTTTATATGATAGTGGGGAAATAAAACACAAAATAAATAATGTTTTCAAATAAACATTTATTAATTTTATATTAATTCCTATTCTGTAATTTTGAATTATTTTTGAAATTATTAATGAATAAATGATTAAGAATATTTTTTTAAAAGAAAAATTAGATATACCACTCTAAAATAATACTTCCTCCATTTCAGAATAAATGATGTTTTAGAAAGTTTTTGTTGTTTCATAATAGATTGATGATGTTTTGATATATTTATGTTATTTTTAATTTTATTGAAAAATTATGTAACTAATTAGATATTAGAGTAATTTATGTAGTTGGTTGAATGATTTTTAAATTATATTCTTAAAACTAACTTTTAGTTATAAAAGTAAATTTTTTAAAACATCATGTGAAATAGATGGAGTAGGATTTAACATAATTTGTACGTTCTAGACACTTCCAAAGCGTTTCAAAAGTTAATTAGTTTTTCTTTTTCTGGCATAAGTATTATTTTATATTTTTCCATTTTTCAGTAGGAAAAAAATAAATAAAAAAAAAAACATTTTCTAGAGGCTTCGTTTACATATATCTAGGTTTACCTCCTCTGCTTCTTCCCACACATCTCATCGAATTCGACTAGCTCCCCACTCAATCACTCCTCGTTAGTTCAATCTCGAATCCCTAATCCACTCACCATGGCGAAGTTCGGCGAAGGCGACAAGCGATGGATCGTCGAAGACCGCCCCGACGGCACCAACGTCCACAACTGGCACTGGGCCGAGACCAACTGCCTCGAGTGGTCCCGCAGCTTCTTCACCAACCAATTCTCCAACGCCGTCATCCTCTCCGGCGAAGGCAACCTCTTCATCAAGATCAACAAAGTGGAGAAGCTCGAAGGCGAGGCGTACGTGAACGTGCGCAAGGGGAAGATCATCCCCGGCTACGAGCTCAGCGTCTCTCTCTCCTGGGAAGGCGAGGCGAAGGATTCGGAAGGGAAGACGATCTTGAAGGCGGAGGGGGTTGTGGATATGCCGTATATCTCCGATGAGAATGCGGATGAGGATCCGGAGGTTAGGGTTTCGGTTAAGGACGAGGGGGCGGTTGGGAAGGCGTTGAAGGAGGCGATGGTGAAGAAGGGGAAAGGGGTTGTTTTGGAGAAGGTTAGGGTTTTTGTGGAGGCTATGGCGAAAGGAGGGCCGTGTAGGGATGAGTTGGAGAATAAGAAGGTGGCTCCTAAGTCGGTGGCGGCGGCGGCGGCTGTGGAGAAGACTAGTGTTTTGCCTGCTGTGGTGGTGAAGGAGAAGGAGAAGAAGAAGGTGAAGACGAAGGAGGGGTTCAAGACGATTACTATGACTGAGAAGTTTAGTTGTAGAGCTAAGGACTTGTATGAGATCTTGATGGATGAGAATAGGTGGAAGGGATTCACACAGAGCAATGCTAAGATTAGTAAGGATGTGAATGGGCCAATTAGTGTTTTTGATGGGTCGGTTACTGGGATGAATGTGGAGCTGGAGGAAGGGAAGTTGATTGTGCAGAAGTGGAGGTTTGGGAGCTGGTCTGATGGTCTTGATTCTACGGTTAGTTTAGTTGTTATTTTTCATACTTTGGTTTCTATGTGATTGTGGCTGATGTATTTGACGTTTCAGGTGAAGATAACTTTTGAGGAACCTGAACCAGGAGTCACCATTGTCAATCTTACTCACACCGACGTCCCTGAAGAAGACAGGTTAGTGTCACTGCTTGAAATCTTTCTTATAATAGTATGGTAGTATGCAATGAATATTTATGGTGTTTGGAGTGCTTGATATAGCTTGGTCTTATATATAACTATCTTGAGGGAATCGCAACCACCTTTAGCCCGTTTTGTTCTCAATGACACACTAATTCTGACCTTAGTAATCTGTACTAATCCTTGCGACTGTTTAGCTTGCTGTATGTAGTTGTTGGACTCATCCAGTCATTGCTCTAGTGAATGAATACTTTTGGAATTTGGGTTTTGCTTTATTTGTTAATATATGATAGAACATTTCTATCTCTAAATCGCTCAACGGCCTATACGTCTTTAAATCTTCTACCTATGCTACCTTTCCACTAATTAGCTTTAGGTTATGCTGATAGAGCGCTTCTTTGTTCCTTGTGAACACCTGTTGGCTTATTCCTGAAAGTATTTGTTTGTCCACATTCCTCTTACTCGTCCTGTTGTGAAGTGATTTAGTCTGTTACTGGATGTGATTTATTTTCTCTGACGTTCCATACTGGCTGATGCAGGTATGGGAATGCGACTGTGGTGGAAAACACGGAGAGAGGATGGAGAGACCTGATCTTCCATAGGATCCGTGCTGTTTTCGGATTTGGAATGTGATTTGTGATTTTGATTTTCAAGTAGTCAAAATCTGCATTGCTTCATCCATAAGTTCGATTATGATTTCAATTCACAACAAGGGGACATAAGACGATGAAGAAATTTGTTTTCTTACTTGTAGTTTATGCATTTTCCATGAACTCTTTGGTCTTTTGTTAACACTATTTGGATTAATGGCACACAACAAACTATTCACATGAGAATAAGTTGTTTTAAGTGTTTTATTCTAAAAGTGGTGTCCATAGTCAACCACGGCATCAAGATTGCCTAAGGAACATTGTCTAAAGACTGATGAAAACTAGGAACAAGAAGCTTTGGTTTGGAACTATAAGCTTTTTGCTAATCGCAATGCCTAACCAACAAGTTACACATCAACCGGTAATTAACCAGTTACCAGAACCTGCTTTGACCAAAATATTACACATCTCAGCAAGCTCTTTGGATCGTTTATCTAAAAGGGTTTTGGTTTAGCCTGGAACCACGTGGATGAAATATTTATTAACCACAACATCAACAGAAACGTTTTTACTAGCTTTGTCAGGTATAGACGTGGGCACAAACAAGACCTACTTGAAATCAGCACCTACAAAATAAAACCAAAAAACATCTTACTCTTAATGTATGGCGGTCTTTAAGACAACAAAAATTTCTTCTACCACTTTTAATCATCAAGAAGAGACTTGAAATGTTACAGATTAAGGTATCAAGCTCAGACTCTTAAAATGTCATATTGTCAGTGCAAGATTTGAACTAGATTGTAATATTTAACATTAAGAATTTAGTTATGGTATACAGAGTATAACGGTTTGTGGATCTGTCATTGTGTTATCATTAAGCATTTAAGCTTTGTAAAGATAGTCATTGTTTTGGTTTTGTTAAAATGATGTTAGGCAGAAAATACTAATTTCAAATTAGCATTTAGTATAATTATGAAACTTCACAAAATCGTGTGGAAAATTATTAAAGACGAGTTTTAAATATGGTTGACCGGATAGTTAATTTTCTTACATCAGATCCAAGATTAGTATTCCGAAGATTGTTGCGGTTACTGGTATCAATTTCCTGGAAGATTTAAAATATCATCATGTCACGTACTGCATTACTAGTAACCCTCGTTGTTTAAAGCGGAAATGTCGCAACTCGTTTGCTCGCTTCATTTTGTTTTTTTTGGATCCTTCAAAAGATCCGCAACACTTCCGTTGGAGTTGATGCCTTAGAGAGTGCGTCGAGTGATTTAACATGTAATAAATATTCTTACGTACTTTTTTATTTCTCATTACACATCAAACGTTAATCAAGCGAACCAGATTAAGCATTATTAGCGTTTTTCCAGCATCTTTTCTTTCAAATTAAAACCGTTAAACACAAATTATTGACAAAGGAAAAAGCGTTAAATCTAATCGTGACTAATAAGTTCCTTTGTGGCCTTGTGGGGCTCGACCTCGTAACCCATCTTTTACGTGTAATCTGTTTCTTGCTTCCACCCCAACTTAACTGCCACATAATACACTTTTCTCATTCAAACTTACCAAACACAAGGCAAATTCGTTTATCTTTTACATTTTTTTCTGTTTCATGCTTTTAACAATCACAATCTCAACATTCCAAATATATATAAAACACAATCTCAACATTCCAAACATGGCGTCACCAGTGGCATTCTGGTAGTTTTCGCCATGACAAGGGGCAGTTTATAGTAAAAAACACTTTTATCGACGATTCTTAAGAGCATCCACATCAATGAACCCATTCTTGGGGTTCATCTTTTCAGTTTTTTATTATTAAAATTTTTTTCTTTTTCTTTTTGGTTTAAAAAAAAAAAAAAACAAAAAACTAAACCAATCGCGGACCGCCACGATACGTGGAGCCTGCGCTACAGTGATGAATTTTAGGAAAGAGGGATTCAGCCAACAAAACTTTAGGAGAGAGTGATTCATGGAATTGAATTATTTTATTATTTTTTTCTTGATTTCTGCAAAATATTACCCAACAGACACCTCTCTGTCTGTCTCTTTTATGTCTTCTCCAAAATGAAAAAGTCTATTCTCCGTCAACATTTCACTTTCCCTCTTTCCCAAATCCTTTAATCTCTCTCTCTCTCTACACTCAAAGAAAACACAGAGACTCTTCACGCGCCAAAAATAAAATAACTCATCACTTTCCTCTCTCCCTTACCATGGCGTCAGACTCTGTCAAGCATATGCCTATCCACGGCGGAACAACCATCTCCGCCGCATCCTTCGAATTAAAAAGCTTTCTCTCCGCCGCGAAACCAAGAAAAGCCTCGACTTTTGTATACGCCTTCGTCATAACCTTCGTTGCCTTCACTGTTCTCTTAGTCTTCACACCTTCTCCCATCACCGTCTCTCATTCCATTCCTTCATACATCCTCCCTAATGTCACTGCCTCCTTGACTTCACCGTCCAGTTTCACCGGAAACACCACATTGCCGGAAAATCTCACTCCGGCGCCGGAAAGTCTCGCTCCGGCTACTAAAAACGCAACCTTTGAGTCTCCCGCCGCTAATGGAACAAATTCACTTGCTTCTGACTCCCGGAGCGACCATGCATGGGAGAACATGTTGTGTCCCGACAACAAGACCAATGCTTCTGCTCCAAGTTCCGACAAACATGGATCCTCTGCTTTTAAGAAGAGGAAACAGAGGAGGAAGTCGTGGATGAGACGAGAGATAAAGTCTTTAAAGAACTGCGAGTTTTACGAGGGAGAGTGGGTGAAAGACGATTCGTATCCTCTCTACAAACCCGGTTCGTGTAATCTAATCGATGAACAGTTCACTTGTGTCTCCAACGGGAGACCTGACGTTGAGTTTCAGAAACTCAAGTGGAAGCCAAAGCAATGCACTTTACCACGGTAAATAGATAAAACTTTGCTTTTTAATTTTGACTTTAAAATCTAGTTCTTTGTCTTATATGGTTGATGTTTTTTTTTTTTTGAAAAATTATAAAAGGTTGAATGGAGGCAAATTGCTGGAGATGATTAGAGGAAGAAGAATCGTGTTTGTTGGAGATTCGTTGAACAGGAACATGTGGGAGTCTTTGGTTTGTATTCTTAAAGGATCAGTGAAAGATGAGAGTCAAGTCTTTGAAGCTCATGGACGGCATCAGTTCCGTTGGGAGGCTGAGTACTCTTTCGTCTTTAAAGTAGGTTTCTTTTAGTAATCAACAATCTGTTTCATTACTTGTTGATTGGATTATAATTGTGTGTGGTTGATAGGATTATAATTGCACTGTGGAGTTCTTTGCATCACCTTTCTTGGTTCAAGAATGGGAACTTACGGACAAGAACGGGACTAAGAAGGAGACCTTGAGGTTAGATGTGGTCGGGAAGTCGTCTGAGCAGTACAAGGGAGCTGATATTCTTGTGTTCAATACAGGACATTGGTGGACTCATGACAAAACTTCCAAAGGGTAATAGAGTTCTGTCAGCTACTTTGATCCTTGATTTGAGGGATCTGTCTCATTTGTTATGTTTGGATGCTTTCATTAGGGAGGATTACTATCAAGAAGGAAACAATGTTTACCCGAAACTCGACGTGGATGAAGCTTTTGGTAAAGCTTTAACGACTTGGGGTCAATGGGTTGATAAGAATGTGAATCCAAAGAAGTCTTTTGTCTTCTTCCGTGGATACTCACCTTCACATTTCAGGTAAATACATATCTCATTTTGTTTCATAATATAGGTAGTTTTAGCTAAAACACACAAAGATTATGAACGTTATTATTTTTTTAAAAAGTATCATCTAATTTATAGTTTAGATATATCTTAAACCAATCATAAACTAGTCTATATAATTTGACTGATCACACTATATCCAATACTTCAATAAATATAAAAGTTAAGTAGAAATGTAAAAACTACATAATTTTGAAAAGAAAAAAAATATTCACTAAAACTACTTATAATATGTGAAATAGAGGGAGTATAAAAAGAGTGTTTCTAAAAGTTGGTTTGGTTTGGTTGCAGTGGAGGGCAATGGAATGCAGGAGGGGCTTGCGATGATGAAACAGAACCGATCAAGAACGAGACTTACCTAACGCCTTACCCTTCTAAAATGTTAATACTTGAAACAGTTCTAAAGGGAATGAAAACGCCGGTCACGTATCTCAACATCACGAGGCTAACAGATTACAGGAAGGACGCTCACCCATCTGTTTATAGGAAACATAAACTATCTGCAAAAGAAAGGAAATCACCATTGTTGTACCAAGACTGTAGTCACTGGTGCCTCCCAGGTGTGCCTGATTCTTGGAACGAGATTCTCTATGCTGAGATGCTCGTAAAGCTCCACCAGCTTCGTGGCAATAGAAGGCGGAAACCTAAAAGTTTATAGGAGTTAGAATCTTTTTCTTAAGATGATGAATACAGATCTTTTAGGAAACACTTAGAATCAATTTTCACTTTTCAGATTTGTGCCACTGAAGGTGTAGAGAAAGTAAGAGATGGGAATCACATTAGTTTCTCATGATGTACGTACGTAAGAGATGAGTTAATCACCTTATGTTGCTGCATTTGTAGTCAACTACAACTAGTGACTCATTTTTTTGTGAAAATAAAAGATTGAGCCAACATTTGTCTAAATTCCAGTGCATACCCCTTTACTTATAATAATGATCAATCGATTGGTCAAACGAATACACTTAGAATTAAGAGCCCTGCAACGACTTTGGATTTAAATTGACACAGATCTTTTGCTTCAAAGTAATAGTATGAGCTAAGAACATAAAGAATGCACCAGTCCTTTAATTACAGTATTATGATGAAACTCACTAGAGCCATCTAGATACAATCTGAATGATAATGTCACATGTGGAAAGAAAGCATGAACATACTCAGTCGTCCTTCATGAGACTCCTCCGGTCCTCTTGGTGTGCAACCAAAACCACCACCATCCACGTCTTTTGTATCTCACAATGTTATCAGCAGCCTTATCCAAGTCCTCCTCCTTCGCGTCAGTTCCCTCTCTCTTTCTTTCTTTCTTTCTTTCTTTCTTGAGATTGCAAATTTGAAATTAAACTCTTATAGATTGTTTATTTTGATGTTGTTATGTCGGTCTCTGTGTAAATGTTTAGTTATTTTTTTCGATTTTTTCTCAGAACAGTGTCTCGACTTAAGTATTTTCTTGTTAGAGACTTAGAGCTGCTACTCTTTGACTCTCGTAAGATTTAGTTTCCTTAGTTATTGCTTTAAGCAAGCGAGAGACTACTCTCTTGACTGTTTTGGCCTTCTGATTTGTTGAATCCATGGCAATATTTGTGGTTTTTGTCTCCTGCTCTCTCTCTCTGTGGATGGGCTTTGTTTGATGTTACTATTATTAGCTCCACCTTCGAGATTATTATCTCTTCCATATGGTTCAGTACTGTTTAGTTTGACTTGCTTTGTCCGTTGATATTCTTAGCTAGCTAGGTTGGAGGACTAAACGGTTTATAACCCCACATCTTTAACTGTTTTCTCTACAAACTGTTATATAGGCCTGGACATAATATCCGTAACCTGAAATCCGAACCGAACCCGAACCAAAAAACCCGATCTGTATCCGGTCCGAAATGTAAAAAATATCCGAATGAGTTTTGTAAGGTGGCACAAAACATATCCGAACCCGAAGTGTTATTAACCGAACCCGAACGGATAATTCGAAAAACTGAAAAAGCCAAAAATTCTGAAAAATATCCAAAAAAACCGATCCGAATATCCAAAATAATATACAATATAATTATATGAAACATGAATATATACTTCAAATATTCAATTTCATATTTATTTTGATATTTTATCTAACAATAAGTATTTAAAATTTAAATAACTACCTTAAATACTTGATTATATATAAATAAATATATATTTTTTATGTTTTACTTTTAAATTTTAGATTTTATTTCGGATATATCCGAACCGATCCGATATAACCCGAATCCGAATGATATATGATTACTTTATGGGTTGTGATATAAAACCGATCCGAACCCGATGTGTTATATCAGAACCCGACCCGTACTTGCAAACTTACTAGAATGGGACCTAAGAGGTGTTATAAGAGAGAACCAAAATCCGAAAAACCCGATCCGAACGCCCACGGGTACCCGCACGCTCAGACCTACTGTTATATATCAATAATTTACGCTTTCAAATTTTTGTTTGATGCACATGAATTTGAAATTTCTTTGCCTTAAGTCTCCAAAACTCTCCAAAACGGTGACTGGATTTGTTGGATTTATCAACAATCAATGTGGTGAAAAGACATATGCTAGTGCTCTCATTCAAATGATGTTTTACATTCCAAGGTTTTGAAAAGCTATCTTAGAAATTCCAGAGACTATCCCGTCAAGAGTCTCTTCCTTTGTATTGAGAGCAGCAAGACTGCTGTTTCATTAGAGAGCCCAGACATAACCAGTAATACCTTGAAAAAGGGTTTATTTTGCAATTGTGAATGACAAGATGAAAGTAAGTTATTTTTTGCCTAACCTTATAGTTCACACTGTAGATGCTTTGATGTAAATTATTTTGTAATTACAAGGCTCACATTGGAAGATTTGTAATTCTCGGTTTGAGTGAAATATGTGTATTTTCTGCAACTAATGACGACTCCAAAACTAACACTTTGTGTCCAACTTGTGCACAATGTAATGGTAATTAGTCGTTGAAAACTAACATATGTGATTTAACAAAAAATTCATATATTAACAATTCAAAATTAATTTAAAGCTTTCGGATCCCAAACTATGCTGTCAATAAACATGTCCAAGTCATCAATCCATTTGCGTAAGGTTAATGAGATATCAAGAAAAGTCAAATTCATAAATTTTTAAAAGTCATAGAGCTCTTCAAATATGGTTGTTACTTCTCACATACTAGAGCATCGTCCACAAATTCCTTAGAGAAATTTAGTGTTATGATCGTAATTTGACTCTCATTGCAATCAGGAACAAGCTGAAATCTACTTATTTTTTATTGATGCTACCTCATGTACTTCATTTTGTTTGGCAGGTGAACCAGATGTACGAGTGTATCCTTATGAAATAGATCTCAAGAAGTTTCTTCTAACCACTGATGGTTATGGGACAAATCAATTCACTTACAAATTGAAAAGGTAAACTGTGTGTTTTGTTTGATGTGGTTGAGAAATAGTAGACACACACCAGATTCATTCTCAAGACACAACTTCATCTTCAGAAACAGCTTCTCTAGAAAGTCTAATATGGTCATCTAGAGTATTCACCATTAGTTCTCAGATGATCGATCCATCATCACAAACTCAATCAAAACTCTCTTCTTTGTTTCTGGCATGTTGATATAAACCAAAACAAGAGACTGAAAAGGAAAAAATTCAAATGCCAGCTATAGTGAACATAGACAAGAGCATGAGGAAGTTGAATGATATAGCTCTCTAGCATATTTTTTGCCATCAGAATGTACCGGACTTGATTGCCTGCCATCATATCATCATCAGCATTTTAATTTAGACCCAACTTGCTTCACACCAGACTCTCTTCCACATGATTTTTATATATATCTTCTAACCAAAAAATAGGACAGAACAAATTAAAAAAAAAAGTTTCATCGGGCTGTTCTTGTTAAATGCAATGAAAACAACAAAATCTAACAGTTCCCCATTGTCACTCTTTAAGGTGACTTGTTTAGCCTTTACTCACCTGAAGGAAAAAAACAACTACTATAACGGTGATGAAGCAAGTTGGATAAACAAAAAAAAAAGATTGGAAAAGGGCAAAACTTATAGTGAACATTGCACCCAAAAAAAAAAAAGTTATAGTGAACATAGACACTAAAATGAAGTATCTAGCTTTCTTACCTTTTCTACCGTTAGAATGTACGGGACAGCTTGTCAGCTACGAGCTTGTCTGCCAAACTTTACAATGTATCGTTCTATTGGTTACATAACATATAAAAATGAATAGACAGAGAGACATAGAACCGAGCATATGAAGATGAGAGAAACGAACTAACCTAAATTAAACCAGAATGTTAATAAATATAATCCAGGAAAAACCCGAACTAAACTAAATTGAACCGGTAGAGAACTCAAAAACCAGAAACCCCGAGTTTATGGAAACTTAACCGGATGAATCGAATCCGGTTCGGTATAATAAAACCCAGAAGAAGAAGATAAACCTTTTCGCAGTTTGCTTCTTTCTCTGCTCAAACACGAACAATGGCGAGTCTACTTGACTCACTCACAACCAGAAACTTCTTCTCTAAACCCATAATCTCTAGGATCTCCTCTCCTTCATCTTCCTTTGCTTCTTCTTCTTCTTCGAATATCTCACCCTTTTCTCCTCCCTCCGTTCTCTCTTACTCTCACAAAAGGTCGCACTCCCGCTTCCCTTACCCTGTCGCAGCAACTCTCGATGGCTCCTCCGTCGAAGACGAGCTAGAGTTCGAGGAATCCGAAGAAGACAGCTACCCTGATGAGTCGGATGAAGAAGATGACCTCTCCATCGATATCTCAATTCTTGAGAAAGAAGCGAGAGACATCGTTAGAGACTACGCTACTACTCTGTCTCGCGAGCTCAAACTCGGTAAAAGATTGTGTCTTTCTTTTTGCATTATGCTCCATTGACTGTTGAATAATGATCGTAGCTTGATGTTTTACAGAGGATGATGTAGTTGAAGGGAAGGAGTCACGTAGAAAGGGGAAGAGGCAAGCCAAAAATGTTAGTCTTTTTTCAGTAAAGGCTCGTCCTTTGAGCTTGAAATCTTCTTTAAGTAGATAAAGTTTTGAACTTTTTCAATATACAGAACCAGACGCAGATACCAGAGCATCTTCTCCAAAGAGTTGCTATCGTTGGAAGGCCCAATGTGGGCAAATCAGCTTTGTTCAACCGTCTTGTTGGGGTAAAAGAGTTTGATTTTTTTTCTCCTTACCATTCAAGGTAGAGAGTTGTTAACTTGTACTTAATATAATTGCAGGAGAATAAAGCGATAGTGGTGGATGAGCCTGGAGTTACTAGGGATCGACTGTACGGTAGATCCTACTGGGGTGACCAAGAGTTTGTGGTGGTGGACACTGGTGGTGTTATGACTGTTTCTAAGTCGCCAGCTGGTGTCATGGAAGAGCTTAACGTTTCGACCACCATTGGCATGGAAGGTATACCATTAAGCTCCAGGGAGGCAGCTGTTGCGAGAATGCCTTCCATGATTGAGAAGCAAGCTACTGCGGCTGTTGAAGAGTCAGATGTTATTGTTTTCGTTGTCGATGGCCAGGTTCTCTTCTTATCTTAAGTTGATGTTGTGAAGTCTTTTCACTTTAAAGCCTGCCTAATTGAGTGTGTTTCTTTGGTTATCATGCAATACGCAGACAGGGCCTACAGGTGCTGATGTGGAGATTGCAGACTGGTTGCGGAAGTACTACTCACATAAGAATATCA
The DNA here is from genome assembly GCF_000309985.2 of Brassica rapa. Classification (NCBI taxonomy): domain Eukaryota; kingdom Viridiplantae; phylum Streptophyta; class Magnoliopsida; order Brassicales; family Brassicaceae; genus Brassica; species Brassica rapa. Next base: position 24,697,344 of record NC_024799.2, on the reverse strand, counting down.
TCCTCGCGGTGAACAAATGTGAGTCGCCACGTAAAGGACTCATGCAGGCTTCAGAGTTTTGGTCTCTTGGGTAATTTCACTTTCATCCTACTCTCAGAATCATGTTTGTGCACATTCATAGTTTTCATTTGATATTTCAGCTGCCTACAAAAATAAAACTCATCAGATGATTTGAATATTTGTTGCTTTGTTGTGTTCACGTTTAACAAAAATTTTGTTCTAATTTTACGGATTTAGTATTGTTATTTTGATGAGTTTGTAGACCTGACGATACTTATAAGCATCATAAAATACTTTCCGCCGTTGCTATACATTTCTTTGTCAATTTTGGAGATTATTTGGCATTGAGCTTAACAAGCATGTCATGATGGAACTTCCAGGTTTTCACCTATCCCTATTTCGGCATTGTCGGGAACAGGAACAGGAGAGCTACTTGACCTTGTTTGTTCTGGACTAAACAAACTCGAGGTTTGTATGTAACCTTTTAGTATGTTCAACTGGCATCAGTTTACCAATTATATATCAAAACCAATGATTTTTTTTTTCTAGATCATGGAGACCATGGAAGAGGAGGAAGAAGAAAACTACATACCTGCCATTGCAATTATAGGCAGGCCAAATGTAGGCAAAAGCAGCATTTTGAATGCACTTGTCCGAGAGGATAGAACAATTGTTAGCCCTGTTAGTGGCACTACCCGTGATGCTATTGATGCTGAGTTTACCGGACCAGATGGAGAGGTTAGTTCAATTTTTTCTCGTGTTTGTTGAGCTGCTTAGTTTTCTTGCGGCTTCTATGATACAGTGCCTGCTGTTTCGCTATATGCTAATTGGCATCTATTTGATGCGCTTTCCATGTTAACTCCTACCATTTTTTCTCAATTTGGTTTGGCTACTATCATCAATGACTAGCATTGTCCAAGTTGAATATTGCTGAACTCTGAATATGAGCAGTGTTCAAAGGTGCATTGGATCCGTATAACACTGAAAATGATTTATGAACTGTGTTGCAGAAGTTTAGGCTAATAGATACGGCTGGGATCAGGAAAAAGGCAGCTGTGGCGTCATCAGGGAGCACTACAGAGGCCATGTCAGTGAACCGTGCATTCCGAGCAATTCGTCGTTCTGATGTGGTTGCTCTTGTCATTGAAGCCATGGCATGCATAACAGAGCAGGTATCTCACTAGTTCTAAACAATGTGGGAAACGAACTCATCTTTCTCTCCTTCCTTAATGGTTTCTTATTTGGAAACACAGGACATGAAGATCGCAGAAAGAATAGAAAGAGAAGGGAAAGGATGTCTGGTAGTAGTAAACAAATGGGATACAATACCAAACAAAAACCAACAGACTGCAGCACATTACGAGGATGATGTTAGGGAGAAGCTCCGTTCCCTCAAATGGGCACCCATTGTTTATTCTACTGCTATAACTGGCCATAGCGTTGACAAGTACGTCTCCTTCCAAAGTTTTATAAACTAATTCAACCTTTACATTTTTAACTTTATTCTGTTGGAGAAAAATGTAGTATTGTGGTTGCTGCTGCGACGGTTCAAAAGGAGAGATCAAGAAGACTTAGTACTGCTACATTGAACCAAGTGATTAGAGAAGCGGTTGCGTTTAAATCCCCTCCAAGAACCCGAGGAGGCAAGCGAGGCCGCGTTTATTATTGCACTCAGGTGAATAACGATAAGATCTCCCAATGTTTTTTTTTATTAGCAGTGAAGGCAAATCTTTGGAGACTAATCGATGTGATTAATGCAGGCAGCAATAAGGCCACCGACGTTTGTGTTCTTTGTAAACGATGCAAAGCTGTTTTCGGATACGTACAGAAGATATATGGAGAAGCAGCTACGCACTGATGCAGGCTTTGCTGGGACTCCTATTCGTCTTCTTTGGCGCAGCCGTAAGAGATCTGACAAAAATGGAGGAGGTACGTGTTTTGCTAGCGTAAACTTGTGATTCATTTTGAAAAATATGACAATGTTTTGTATGTATAACTTTAAATGAAATTTGCAGGTGGAGGTACAATGAGAATGTCAAGTCTTTCACGTGAGAGAAATCTTGCAACAAAAAGGTCATAATGTTAAGTCATCTTTGTTAAATTTTGTGTATTTTTTGAGAAATAATGTATTGAAATTCGATATTATATAAATTCATAGTCTCTGACTCTCCATTGATCTTCCATGTATGTTCCATTTTGTTTCTTTCTGAGAATCAAAACAAGATATTACTAATCTCTTGACGATTTATAGGAAAACAGAACTACAACGTTTCTTTATGTTTATGTTTTCTTAAATCACAAGTTGGTAAAAAAAGAAAATGATAAACAAGACCAAAGCACAGGCGATGAGGCTCTCAGTAAAGCTGCTCTTTCTTTTCATGCCACCATCTCCACCTGTAATAGAACAAAGAAACACGAAACTATCTTTGTCAAAAACATTAGAAATATTCATTTTTGTCAGAAGAAAAAAGTGAAATGAGATGATATATAATAATGATATAAGTCTACGTAGTATACGTACCAGTAATAGTCCCAACGAGGACGGACTTTCGTCATGCGGTTATCATCAGAAGGATGATAAGGATGAGCGGCGTGGCGAGTGTTGTGGAAGGCGCAGCAACCAGCTGCATAGACAGCGATGAGGAGGACAAGGACCAGAATATTAACGACCGACAACTTTTTCCAGTCAAGACGGATCTCCTCAAGAACACCAGCTTTGCAAGCATCACACTCGTAGCATAACGTTTCAATACCATTGTTCCATCTATAGCAATCTTCTCCTCCTACTATTACTCCGGTATCGTACGTGCACGCCGTCGGTGGCTTACAACATCCCGACTATAAATCAAACACACACATACGAAACCGATGAAGATGCTAGTATATACCATAGGGCGATGAATATCAGAAAAAATATTAATGAGGATCATGGCGGTCTTTTAGTATGTGTAAATGGAAAGATTGAAAATAGTTTGAATTTTTTTAAAATATATATAAATTGGAGTAAAATTTAAATTTTCAAATATATTTATAAATTAATACTTAAAATTAAAAAAAACATATATAAATGGAGTTACTAATACTTATAAATAAATAAAATCTACAGTTAATAATTTTTTTGAACATGGTTCTAGGCACTGAAGATGGTACCTGAACAGAAGTCATGTCTCTTTGGAAGTAATCAAGTGTAGTCCAAGATTCAATCTGAGCACAAGTCTTGGAACTCAAGATACAGCTTCTTATAGAGATCCAATACTGAGGATCTCTAACTCTCTCTCTCAACCATGGATGATAATCACCAAGCCTATACTCTTTATAAACCCTCCCTGGTACTTCCACACCGCCTCCTTGGCTCGTCACCACCAGACCAAACAGAGTTAGACCCATAAGAGTCGCGATGAGGAAGATCATGACCACTAGGTAAACCCAAAGAGCCCATGCCACGTTGAAACAGGCTCCTATGAATCCGGCGAGAGATACTAAGAGTATGATGAAACCTATAACGAGTAGAGGAGTCTGGAGGAAGTTTTCGCAAGTTGTGCTGCTTCTTGCCTTCCATAGAGCGGCTCCTATGATTGGTATTGAAGCTAGTAAGCTGAGGAGGTTTAAGACTCCAATCACTGTGTTGCTGAATCTGTACATAGTAGTAGTGTTATCAAGAAGAAACCAGAGACTTAGCAGTGCCTTCTCTTATATCTCGCTCTTTTGTAATAAGCAGATTCTCTTCTTGCAATGTGAACTTCATCAGCTTTATCTTACAATCTTCTTTGTTTTTTAGTTATTATATTGGTTAACTCTACCTTTTTTTTGCTTTTGATTCTCTCTTATCAATTGGGAATTTTTTAAGCGAAAAAGTTTAGAGTTAATGGTTTGATGATTCATGCTCATATTCTCTGGTCGTCTCTTGATTTGAATCATCCAAACAATAACATTAGAAATAGTATTTTTTTCAAATAAAAGTGTCTTTTTGGACAATTGGTTCTTGTTTATTATTCTATTTTATACGTTTAACTAACAATAAAGCAGACCAAAAGTAGTGCCTTAATTAAAATATGATATACCATATTATTAGATACATTTTTCTAGCTTAGAGTCCAAAAAATGCAATCATGGATTATATAGTGGATCATATCATATGTGGGTATTGTATACTTTGAAATTGTTGACTCGTTACGGGAAATAATTGAGATACTTTTTATATATATCTTGTGTTTTAATTTAGTTAAATCCAAAAATTTATTTTCAAGTTCCATTAAATTTACAATGACCCATGAAGCGAACGAGGGTAAGCAAAGAATAATAGACATGGACGGATGAATTTGCTTTTTAAGATGCTTGTGCTGTCCCATCCCCATAACTTTCAGAATATTAGGTTTTGTAGGTTGATGAGCACAATATGATCTTTGATTCCTCCACTTCGTTTTTTTGTGTAAGCAAGAAGAACAAAAAAATCTTGTTTCAGCTGACAACCTAATTTTACGTACTACCGTTTTGATTTTACATTTTGCAGATGATTTTTTGACAGGAAAAAGGGTTTTTTTTTAAAACAACATTTGAGCCAAAAGACACACAAACTTGAAAGGCAAAAAGAGTTTACAAAGATTGTGGTCCTTGTGTGTGTGGTTCAAAAGACAAACGGGAAAAGGAAAATAAAATGCTAAATAAGAGTATAACATGAAAATCGCAAGCCTGAAACCAAGTGTTATCTTCCTATAGAACCATAATCTCTACTAGTATACATCCAAAATCCTCAGTATTTGAAGACATAGAAGCAGATGCTGCTCAGTTGTACTCAGTTTGCAGGGTCAAGTCTTGTACACCCAAGTCATGGTATACATCATACACATATTGCAGTAAAGGCCTTTCATCTATCCCGCTCTTCACCTAAACACAAATACCCGAAATAACCAACTCAACATCAGTGCCGTTCAGTACTCATGTTTTAACCGATAAGAAAACAGGAAGGAAGCTAGTACCTGGATTCTGAGTGAGCCAACAGTGTGACCAGGCACAACCTCCCAAAAACGAGCCTGTAAAACCTCTATGACATCCTCTCGAGAAGTAATCTGTAAATAAAGAGAGTTGAAGAGAAACCCAGCTTGATCGATCTATATGTACACGTTCAGGAAACACTTTATGGAACAGAGCGAACCTGACGCAAGCATTTACTTAATGCGGAAGAAGGAATGTTTGGAGGTGCCATCTGAAGCAAGACACCACCGGTGGCTTTGAAGAGTGGCATAACAAGCATAAACACTGTAACAGATACCAATCCCAAACATAGGACCTCAGCATTTTCAACCCTGAAAAATCCAAAGACCGGAGGAGAAAAATGGAAAATGTAAGAGGTCAGGTACTAAGACATTTTTATTCATTTTGTTCCTTTTAAAGGAAGCGAGCATTACCCGAGAGAGAGGAGCCAGGATGCCAGTATCAGACCTGCACTGAAAAGACAGAAGCAAAGAATATGTCATGTGGGATGTATATAAGTTTCATGCAAAGAGAAACATTTTTCCAGCTAGCTCTCCGCGGCTCTGCTTGAGATAAAGAAAGCCAAAGAGAATATCACACCTGCGGATGGAATCTGATATGACATGCAAGCAAACGGAGTGGTAGTTCATATCTTCTGCTTTTCTGTACACTGCATCATTTTACGAATTTAAGAAACACATTCAAGAAAAATGCAATATGTACGAAGGGAACAATTCTTGGCCAGATCAGTTGCTATCATGCTGTCTCTCTGTTTTCACTAATCCTCCTACTTATTCTATCTTAATTGGAAACCCTTGCTTCTTTGTGGCTTTACATTGACAGGGGTGGCCAGTTTTTACAATGAAATATAGCAAAGCCGCCAAACAAGGCTATACCATATAAAGCACCAGTATCGGTATTAGTTCATTCAAGTCTAACCAGAACTTAAGCATAATAATAAAACAGAGAATACATACCAATATTCATACGAGCATAATTCCGGAAGAACCAAACACCAAGTAGGTTCACCAGCAGATTTGTTACCGCTGATACAATAAGATAATGCCTGCATGAAGTCGATTTCAGTACATCATATTAATGCAAAGAACTTAGTGTAAACTTAGTAAGTGCTAGAGAAATAACTACAAGCTCTTAGGCATGTCACTTGTGGAAAGAAACTTACTTGTGCTCTGATTCATCTTGAACAAATGCATGAAGAGCTTCCACAGCTAAGGAGAACGACATGAACATAAGAAACAGCTGTCTACACATATGTCAATACTGAACATATCAATGTGTTAACCCAAAAGATAAAATGAATGAGACAGTGAAGGCAAAATGAAAAGATAATCAACATTTTTAACGAGCTGTAAGATAATTCTATTCTATCAACAACAGTAAAGGAAAGTGTGCAAATAAGCTCATCGACACTATTTTCTGAAAGATATTAAGCCAGTTTTATTGCATGGCACATCAGCCATTAGACCCTCAAATTAAAACCGGAAATGACATCCAAAAAAAACGTTGAGAACATACTTACAGCATTAGTGAAAGCAGAAAGAACTTCAAGTCTTTTGTACCTGGAAGAAAAGCCAACGATTACTAAGTTACAACTGATTCACCATTATGCAATGTCAGTATCAGCAGCAAAGAAGCAAACAGACAAGGTTTCATATTTAGTAATTATAAAAACTGGATCCTATGAAAACAACAGCGGATCTACTTTAGGAATGTTCCAGAGAAAGAAAAGAAAGTGTGAAATCAACCGTAAAGTACCACAAACCATGCATTCCAAACATATATCTCCAGCAAATACAAGCACCAACTAATCGGATCAAATTTGAAAATTTTCTCACCCGTATGAGTAAGCATGATCAGGCTTCTTCCTTGAAGTTGCCATTGCAAATAAAGAAAACGTCAGGAGACCACATCCAAATGTCAAATGGAATGCATCAGAAACCAAACCTGCAAGAGTCACATCAAACATCAAACATCAAAAAAGAGAGCAAGTAAACAACAACAGTAAACATGGGAATCTAAACAAAATCTCAAACCAATTTTGATATTTACAAAACCTCAGCTGCAACAGAAGACAATATCTTAAAATTAAACCTCCATTCCATAACCAAAAGGTCTCTAAATACGCATAGGATCTACTATCCGTGCGGTTTAGTTCCACAATTTAAAAGATTATATTAACCAAAAAAATCATCTTTAGCTGTTTTGTTTCATCTAAATCTCTAGTCACTACCCGAAGTAAGGATGTGAAGCTCACATCGACCTGGAGTCTTATTTCTCCAACAAATCCAACTCTCTCCCTCTAACAAAGTTATCAAGAACTAAAACCAAGCAACAACCAAATCGTACCTACACGCCCAGTCAATAGCCCAATCAACAGCTCTGTGGTAGAGTACGCCACGTTAAGCGAAATCAACATAAACAATCTCTTCATCTGCCGATTTCCATTTCTCAGCACACCAAAAACCACCAAAACCATACGCAAAACCGACGCTTTCCCAATCGCCGCCGCCGCTTTGCCTTCCCCGAAGAAAACATCATCCCCGTCGACAGAGTATATCTCCGGCGGCATATCGATGGTGGAGACCGTCCTATCGAGAAAAGGCTTAGCCGCGGGCGTTCGCGGGCCGTGGGAGTGGTGAAAGGAGCGGGAGTAAGCGAGCCTCCGATCATTGGCGGTGTATCCGACGTCGCTGCTCCGATCATTCGGGAGTTCGTTATCGCCGCGAAGATCGAAGGAAACGGATCTCTCCATACTTAGCTTTCTGTTTGCTCCTCAAATGTGTTAATTCAACAAGTCTTAAAAGTACACTGCGTCTACAAGAATCACCTTAATGGGCCATTACTGTAAGCCCATATAAGAGCCTCAAGACATGAAGCGCTGACCGCATTTAACGCCTTATTGGACTTGATTGCCTCTCGGCTAGGGCTGGGACTTTTAACCGGAACCGTTTACCCGAACCAGATCCGACTCGAAATAGACCAGTTCGGTTCGGTTTCGGACATGGACATATTATCCAATAGATCATTGCTTCTAATATCACGGGTCGGTTCCGGTTATTACCCAAAACCCGATCGGATATTCATTTAAACCGAAATGAATAGCGTAAAACCTAGAATATTTAAAAAAGTGTTATCATCACGATTCAAATCTGGGTTGGATATGTAGAAAAGTAGCTATGTTACCGTCAGACCACTTCAGCTTATATGTATTCATCTATATTGTAAATATCTATGGTATTTTAATATTATTTTTTTTATAAAATTGATATTTTAGAGATTTTGAATCTGGGTTGGCCACACTACAAATAGAGTATGTAACCACTGAACCATTTCAATTTATATGTAATTATTTTATTTAAAAAATATGTATATGATTTACATAATAAATAAGTACCCGAAACTGATTTGAAATCAGTAATATCTGATCTGAAACCTGAACTAAAATTTACCAAATACCTATTGGATAGGTAATTCACTTATCAGAAAGATCTGGATCCGAATGGATCTTATCCGAACCTGATCCGGATAACGGAACTCCCGGATCTACTCTCGAGTCTTGTGATATGTTTTCTCCCATAACAACAAAAATACAGTATAGTATAATACTTCCGATAAATAAACTTTATTAAAATTAGTAGGGTTAACATATCACATTCAAGCATTTTTCAGCCCGTTAATATCAATAATTAACTTTTTATTCAAGCATTTTTCAGCCCGTTAATAACTAATTTTTGGTTGGATTTGTCTCTTTAAGGAGCATTTTCCAGCCCATTTAATACTTTACAGAGTAGATACTTTCAGTTACGTTACCAAATTTCGAAAGATTAATAAAATAATTAAATGGAGTGTCGTTACTCTTTATGAGACAGCTGTATCCACCGTCAACATGACTCCTCGTGGGGTCCTCCTTCGTTCACATTTTCCATATTGGACGGCTCAGATCTTCTCCAACCAACCATGAGAAAAAACTTATTTTCTCAGAGGCTCTTCCCCCTTTATATTCCCTTCTTCATTCACTCTTCTCTTCGTTCTAATTTCCTTCTCCTCGCAAACTATCAGGTAAAAATGAATTCCCAGACTTTTCTCATTTTTTTATATTTTGTAACAATGTGAGTGAATCATTGACATATATATAGTTTCAGAAATCAATAGAAAATGGCAGATGGAGAGGACATTCAGCCCCTTGTTTGTGACAATGGAACAGGAATGGTTAAGGTAATCATAAACGTGTGACAACTTTTTATAACTCATTTGTTTCATAAAATGCTGTCTGTAATCTTTAATATGTTATGTCCAAACCTCTATAAAAGGCTGGATTCGCTGGAGACGATGCACCAAGAGCTGTGTTCCCAAGCATTGTTGGTAGACCACGTCACACTGGTGTGATGGTTGGTATGGGACAAAAAGATGCTTACGTTGGTGACGAGGCTCAGTCAAAGAGAGGTATCTTGACTCTCAAGTACCCTATTGAGCATGGTATCGTCAGCAACTGGGATGACATGGAGAAGATTTGGCATCACACTTTCTACAACGAACTCCGTGTTGCACCTGAAGAGCATCCCGTTCTTCTCACTGAGGCTCCTCTCAACCCTAAGGCCAATCGTGAAAAAATGACTCAGATTATGTTTGAAACGTTCAACACACCCGCTATGTATGTCGCTATCCAGGCTGTTCTGTCCCTCTACGCCAGTGGTCGTACAACTGGTAAGAACACCTTCAAACACCATTGGTTTATGATGTTCATCTTTAGGTTTAGCTCAATGTAATTTAATATAACTTTAGCTTGTGAAGAAACCAAACCTTTTAGAGCTAAGCAAACATTTTTTTTTTATCCAAAAAAAACTCAATGCCAAAAAAAACTCAATGCCTAGAAAACTAGTCGTTTATCAATTATAACTATATATTATATATTTATAATATAAAGTTTAAAAATCATGATTTACAAATAATAATATTCATATTTTTTTATTCTCATAAGATATTATACTACAAAATATTAATTATTATAATTTATAAATAATATATTATCTACTATTTATTATTATAATATTATAATTATCTAGACTATTTGTAAGGTAAAATCACCTAGAGCTTTAGAACACTTTTAGTGATGTGGAATCATTGTTTCAGGCATTGTATTGGACTCTGGAGATGGTGTGAGTCACACTGTTCCAATCTACGAAGGATATGCTCTTCCACACGCCATTCTGCGTCTTGATCTCGCAGGTCGTGACCTCACTGATTACCTCATGAAGATCTTAACCGAACGTGGTTACTCATTCACCACCACAGCAGAGCGTGAGATCGTGAGAGACGTGAAAGAGAAACTCGCTTACATAGCACTTGACTACGAGCAAGAGATGGAGACGGCAAACACTAGCTCATCGGTCGACAAGAGCTACGAGTTGCCTGATGGACAGGTGATCACTATTGGAGGGGAGAGGTTCAGGTGTCCCGAGGTTCTTTTCCAGCCGTCTTTGGTCGGAATGGAAGCTGCTGGTATCCACGAGACGACTTATAATTCGATCATGAAGTGTGATGTGGATATTAGGAAAGATTTGTATGGAAACATTGTGCTTAGTGGTGGAACGACGATGTTCCCTGGGATTGCTGATAGGATGAGTAAGGAGATTACTGCTCTTGCTCCAAGTAGTATGAAGATTAAGGTGGTTGCTCCACCGGAGAGGAAGTATAGTGTCTGGATCGGAGGATCCATTCTAGCATCACTTAGTACCTTCCAACAGGTAAATCATCTTTTCTGCTTGTTACTCGTTTTGTAAGCTGACTATGATACACAATGTTGGTATTGCAGATGTGGATAGCAAAGGCTGAGTATGATGAGACAGGGCCATCGATAGTCCACAGGAAATGCTTCTAAGATTACGCTCGCCGTTGGATGAAAGATTGTTTCGTATATGTTCAACGAGTTGGTTTCAGACAATTGTTTTCTTTGGTTTTTCCTCTCTACAATTGTTTCTTGTTGTCACTCTCTTTGGTTGTTTCTGCCATTAATGAGAAAAAAAAATAGATTCATTTGTCTTATTTTCTTTTGTTCCCTCACAAATCTGAAAGCAAATAAAGATGAAGAAATGAATTTGGCTTATGTTGACAGGTTTCTACAAATTAAAAGAGAAGAACAGAGTTTTTTTTACAAAAATCAATAACTCAAACTAAGTTAATTGTAACAAAGATTAGATTTATGGTTCACTTCAGGTGAGTAAAACATTTTGTGCACAAACCTTCTTATAGCATTGGTAAAAGACAAGTTGCTTGATGTCAAGATTCACTAGAACATAATAGTAGTTTCAGAGGAAGATAAGCCAATTACACTGTTCAGGGATCCACATTAAGATAGTTCGAGAACAAGAGTTCACTAGTCCGAAAGTCACATTTCAACGATCCCAAACATAACAGCGATGAGAAGAAGAACAATACAGACACAAGACATTTTAGACACTAACTTCCAACATCACATAATTTTAGCCAAAATGTCAGAAAACACAACAAAATGGATAATTAAGATTATTGAAACAGAAACATAGCTTCTTAAACAAAGACAATCATAGAAGAGAAAGGTTCAGTTTCTTCTTTGCTTCATAACTTATTGTTGTACCAGAACACACCTTTCTTCTCACCTTGCCTGTCCGGTTCCACATAGATACACTCCTTCGCCTCCCTCCACATCGCCTTAACCACCGGCGTCCCATCGAACTGATAATACTCTCCCAGTATCGGCTTTATCGCCTTGGTAGCTTCCATCGCGTGATAATGCGGCATGGTCGAGAACAGGTGATGCGCCACGTGCGTGTCCGTGATATTGTGGAAGACCTTGTTCAAGATCCCGTAGTCTCTGTCAACGGTAGCCAACGCTCCCCTCAACCAATCCCACTCAGACGAATCGTAGTGAGGCAGGGAAGGATGCGTGTGCTGCAAGTAAGTGATCAAAACTAAGAACCCGTTGACTATCAGAAGCGGGACTCCGTAGAAGCAGACCATCGAGGCAACTCCTTGGACAGCAGCGTAGCGGTAGAGACCGTAGCAGACGGCGAGGATGCCAGCGTCGGAGATGTATATCTGGAGACGCTCACGGTCGTTGTAGATGGGAGCGTTAGGGTGGAAATGGCAAGCGAAGCCGCCGTCGTAAGGTCTTCCCGAGACGTTGAAGGCTAAGTACAAAGGCCAGCCGAGAGTGAACTGAACCGTTAACATCACGGTGCGTCCCAAAGGGTTGTTGAGGTACTTGCCGTACCACTTGATGTCTGACTTCTTCTTGGGGACAAACACTTCGTCTCTCTCGAGGGAGCCAGTGTTGGAATGGTGGCGTCGATGACTGTACTTCCAGGAGAAGTAAGGGACGAGGAGGAAGGAGTGGAAGATGAGGCCGACGGTGTCGTCCAGCCACTGGTAGTCGCTGAAGGCGTGGTGGCCGCACTCGTGGGCTATGACCCAGACGCCGGTTAGGACGCAGCCCTGGCAGGCCCAGTAGAGAGGCCAGGCGAAGTAGGAGAGAGGGTGAGGGAGGAGAGGGAAGTAAGTGGTGGCGACGTAGTAGAAGCAGGAGGCTATGATGATGTCCCAGATGAGGTAGGAGAAAGAGCGAGGGATCGAGCGTTTGAAACAGTGCGGTGGGATTGCTTTCTTGAGTTCTCCGACAGTGAAGGGCGGTGTCTCGCAGGGTACGCGCTTGATGTTGTCGGTTTCAGACTTTTTGGAGGGAGGAGACACTTGCATTCTTCCACCTGCACCCATGTTTCTGCATAAACCAAAAGCAAAGACTCGAAGTTAATTAAACCAACAAATTAATATTCAGTGTTACGTTATTAAAGTTTCAAAAAAATGGACTACCACAAAAAAAATGGATAGTACGTGGGATAAAGAGCAGAGAAGCGGCATATAGTGGCAAACCAAAGAAAGAAATAAACGATAGCGTTGAGAATACTACTAGTTATTAATGAGATTTGATACGTTACAGCTTACATCTCTTTCTTGTGGATATCAATTTCTTTCGTCTTTTATTACTAAACTACGTTAGAGAAGACAAGTCATAATCACAATGTCTCTTAGAATAAGCAACTTGACAAAATCATAAAGCTAAATGAAACACTTGATAGCAACTCTATTGTCAACATATAGACTTTTAAACATAAACAAACAAAAAAGAGTACAATTTTTTTACTGTCATGAATTCTATTATTTTCTTCATGCAAATCTATTGCATCTGAATCTATGAAGGAGCATCTAATCCAATTAATTTGTAAGAAAAAGTTTATAAGCATGAAGTGAGCATAGGCCAAATGAAACTTTTTCATGTATTAGGTAACTACAAAATCCAGAGCCAATAGGAATCGGTCATTCTCAGCAAATTTTACCCAGAGACATAAGTTTTTACCCAAAGATTCAACAAATATGTACTTACATGTCTCAGGTCCAGATCTAAAACAAAAGTAAACAAATATATATAACTTTGAATAGGATATTTCTAAGACCAGGACGTGAGACTGCTATGGTGATTTTTCAACTCCACCAACCCATCAAAAAAGATATATAATTAAAAACGATTGAAAGTCAAACAGTTTGTATTCGGACAAATGAAAATGCAACATTTCATATTCTCCACGGTATAGACAGTAAACAGATTAATGGTAAAGACAACATCAGATTTCACACATGAAAACAGAGAATCAAGACCAGATCTATAGTTTAATGCAATAAATATTAACAGATCTAGAATTAAATCGACTGAAATGCAAAAATGATAGATAGAATAGAAAAGCGATAAGAAAAGAACAGACCAAGATTGAAAACAACGTAAAATGAGAAGAAATGGAAGAAGAAAGGGACCTTGAGCTGGCTGACGTAGGGGGGGATGAAGATTTAACGTTAATAACGATGAACCCTACGAAGAAGCTCCTCCTCAAACTCTCTCTCTGTCTCCTCTCTTTCTCTCTCTCTCTATCTCTTTGGTAATGAATCTCTCTGGTTCTGGTAAGATGCGATTGGGCAGAAGGCAGGCCGTTTAAATTGACGGGGGCCCGTGTGAGACGATTGAGTGACATCTCTTTTCTTTCTTTTTTTACAAGTGGGCCCCTCCATTATTTCCTCTCTTCATATTTCTTTTTTTTTTATTATTTTTCTACTCCAAATATCTGATATTTACACCACTTATATATACTAGATTTTTTAACCGCGCTACGCGCGGATAAGATATTATATGTATTTCTCAATTCTAAAAAAATAATGTATAATATTGTATTACATTATTTAAAGAATATAAAATAAGACTACATAACATAAATATATTTTTTAAATCTTCTTTATGGAAATCATTATGTTGTTTAATTGCTATACTTGATTCACATATTTGCATAGTTATTTGTGATAAATGAATAACTATATTTTTATTATCAGTAAATAATATATATTTATTATATAATATAAGAAAAATAAAATTATTTACTTTTAAAACAAACTTGTCTCATCTTGGAGACTCGGTTATAGACATATCATATTGGAATGATACATTTTTACAGTTATCAATCTTCTTAACAGTCAAGAAACAAATCTGAATATCAAAACAATATCGCATACGATCTCTTTGTGGAATAACTGCTCTGAAGAAATTGAATTTAGACATCAAAAAGGACTGGAAATGGATGTGCAGATGTGTTATCTAAGTCAGCTTTACAAAATACTATTCATAGTTCATATATCATTTATATACATCCTATTTTTTTGTTCATCATTTCTTAAACATCTTGAAATAACTGATGCTAATTAATAATAAACTTTTGGCTGGCAAAAAAAATTCAAATTTGTCTAATTATCGCTTAATTTGTCTAACTGATATATATGTATTTTTCAATTCTAAAAGATAATGTATAATATTGTATTATATTATTTAAATAATATAAAATAAGACTACCTAACATAAATATATTTTTAAAATTTTCTTTTTGGAAATCATTATGTTGTTTGATTGTTGTACTTGATTCACATATTTGCATAGATATTTGTGATAGATGAATAACTATATTTTATTATCAGTAAATAATATATATTTATTATATAATATAAAAAAATGAAATTATTTACTTTTTAAACAAAGTTGTCTCATGTTGGGGATTCGGTTATAGACATATAATATTCGAATGAGACATTTGTACAGTTATCAATCTTCTTAACAGTCAAGAAACAAATCTGAATATAAAAACTGAATCAAAAAGGACTGGAAATGATGTGCAGATGTGTTATCTAAGTCAGCTTTACAAAGTACTAATATTCATAGTTCATATATCATTTAAGTCCATCATTTCTTAAACATCTTGAAATAACTGATGCTAATTAATAATAAATAAATTGATGATGACAAAAAAAAAATAATAATAAATTTTTGGCTGGCAAAAAAAATCAAATTTGTCTAGTTACCGCTTAAATATTTTATTAATATTGTCTAATAAGCTTTCAATTGATATCATAGTTTAATTTTTATTAGTTTTTTTTTGTTAATTTTAGAGTTTTTTGTATTTAAGATTTTTTTTCATATTAAGCTTATATTTCTTTCACATAATATATATGTCATAAAAATTACCATCAAATCAGTTTTACTTATTTATTATTTTGTTTTTAATGAAAATACACTTTTTAAATAATTTAATTTAAAATAAAATTATATATTAATTTGTTGTATTCTAACAATTTGATTGATTTAATTAATTTGCTTTGGTGGATAACTTAAAAAGTTTTCATATGAATCGGGGAAAGCAAGCTTATATTGTTATATTATATTTATTTGTGTATATGGAATCTATATATAATGCTAGTGTAATAGAGAAAGAACATTTTTTTTTGTAACTTCAAAAAGATACATTATTACAATTTGAAATTAATCAAAATTGAATAAAATGGTAATTAAATAAATCTAATTGTTTTTTTTTTATCTTGTTAAGAAGTTGTCTCATGTTGGGGATTCGGTTATAGACATATAATATTCGAATGAGACATTTGTACAGTTATCAATCTTCTTAACAGTCAAGAAACAAATCTGAATATAAAAACTGAATCAAAAAGGACTGGAAATGATGTGCAGATGTGTTATCTAAGTCAGCTTTACAAAGTACTAATATTCATAGTTCATATATCATTTAAGTCCATCATTTCTTAAACATCTTGAAATAACTGATGCTAATTAATAATAAATAAATTGATGATGACAAAAAAAAATAATAATAAATTTTTGGCTAGCAAAAAAAATCAAATTTGTCTAGTTACCGCTTAAATATTTTATTAATATTGTCTAATAAGCTTTCAATTGATATCATAGTTTAATTTTTATTAGTTTTTTTTTGTTAATTTTAGAGTTTTTTGTATTTAAGATTTTTTTTCATATTAAGCTTATATTTCTTTCACATAATATATATGTCATAAAAATTACCATCAAATCAGTTTTACTTATTTATTATTTTGTTTTTAATGAAAATACACTTTTTAAATAATTTAATTTAAAATAAAATTATATATTAATTTGTTGTATTCTAACAATTTGATTGATTTAATTAATTTGCTTTGGTGGATAACTTAAAAAGTTTTCATATGAATCGGGGAAAGCAAGCTTATATTGTTATATTATATTTATTTGTGTATATGGAATCTATATATAATGCTAGTGTAATAGAGAAAGAACATTTTTTTTTGTAACTTCAAAAAGATACATTATTACAATTTGAAATTAATCAAAATTGAATAAAATGGTAATTAAATAAATCTAATTGTTTTTTTTTATCTTGTTTAGTTGGATTCTCATGAAAAGAAATCGATAGGTTAAACAAATGTTTCAAAATCTGTTGTGTTATTGTTTTGTCTATAAATTACAAAATTTATTTAATTGATATATTTAATTATTGCACTCTTAAATAATATTTTATTAAGACATTAGAGAACTATGTTTTGAGTTGTTTTGTCAAAATTGTACAAAAATCTATGTTTTTTCATATTTGTCACGAAAATTTTATGTTAAACTTACTTTTACAAAATTCTTAACTTTGTCACGAAAACAAAAATCTATGCTTTTTCATATTTGTCAATGTTCTCACACTTTCAAAGAATATATTAGCTTAGTCACTTACTTATTTTTTTTTACAAAACAAAGTATCGGAGTCTTGAAAGTTGAATCCATATTATTGTAAATGTACATAAGAGTTTGTGATTACATATTTAGTGATTCTTGTATATATGTCCAAGAAAGTTTCAATAGCTTAGTGGTATTTGCCCTATATTTATGTCATACTAACCCGGGTTCGATCCTTTCCTTTGCATTGTTTTTCATTTTTTACGAAAAAAGTAAATGAGATGACGTGGCAACTTCGGACTCTCTGATTGGACGATTTTTTGTGCCTACGTGGACACTCTAAGAGGAGCTTATATCCCCCTTTTAGTATAGTATAGAGTTGGATTCTCATGAAAAGAAATCGATAGGTTAAACAAATGTTTCAAAATCTGTTGTGTTATTGTTTTGTCTATAAATTACAAAATTTATTTAATTGATATATTTAATTATTGCACTCTTAAATAATATTTTATTAAGACATTAGAGAACTATGTTTTGAGTTGTTTTGTCAAAATTGTACAAAAATCTATGTTTTTTCATATTTGTCACGAAAATTTTATGTTAAACTTACTTTTACAAAATTCTTAACTTTGTCACGAAAACAAAAATCTATGCTTTTTCATATTTGTCAATGTTCTCACACTTTCAAAGAATATATTAGCTTAGTCACTTACTTATTTTTTTTTACAAAACAAAGTATCGGAGTCTTGAAAGTTGAATCCATATTATTGTAAATGTACATAAGAGTTTGTGATTACATATTTAGTGATTCTTGTATATATGTCCAAGAAAGTTTCAATGGCTTAGTGGTATTTGCCCTATATTTATGTCATACTAACCCGGGTTCGATCCTTTCCTTTGCATTGTTTTTCATTTTTTACGAAAAAAGTAAATGAGATGACGTGGTAACTTCGGACTCTCTGATTGGACGATTTTTTGTGCCTACGTGGACACTCTAAGAGGAGCTTATATCCCCCTTTTAGTATAGTATAGATTTACGGAAAAGTGAAAAAGATGCCGTGATCATATAATTGCTTTTATAAAGTTTATCACGTTTCTTTTTGTATTTTGTTTTTAAAATGTAAATATTGGTTTACCCAATCCTAATGTTCACAAAGACTAGTTTGGGTTATGTTATAGAACTCATCCGTTACGTTAATTAGCATTAAGATTATGGTATTTGATGTCTTTACTTTAATATGAGGAAACGTCCTTGCCGACTCACAAGTAGAACTGTAGAAGTTAGTGGTAGCCGGAAAGAAAAGAAAAAAATGCTATAAAGTTGAGGATGGAGGATCGTGCTTGGCTTCTTCTTCTCCCATGTGAGAAGAAAACTTAAAAAAATATCTGCAGACATTGTGGTTGAGATCACGTGAATAGCCCCGAGTGTGTGTGATGTACTTTGGAGATTCGTCATATATATTATAATAAATTAATTTAGGTGGTACACAAGTAGGCAGCGACTGCCGACTAGTAATTAATTTAAGTACTTTATTAAAGCTATCGCTCTCTCTTATGTTCAGATGATTAGAGTTTTTCTATGCATTACCGCTTATAACGACGCACATTATTTTCAACATTTTTTAAAGATCATCACATACCATGATTTCATTTCATTTATTCAGCTGTTACTATCAGCGACGGCTTTTATTAACATGAATTTTTAGTCACATAGTCTATCAAACATTATAAGAGAACTATAACATCGACAACGATTAGTTATACAGTCTAGCATACTCAGAAAATAATCTAAGCTGATAATCACACACACATCAGAGAAACACATGAACTTGCTGACCAAAATAAAGCAGAGAAAACATGAAGTATTAAGTAGAGACAGCACACAAATCCTATCCACTGTTTTGCCAATCATTCATCAAGCCTGCCCCATCTCAAATTCAAACTAGATTCTAAAAAAACACCAAATGGGGAAAACTTACACTGACAATGAAAACTAAACATTGTAGTTTCAAAAAACAAAGACAACTAAAAACAAGTAGGAGAAGATGATATTAGGAATCACCACAACAAATGAAAGAGACTTGTTTCACCAGTAACTCTAGGCGCAATTCATGACCTGCGTAGCTCTGCTTCCCCGTGAGCAAAGTGACATCTATCACCAAATGTACAGCTTCCTTTAGAGAATCTCTCACACATCTTCGTCTTGAAGTTGCTTCCTGGATGTGGTTTCCCTTCAGAACCAAGCCCACCCCCGCCACCACCGCCACCAGGTGGTCTCCTAGATGCGGAATTAAGCCTCCCAATCAGCTCTCTAACCATTGCGCTCGCTTCGTTTATCTGCTCGAATGTTCCTTCAAGCTCAATGTTCTTCAGGTTGGGATCTCTCTCGTGATCTTGGATCGATAGCTTCGCTCCTGTTTGACGACATATCTGTTTCGAACAGACTCCACCTTTTCCAATGATTGCGCCTGCCAAGGAAGCATCCACACTGATCTTGGCTGTGGCTGAGGCACCAAAGCTAGAGACATGGCCAGGCCCTGACTCTCCTCTCCCCGAAAACCGACCTCCACCACCACCACCACCAGATCCTTGCATGTTTCTGGAAACTTGAGACATGGGTGATCCCATGTTTGTCATCTGTGCCATAGGATTGTATCCTCCGGGAACAAAGTGCAAGAAATGGCAGTTCTCACCAAAAGGACAGCCAGAAGTGCTGCAACAGACGCATAATAAATATGTCAAGAGAGTTAAAAACCATTGGCATTGAGAAGACACAAAAGAACAAACAGTTGAAACACAGAAGAATTGGCACATAGCAACTATGCTAACTGCTTGTCTATGACGGACATGTTCACCAGTATTCAGTAATGCAACAACCTTACTAGACACTATATGACCATGATGATACAAACACAAAATAACTAATATCTTACCACCAAACAGAGAATTACAACACATATCTTAACTACTGCCACAGCTCAAACAAAAGGTGTGGCTTGATTTTCTACGCTATAATCACCAGTTGAGCTCAATATATTTCTAAATTTTGTAATCGAATATCATATTTGTTATATTGAAACTTTTTTTTTAACTTGTTCAGCATGAATAATAATACATACCTGTAATAAGAGCTAATCACTTACATTAGCATACATTTTTTAGTTGTTAATTTGAAGCCCAGACTATAAATAACAATTTTAAATATTAATTTAGTTAAGAAAAGGATTATAACCTGAAAAATTTTGTGCATGGCTTCGATTTGCTTCCTAAACCAGATTCCATCTCTGTTCCAAAGATTAAGTGTTTTTCTTTAGTTAATACTTTGCTGATGTTCAATAATAATTGCTTTTAGAATCATACATATCATTCATAAATTCTCATCTATATGTAACTTCACACTTAAATCAAAGCTGCTACTCTAGAATTTTCAGGATTATTTACCAACAACTACCACATGAATAACTAACACATAAAAAAGCTAATTCAATCACAGCAAACTTAAGCTTTGGGCATGGTGATAATATGTTACAAGAGGGATTAAACTAAAGCAAACTCAAAAGACAGTTAAAAGAACTATAAGCTTGATTAACTTTAAGATCACTTATCAAAAACTCATCCATCATTAAACTGAAAAATTAATTGACTTTAGATTCGCATCAGATTAAAGACTGCAGCAATCTCGCTACTTAGCCAGAGAAGTGAGCACGAAAGAAAGATCCAAACTTTAATTTCCTAGAGAATCTCATAACTAAAAACAAAAACTTTTGTCGAGTAAAAACAGTACGAAGCTCGAATTGAAGAAATCATCGCTACCCCAAATCAAATTGACAACAAAGGAACTATTCATCCAACAATTAAGATCTAAAGTTTCAACCTTTAACAGAGCAAGTGAAGCACAACAGAACTATAACACTCTTTCGAGATAGCAAAGTAAGAGGAAGAGCGAAAGAGCTAACCTTGCTTCGACTTCTTGAATCCGCCGCCATTGGAGTTGAATGAGCCAGCTTCAGGCCGTCCCCTCTTACGAGCATCCATGGCTAAAGTACAGATCCGAATTAGAAACCCTACTGTGAGTGTCTAGAGAGCGAATCGGAGAAGACAAATCGAAATCGGAATTAAAGGGAGAAGGAACGAGTAGAGAGAAGAGAATAATAATAAGATAAATAAAACCTTTTTAACCCTAAGGGTGGTGTTGTCTTGTCGTCGAGAGTGAGATGAGATTTTCCTTTTTTTTTTCCTAACTCTTCCCGATTTTTTTTTTTAATTCGATTTAAACCGGAGTGACGTATCGAACAAACAAAAAGGTAAACCGGAATGTCCTGAAAAAAGGATAAAAGATAACCGGATTCGCAAGATGAGGCTGTTTCGATTCCTTTGATACGGTTAACATGTATAATGACGTTGCTTGTTCCTTATTTGACATCTTACGACGTAAGACGAAAAATAAATCGCGTACTGGTCTAGTAAGTTCGGATTCTATTACGTTTTCCATACCGAGGAGACAGACACACAACCAATGTTTTATAATTTACCTTAGGGCTGGGCGTTTTTAACTTAAAACAGAGTCCACACCTTAAACCGAACCGAAATAATGGGTCCGGTTCGGTAACGGGACCATGCAAATACCGAATGAGTTTTTAGCTCTAAGCACTTCGGACACTGGGTCGGTTTGGTTAGGTACCAAACCAAAAAAATTTAAAAGAGGAAAATCATCTTACAAAATTACTGTATATTTATGTAGAAACTAAATTATTTTGTTGAAAACGAAGCAGTGAAAGTCAGTATATATATATATATATATATCTTACAAGAAATATAATTGTTCAAGTCACAAATTTCAAATTTGAAAAAATTACAAAAAAATAGAAAACCATAATAGATTTTTGAAATTGAGAACCAAAAGTAAAACATATAACAAATGATAAAACTAAAGTTTAATTAAAAAAATACATAATATAACTTGAATTATGTGAAAATTTTAGTAAAATAGTTTTTTGTGTTTAGATCACAAAGTTTTGACATAATAGTATGATATTATTTAAATTTTTAAATATAACTATAATAATTACCCAAAAATATATCTTATTGCTGCTGATAAAAAAGGATATATTTTATTGTTATAACAAAAAATGGTTAGATAGCTAGCACAACAAAATATAGGTAAGTTCCACACAACTTAATCGATGTATATACATTAAAAAACAACAACAAACAAGCTAAAACAAATTTCTAAAAATACCCATAATTTACTTTACTATATAATTCACCAAGACTAACATAATTTCAGAATCATCTTGTTCACGATATAAAAAAGACTAAACTAATACATATTTCACATTTGTTGTAATCATATATACATTATGAAAACTCAAAATTTTAAAAATTCATGCACTATTTTCATGATAATAGCTATATGTATAATGATGTTTTCGGCACAAATTTCTCTTTCAACCGACGTTGAGAAATGTGTCAAACATTGCATCTTAAACCAGTGCATGAAAGTATCCATAAAACCAGATCCAACAACTTGTGAAATAGATTGCAAAACATTTTGCAATAAACAACTAACAAGTCATGAAGAATATATTGTTCCTAAAACAAAAAATAGTGGTGTTGTCGAGGCTTTTAAGGATTACGTGTGCAAACATTTAAATACATGTTTTTAATAATTAGTTTCAAATTTACAGTCTTCCATCATCTTCTTGTTTCTTACATATTATATATATATATATATATATTTATATTTATATTTATATATTTACACTTATATTTGTAAATTTATATATTGTATATTTGGGTGTTTGATCTGACATAATTATATGTATGTTGTCATTTTAAATGTAATCATGAAAGATATATTTTATTTGTAACAAGTTTTTGTGTGTTTTAATAAAAATTTAATATTCAATTACAATAATTATATTCACAAAATCATATTACAACAATTGCAATAACCACCGCAATAACAACCAAGTTAATAATTCATGTTTTGGTTTTAAAGAACAACACTTATTCAGGGTAGTTTGAATCAGAGACACAAAAGAACCAACTCCTTTACATTACTACTATGCCATTAACACTTTGGTTTCACAAGTTAAGTTGTAAGTCAAAACACTCATGTACATTTGTCAGGTGGCTGAGTAATTACTATTAATATAAGATTTTGGTTTAGTTCACCTTTTGTTTTCCTTAGACTTGTTCTTTAATGTGTAGATGATGTTTAGTAAGAGTGTTCGAGTTGTTACTGGTATACAATACTATATAGATCAAATTTTGATAAAAAAAAGCTCTTATTGTTCAGTTTCTTTACAAAGACGGCATATATATATATTAACCGCTCATATATATTTATATACTATTACACATTTGCAAAGAGGACATATACATATATATATATATATATATATATATATTTTTGAACCGCTTAGATATAGTTTTACGTGAGATACCCTTCTCTTACACATTTTAAATGTATATTTATGAAGAAACTAAATTATTTTGTCGAAAACAAAGCGGTGAAGGTCAGTGTAAAAAAAATATATATATAATTCTTACAAGACATATAATTGTTCAAGTCACAAATTTCAGATTTGAAAAAATTACAAAAAATAGAAAACCATAATAGATTTGGGAACCAAAAGTAAACACATAACACATGATAAAACTAAAGTTAAATTAAAATACATAATATAACTTGAATTATGTAAAAATTTTAGTAAAATAGTTTTTGTGTTTAGATCACAAAGTTTTGATGTAATAGTATGATATCATTTAAATTTTTAAATATGGCTATAATAATTACCCAAAAATATATCTTATTGCCGCTGATAAAAAAAGATATATTTTATTGTTATAACAAAAATTGGTTAGATAGCTTGCACAACAAAATATAGGTAAGTTCCACCCAAATTAATCGATGTATCTACATTAAAAAAAATAACAACCAAACTAAAACAAACTTCTAAAAATACTCATCATTTACTTTACTATATAATTCACCAAGACTAACATAATTTCAGAATCATCTTGTTCACGATCTAAAAAAGACTAAACTAATACATATTTCACATTTGTTCTAATCATATATACATTATGAAAACTCAAAATTTTAAAAATTCATGCACTATTTTCATGATAGTAGCTATATGTATAATGATGTTTTCGGCACAAATTTCTCTTTCAACCGACGTTGAGAAATGTGTCAAACATTGCATCTTGAATCAGTGCATGAAAGTATCCATAAAACCAGATCCAACAACTTGTGAAATAGATTGCAAAACGTTTTGCAATAAACAACTAACAAGTCATGAAGAATATATTGTTCCTAAAACTAAAAATAGTGGTGTTGTCGAGGCTTTTAAGGATTACGTGTGCAAACATTTAAATACATGTTTTTAATAATTAGTTTCAAATTTACAGTCTTCCATCATCTTCTTGTTTCTTACATATTAATATATATACATATATATATATATATATTTATATTTATATTTATATTTATATTTATATTTATATTTATATTTATATTTATATTTATATTTATATTATATTTATATTTATATTTATATTTATATTTATATTTATATTTATATTTATATTTATATTTATATTTATTTTATACTTATATTTATATTTATATTTATATATTTACACTTATATTTGTAAATTTATATATTGTATATTTGGGTGTTTGATCTAACATAATTATATGTATGTTGTCATTTTAAATGTAATCATGAAAGGTATATTTTATTTGTAACAAGTTTTTGTGTGTTTTAATAAACATTTAATATTCAATTACAATAATTATATTCACAAAATCATATTACAACAATTGCAATAACCACCGCAATAACAACCAAGTTAATAATTCATGTTTTGGTTTTAAAGAACAACAGTTATTCAGGGTAGTTTGAATCAGAGACACAAAAGAACCAACTCCTTTACATTACTACTATGCCATTAACACTTTGGTTTCACAAGTTAAGTTGTAAGTCATAACACTCATGTACATTTGTCAGGTGGCTGAGTAATTACTATTAATATAAGATTTTGGTTTAGTTCACCTTTTGGTTTTAAAGAACAACAGTTATTCAGGGTAGTTTGAATCAGAGACACAAAAGAACCAACTCCTTTACATTACTACAATGCCATTAACACTTTGGTTTCACAAGTTAAGTTGTAAGTCATAACACTCATGTACATTTGTCAGGTGGCTGAGTAATTACTATTAATATAAGATTTTGGTTTAGTTCACCTTTTGTTTTTCTTAGACTTGTTCTTTAATGTGTAGATGATGTTTAGTAAGAGTGTTCGAATTGTTACTGGTATACAATACTATATAGACCAAATTTTGATAAAAAAGCTCTTATTGTTCAATTTCTTTACAATGACGGCATATACATATATATTAACTGCTCATATATATTTATATACTATTACACATTTGCAAAGATGACATATACACATATATATATATATATATATATATATATTATTTTTGAACCGCTTAGATATAGTTTTACGTGAGATACCATTCTCTTACACATTTTAAATGTATATTTATGAAGAAACTAAATTATTTTGTCGAAAACAAAGCGGTGAAGGTCTGTGTAAAAAAAAAATATAATTCTTACAAGAAATATAATTGTTCAAGTCACAAATTTCAGATTTGAAAAAATTACAAAAAATAGAAAACCATAATAGATTTGGGAACCAAAAGTAAACACATAACACATGATAAAACTAAAGTTTAATTAAAATACATAATATAACTTGAATTATGTGAAAATTTTAGTAAAATAGTTTTTGTGTTTAGATCACAAAGTTTTGATGTAATAGTATGATATCATTTAAATTTTTAAATATGACTATAACAATTACCCAAAAATATATCTTATTGCCGCTGATAAAAAAAGATATATTTTATTGTTATAACAAAAATTGGTTAGATAGTTTGCACAATAAAATATAGGTAAGTTCCACCCAAATTAATCGATGTATATACATTAAAAACAACCAAACTAAAACAAACTTCTAAAAATACTCGTCATTTACTTTACTATATAATTCACCAAGACTAACATAATTTCAGAATCATCTTGTTCACGATCTAAAAAAGACTAAACTAATACATATTTCACATTTGTTGTAATCATATATACATTATGAAAACTCAAAATTTTAAAAAGTCATGCACTATTTTCATGATAGTAGCTATATGTATAATGATGTTTTCGGCACAAATTTCTCTTTCAACCAACGTTGAGAAATGTGTCAAACATTGCATCTTGAATCAGTGCATGAAAGTATCCATAAAACCAGATCCAACAACTTGTGAAATAGATTGCAAAACGTTTTGCAATATACAACTAACAAGTCATGAAGAATATATTGTTCCTAAACCTAAAAATAGTGGTGTTGTCGAGGCTTTTAAGGATTACGTGTGCAAACATTTAAATACATGTTTTTAATAATTAGTTTCAAATTTACAGTCTTCCATCATCTTCTTGTTTCTTACATATTAAATATATATATATATATATATTTATATTTATATTTATATTTATATATTTACACTTATATTTGTAAATTTATATATTGTATATTTGGGTGTTTGATCTGACATAATTATATGTATGTTGTCATTTTAAATGTAATCATGAAAGACATATTTTATTTGTAACAAGTTTTTGTGTGTTTTAATAAACATTTAATATTCAATTACAATAATTATATTCACAAAATCATATTACAACAATTGCAATAACCACCGCAATAACAACCAAGTTAATAATTCATGTTTTGGTTTTAAAGAACAACACTTATTCAGGGTAGTTTGAATCAGAGACACAAAAGAACCAACTCCTTTACATTACTACTATGCCATTAACACTTTGGTTTCATAAGTTAAGTTGTAAGTCATAACACTCATGTACATTTGTCAGGTGGCTGAGTAATTACTATTAATATAAGATTTTGGTTTAGTTCACCTTTTGTTTTCCTTAGACTTGTTCTTTAATGTGTAGATGATGTTTAGTAAGAGTGTTCGAATTGTTACTGGTATACAATACTATATAGACCAAATTTTGATAAAAAAGCTCTTATTGTTCAATTTCTTTACAAAGACGGCATATACATATATATTAACCGCTCATATATATTTATATACTATTACACATTTGCAAAGATGACATATACACATATATATATTATTTTTGAACCGCTTAGATATAGTTTTACGTGAGATACCATTCTCTTACACATTTTAAATGTATATTTATGAAAAAACTAAATTATTTTGTCGAAAACAAAGCGGTGAAGGTCAGTGTAAAAAAAAAATATATATAATTCTTACAAGATATATAATTGTTCAAGTCACAAATTTCAGATTTGAAAAAATTACAAAAAATAGAAAACCATAATAGATTTGGGAACCAAAAGTAAACACATAACACATGATAAAACTAAATTTTAATTAAAATACATAATAATTATGTGAAAATTTTAGTAAAATAGTTTTTGTGTTTAGATCACAAAGTTTTGATGTAATAGTATGATATCATTTAAATTTTTAAATATGACTATAATAATTACCCAAAAATATATCTTATTGCCGCTGATAAAAAAAGATATATTTTATTGTTATAACAAAAATTGGTTAGATAGCTTGCACAACAAAATATAGGTAAGTTCCACCCAAATTAATCGATGTATATACACTAAAAAAAAAACAACAACCAAACTAAAACAAACTTCTAAAAATACTCATCATTTACTTTACTATATAATTCACCACGACTAACATAATATCAGAATCATTTTGTTTACGATCTAAAAAAGACTAAACTAATACACATTTCACATTTGTTGTAATCATATATACAGTATGAAAACACAAATTTTGAAAAACGCATGCACTATTTTCTTGATAGTAGCCATGTGTATAATGATGCTTTCGGCACAAATTTCTCTTTCAGCCAATGTTGAGAAATGTGTCAAACATTGCATCTTGAATCAGTGCATGAAAGTATCAGGAAAACCAGATCCGACAACTTGTGAAGTAGATTGCAAAACGTTTTGCAATAAACAACTAACAAGTCATGAAGAATATATTGTTGGTAGACCTAATGTTCTTTTAGTGACTGTTAAGGATTACATTTGCAAACATTTGAATACATGTTTTTAATAATTAGTTTCAAATTTACAGTCTTCCATTATCTTATTGTTTCTTGCATATTCAATTTATATTTTTTTTTGGGTGTTTGACTTGACATAAATTATATGTATGTTGTCATTTTAAATGTTATCATGAAATATATATTTTATTTGTAACAATTTTTATTGGTGTAAATAAACATTTAATACTCAATTTTTAATAATTATATACACAAAATCATATTAGAACGGTTGCAATAGCCAGCGCAATAACAACCAAGTAACATAATTCATGTTTTGGTTTTATAGAAGAACACTTGCTGAGGGTAGTTTGAATCAGAAACACAGCATAACAACTC
Source organism: Brassica rapa (assembly GCF_000309985.2). NCBI lineage: Eukaryota > Viridiplantae > Streptophyta > Magnoliopsida > Brassicales > Brassicaceae > Brassica > Brassica rapa. The sequence goes on along the minus strand of NC_024799.2, from coordinate 24,668,772 downwards.
CTTTACACTACGACTATGCCATTAACACTTTGGTATTACAAGTTAAGTTGTAAGTCAACACACTCATGTGCATCTTTCAGGTGTATGAGTAATTACTACTGATAGAATATTTTGGTATACTGCACCTTTTGTTTTCCTTAGGCTTGTTCTTTAATGTATAGATGATGCTTAGTAAGAGTGTCGAGTTGTTACTGATCTACAATACTATATAGATCAAAATTTTGGTAAAAGAACTCTTATTATTCAAGTTCTTTACAAAGATGATATATATATTTGTTTTTGAACTGCTGAGATATATCTATATACTATAATAAAGTTGGTTTTTCTCTCATCTAAAGACAAATAAGCGAAGGATATGCCAAATATTGACACGCATTATAAATTTTTTTTAAAAAGAATAAATTGTCTCATATTTTCATTTTTTGGTATTTAGATCAAATCTATTAACAAAACATTAAATTTCCTATATAATTTATAATGAGTACATTATTATCAATTCAACCAATTTTTTTACATCAATCATTCTATCCACATATATTATTTTAGCAAAAATACATAGTAAAAAAAATCAAGGATAAATAGATAATTTCATATAAAAAAAGATTATTTAGGTTATTTAAGATGTTTCCTCAAATCAAGTTAAAAAGGTTAACCTCAAGAAACTCTTTTTTTTCGGTTCCAGATTTAATCTAAGAAAGAAAAAAAAAGAAACTATGGAAAAACATAATCAATAATTAATACATAAATAAAAAGAAACAATGGAAAACAATAATCAATGATAATACACAATCAACGAATTTAAAAAAAAATCAAATTCACATTGAAAACCAAATACAAAAAAATATTTTAGGTTAAAATACATAATATAAATTTAATTTGTGAAAATTTTAAACAACAATAAACGAGTTAATGATAATACAATCCAAAATAAATAAAATTAAAATATAAATATAAATAAAAAAATAAAAAAGAGGGAAATCATCTTACAATATAGTTTTTAATTTAATAAAAAAAAAACAATAATTCAGAGAGCTTTATTTTACTTCTTTGTCACCAACATCAAGTTTAGAGAAATTTAAAAAATGATAAAAAGCATAACAAACAATTAATACATAATAAAAAAATAATTTAAACTAAAAGCAGTTTAAAGAATAACATGATATAACAAAAAAAATTACAAATTTAGTATAAATAAACAATATAACTTACGCTTCTTAAGATTTTAGTTAACAACTAATAATTTAATCTCTACATAAATTTACATTTAAAATGTATAAGAGAATGGTATCTCACGTTTCATCAAAATCACACAAACAAAAAATATATATTTTATTGTTATAACAAAAATTGGTTAGATAGCTAACACAACAAAATATAGGTAAGTTTCACACAGCTTAATCGATGTATATACATTAAAAAAAGAAACAACAACCAAACTAAAACAAACTTCTAAAAATACTCATCATGTACTTTACTATATATAATTCACCAAGACTAACACAATATCAGAATCATCTTGTTCATGATCTAAAAAAGACTAAACTAATACACATTTCACATTTGCTGTAATCATATATAAAGTATGAAAACTCAAATTTTGAAAAAAGCATGCACTATTTCCTTGATAGTAGCTATGTGTATAATGATGCTTTCGGCACAAATTTCTCTTTCAGCCAATGTTGAGAAATGTGTCAAACACTGCATCTTGAATCAGTGCATGAAAGTATCCGAAAAACCAGATCCGACAATTTGTGAAGTAGATTGCAAAACGTTTTGCAATAAACAACTACCAAATCATGAAGAATATATTGTTGGTAGGCCTAATGTTCTTTTAGTGACTGTTAAGGATTACATTTGCAAACATTTGAATACATGTTTTTAATAATTAGTTTCAAATTTACAGTCTTCCATTATCTTATTGTTTCTTACATATTCAATATATATATTTATATATTTGGGTGTTTGATTTGATATAAATTATATGTATGTTGGCATTTTAAATTTTATCATTAAATATATATTTTATTTGTAACACGTTTATGTGGTGTAAATAAACATTTAATACTCAATTACAATAATTATATTCACAATATCGTATTACAACAGTTGCAATAGCCTCTGCAATAATAACCAAGTAACATAATTCATGTTTTGGTTTCAAAGAACAACACTTGCTCAAGGTAGTTTGAATCAGAGACACAACCTAATCAACTCCTTTACACTACTACTATGCCATTAACACTTTGGTATCACAAGTTAAGTTGTAAGTCAACACACTCATGTGCATCTCTTAGGTGTCTAGTAATTACTACTGATAGAATATTTTGGTATAGTTTACCTTTTGTTTTCCCTAGTTAGGCTTGTTCTTTAAAGTATAGATGATGATGCTTAGTAAGAGTGTTTGAGTTGTTACTGATATACAATACTATATGGATCAGAATTTTGGTAAAAGAACTTTTATTATTCAACTTCTTTACAAAGATGACATATATATTTGTTTTTTGAACCGCGCAGATATATCTATATACTATAATAAAGTTGGTTTTTCTCTCTTCTAAAGTCAAATAAGCAAAGGATATGACAAATATTGACACACATTATAAATTTTTACAAAATTAGTAAAACGTCTCATATTTTTCATTTTTTGGTATTTAGATCAAATCTATTAACAGAACATTAAATAACCCATATATTTTATAATTAATACTCTATTCTCAATTCAACCAAATTTTTTTACATCAATCATCTATCCACATATATTATTTTCGCAACAATACATAGTAAAAAGGAAAGAAAATCAAGAATAAATAGAAAATTTCATAAAACAAAAAAAAAGATTTATTTACGTTATTTAAGATGTTTCTTCAAACCAAGTTAAAAATGTGAACCTTAATAAATATTTTTTGGTATCAAATTTAATCTAAGAAAGAATAAAGAGCAACTATGGAAAACATTAATCAATGATTAATACATAAATAAAACAACGGATAACAATAATCAGTGAAAATACACAATCAAATAATTTAAAAAAAATCAAATTCACTTTGAAAACAAAATACCAAAATATATCAAATACAACAAAAATAGTTTAGTTTAAAATACATATTATAAATTGCATTTTTACAATCCAAAAAACAGACACTATATAAATAATATGAAAAAGACAATAATCGTAAAATTAAACTATGTGATCTAAAATAAGACAAATGTACAAAAATACCTACACCTCCAAAATTAAAATAGTCCCATCAAAGCTCTTAAAACTATATCAACAATCCTATTATGAATTTTAATTGACGAAACAACACTAATGCCAAATATCATAATATTAAACAATTTTAATATAAAACAATAAAAATAAGAAAATAAGAAATTTTTGTGAGTCACACATAAGATATAAAATAAAATTTTAAAATACAAACAAGTGTTAAAAAAATATCTAATATAAACAAATTTTCCTCGTGAATCTTGGTCCAACTAATAAAAAAAATTAGAAATATATTTGAAAAAATATAAGATGGAAAAATAATCAACGATGTATGTACTGAATTTAACCTATATTTCTATGCATTTTTATTTACTTACTTTTATAACAAAGAGGAACAAAAAATAAATTTTTTAAAAAATACATCAATTAAAAAGAAAATTCACAGACATGTCATTTGTTACTTTGTAACAAGAACAACAAAAAATACGGAAGATGAATATTATCTTCAATTGCAAATAAACCAATTTTGTAAATATATATTAAATTAAAAATATTATTTTATTATTCTTAATTCCGTAGAGGGTTAAACCAACATTAGTTTTAACTCAAAAAATTAGAGTTGAGAGACATTGTTGAACGGTTCCATAAGTATTCCCCACAAGGATACAAAAACCAAAGGCTATTAATATCCTCAAGGGTTGTATCTTGCGAATGGCAACAAGTTGATCCTTATGCTCTTCGGTAAAACGCTCCTCAGCTATCACAGAATCATCATCTTCTTCTTGTTCTTCCTCAGACTGCTTTATTCCTTCTTCGTGTTCCAGCTCCTCAAGCCTAAACAAAACGTCTGGATCAAGAAACAAGTCTGAAACTCCATGATCATCATCAAGCTCTTGATGAGCCACGGTGTATTTGTTCCTCATTACCCTAGCTTCTTCCATAGAAATGCAACTGAGTCTCTCTCTTTGATATAACAGCCTCTCGCACGCAACATTCTTCACAGAGATAACACCTTCCTCACTCCTCAAATCACTAATCTTAAACCCCACTTCTTCTTCTTCTCCCACTCCACCATCCATCTCTTCAATCAATCTCCAGTCTTCTTCAGACACTTGCATCAAATCACTCTCGTCACAAACAATCAACAACGGTCTGTCCACAAACACAGCCTTCACACTATGAAAAAACACAACCTGATCCGCAACGCTGTAACCACATGAACCAGAAACATCCAAAAAGAACAACACAATAGCATCCCCAAGATGACGAGCCAAAGCGTCGACAACAACATCGCAATCTCCAAACACAGGCTTATCCAAAACCCCATCAATCACCTGACACCTCATCGAACCTTCATAACCACTAAAACCCACATCGAAAGCCACAGACTTTGCACTAAAATCAACGATTCCGTTAACAAAACAAGCCTTGTCCGCATGAGGGTAACCAGAAACCAACAATGTCGGCACGTCCGGATCAACCAAAGGAAGCTTCATCATGTGCTGCCTCAACTGCTCGAGGTAAGCTAAGCCAGGAGTGATCTCGTTGACAACGCTAAACATCCCGAAAACAGCGCTCGCTTTCAAGGCTTTACACTCTTTAACCGATCCACCGAACTCGAGGAGGTTCGCGTAGTCGTTAGCGATGTTTGCGATCAAGTCTTTGGCGGTGTTGACTTGACCTAGGGAGAAGCTGTAACGATTTTTGTCGAGAACGAAGCGGAGGAGGTTAATGTAGAGAGGGTGGATGTCTTGGAGGAGAGGGAAGTCGTGGAGGATGGTGGAGAGTTTGTTGCGGAAGGTGAGGTGTGTGTTGGTGACGTGGCGGGTGTAGAGTTTGCGGAGACGGTTGAGTTTGAGACTCTTGTCGGAAACGCGGGAATGGTTGAGGTGGTCGAAGAACTCGTTGCCGATGGGGACAACGTTTATATGTTTGAAGTCAAATTGCATTGTTTGTTGTTTGTTTTTGAGAGAGAGAGAGAGAGAGATTCGAAAGGGGTAGCTTGTAACTTGCTTAAGGATGATGATCTAAGTAGGATTAGTGCAAATCTATTATGAACAAACAAAGATTTCTAGTTATTATTTGATTTATTTTCATATGATTTAATTTTTTTGATTTCGTTACTTATTTATTTGCTAAAATTATTAAACTTTTTCCTTTCTTCAGCAAATAAAAAAAAAGGAAAAAAAAGAAGGTAAAAACGGGTCAAAGCTAGGCCTGAGACGGATCGGATCGGGTATCCAAGCAATTTTAAGGTATCCGAATCGGGATCCTTATCCGGCGGATCCATAATCTTACTATCTTTATCCGGATCCGGAGTTCTCGGATATCCAAATGTCGGATATCCTTCTAAAAATTGTAATATCCGGCGGATATCCGGATCCGGATTTGGATCTTTAAAATAAATAAAAATAATATTAAATATATATGATATAATTAAAAAAAATAGATATCATTCATTGCGTTTATATCATACACCAAAGCATGCCGACCCTGTGAGAAACACAATAAGTCAATAAACTACAAAACACTTTAACTAGTGTACAAATGCAATACATTCGAAGACTTCTAGAAAAAGCACCTCAACTGCGTTGTATTGGGTTATAATTGCTTCATAAAAGTTGTTGTCTGTCTTCAGGCCATTTTGTCCACACTTTTCTTCCGATAAGAGCTTCAGCAGATTCATTTGCTGATACGCCACCAGGTACCACACGACTATTGGATGATACTGCACGAATATCACCGACAGCTGATTAAGAAACAACATAAAACAACACAACGGATATAAACAGAAGAAAGCACACTAATGACTAAAAGAGAAGACTTAGAGATTGGAATGTCTTCTGTTTCTTCCGGGAAGCTGAGAAAGTTGGACTAGGAACAACATCGAAACCCTGATTAGTTGCATGTCTAGAAGGAACTTGGCTTCCGCCTCCCTGTCTCCAATCTCTGGTATAGTTCCAATGTACAACATATTAAGATAAACGGAAACTCATGATGATTCAACATATTAAGATAACAACATTTTTTGGTGATAGTTTAAATTGTTACTAGAACATACAACATATTCTTCACGTGTGTAGTGGTCGCAATGTCGGCGATAGGCTAGAAGATAATTAGTTTATCATAGTTTTTGTTCTTAATCAACGCTAGTGACCACACTTGGAACATCTCAACAACATTCTTATTACCAATTTCTTAACATTAGTTTATTAAAAGCAACAATTTATTTGATACGCGGTGATAATTAACACCTCATCACCATACAGATAGGATCTAATTATTTGTTCTCATAACGTTTAACAAGCCTTAAGAGGAGTTCCGCAAAGACAGCGGTTGTGAGCGAATACATATGATTTAAAGGACTGAAGGAGACCACCGCGTGGGATTTTTCCACAGAGACGATTGTGACTAACGTTGAAAAGCTTCAGACCGCGTAGCTCGATCAGCTCCCTAGGAAGGTTCCCGAAGATTCGGTTATGGCTCAGATCCAAGTCAACTATGCCCCTAGCGAACTGAACCTTGGAGAGATCGAATTCAAACATATTCCTCGACAGATCCAATGATACTGTTGATTTGTTCCGTCCGAAAAACATCGAACCATCTCCTGTGAAACTGTTTTTCGACAGAAATACTCCGTTAAAGTCATTCTTTGACAACGACTCCGGTATGTTTCCTGCCAGGGCAACGTTAATAACTATCAAATGGAGTAGTATAATAATAGTAATAATTTAGTGTAGTTCATTAAAAATAATTAATATTTTTAAAAATCCCTTTAATCGGTTATATGTCCAACATTTTATTAAAGTTATAATTAGGAAACTAAAATATATACCTGAGAGCTTTGATCAAAAGATATTAGTTACCTGAGAGCTTATTGTTAGACAAGTAGAGATTAGGGACTTCGCCTACAAAGGAGCCGAATGAGTTCGGTATAGAACCGGTTAGCTTATTGTGTTCGACTATAATGGTCTCAAGCATCGGCATCTGGGAAAGCGAACCGGGAATAGGACCGGTAAACTGGTTATAGGAAAGGTCCAAGAACCTTAGCTTTTTGAGCTCGCCGATGTTATCAGGAATTGGACCGGAGAGATTGTTATGCCTTAAGATGAGGGAGTCAAGGTTCTTGAGTTTGGTGATGGTACGTGGTATGTTTCCGGTGAGATGTGGCAAGTAAGTTAAAAAAAGTGAACGGAGTTCAAGGAGGTCGCCGATTTGGTCAGGGATCTGACCATAGAGTTTGCTGGAAAAGAGAGAGAGGTCTGTGACGCGGCCGTTAGTGCATTTGACGCCGCTCCAGGTAGTACAACAGTCGGTTTGAGGATTCCATGAGGAGAATTTTCGTGGGTTGTTAAAAGATTTCTTGATTTGAAGGAGGGCATTTTTCTCGACTGAGTTGCAGCTGTAAGAGGATGGGAGAGAGATGAAGAGAATGGCGAAGAAGATAGAGAGATGAAGAAGGAGCTTCATTGTGGTTTGAGTGGGGTTACTTTGTCGCATGGATGTAGGGAAGCTATTATATAAAAGTGATTTTCAATGGAACACAGCTGTGTAATGTTACTGAATTTGTACAACTTGTCCAAAAGTACATTGTAATTTTCTTTAAATGTTTTAACTCGGCAAAAACGTGATTAATGCATCTTACTATTTTGAGTTTTGAAAGTTATGCATGTTGTTGAAACATGTTTGATTCTTGATTTAATCATTTACCCGTACGTGCATTGGTCACCTCCACGAACGCAATGTGTCATGTGTGTATGGCATAGCAAGTACAATAATTCAAGTATATTTGATTTTCGGTCAGACTTCCAGAAAAAATCATTTTTGAAGAGGAACTTGAGTTGAAATAGCGAAAAAATGGAAGACAAAAAAAAAGTGAGAGTGAGACTAAAATATGGAGAAAAGTTATGTGAGTAAACAAGATTTTTGAACATTCGAAAAATTAATGCAAAAGAGTCGTATATACTAAAATATTTAAGTAAACATACGACACTTCTCAAAATATGGAGAAAAGTTACGTTAGAAATTCAATCATTTCATATGAATGCAGCTAAAAGAGTCGTATATACTAAAATATTTAAGTAAACATATGACACTTCTCAAAAATAAATTTAAACGTGTTAAAATCTATGTTTTTCTTTGAGCAAATCTATGTTTATTATATAACAACGGACGTAATAGTGACCATGTGTCGAGACAAAACAATAATACAATAGCCAAGCAAATGAATATTAGTAGAGCCCACCACTTTCGAAGGCTAAGAGCAGCATTAACCGAGTATGTAGAAAGGTTTTTAGGAGAAAGAGGGCCCACAAAAATGAGGGAACCGAGGAAGAAGGGAGTTAAATGTAGCCAAATAAGAAACGTATGCAGTTGGGTTTTTTTACTGTGCATAGGCTCCACTGACATGTGGCGGTCCGCGATTGATTCTTTTTTAATTTTTTTTTTTTTTTTTTTTTTAAAATCGGCCAAAAGGAAAAAAAAAAGAAAAATTAGAAACCCATTTGGGTATTTGGGTTAATCATGCTCTAAACCAAACCTACAAGGAGATTAATATATTTACATATGACCCCTTCCCTTTCAAAGAAGTTGTGTTCTTGTTAAGTTACCATGGCTCCTTCCACTCTAAGACCTATGGAGACAGTCCATGATTGCCCTGCGAAACTCACCATTGTGCAGCAGAAAGGAGGATACATACATGTAACCATGATCTCACTTATGAGCCTGGCCATGCTTTTTAAGCTCCAAGACAGATTGTTTCTGTATGTATCCACCATCCTATCAACACCAATCACACTCATACAATCAGCATCCAATGTTTTTAAAAATTTGTGACAATGATGTTTTTTTTTCAACTACAGTTCCATACTTTAGTCTTCCTTCACAGAATGCAGCAACTGCATAGTATGGAGATAGGAATGGAAGTGTTGCAACTGTACTGTTGGATGAAGATCCAACCATCGAATCATGTAACCCTCCTACTATATTTACAAGACTTTTTTAGGTTTAAGTTAAAGCAAAGAAAAGAAGAACAATTCAATCAATACATGGGGATGCAATCACATATATCCCTCGGACGGATTCTGTTAGTTGATATGGCTCTCAAAAATCAGTCTAATCCTAACACTTGAACTTAACTCGTGATACTACAAAGAGTATCTTTGGTTACCTTTTCATGCATGCACTCTATATATTAACTTGTGTACGTACCACAGAGAACTTATATCAGATGATGACAAGTTTGTTAGATGTTAGATGAATAGCATGTATGATGTGTTATTATTTTTATGTCAAGTGTGGTTCATCTATCTTATATATTATTAAAGATCTCTTCCAACTATCGATATTGGTACATTTTGTGTCTAATACCCTTCCTCGAGATGATGACTCTTTGAGTATCAATCTCGGAATGCTCGGGCAAGGATCAATGAGCCAACTTTAGACTAGATCGATGTGGATCGGGTTAGACTGCGTGGATCAGGCTCTGATACCATGTTAAGCTAGTTGGGTTTCCAACCTAAAATCAATTGGTGCTAAGAGGAATAGAATGATCCATCTATCTTATATATTTCTTATGATCTTTTCTAACTACCAATATGGGACACTTTGTCTATTACAAAATAGTTTACTTACTTTCCAAAGAAAAACAGTGTGAAAAACTACGTTAATAGTGATGTGTAATGAATGAACTTCCCAAAAACGGTTAGGATATAAACAATACAAACGGGCAAACAAGTGGATACTAGAGATACCCACCACTTTTGAAAGCAAAAAGAATGTTATTCTTAAAAAACGAACACTTAAAGAAAGAACAAATGATACAACATCATTAATTCATCCAAGGAATAATTCATTTGATAAGCAGTGATAATTAACACATCATCATCGTACAGATAAAACGTAATTATTTGTGGTCACGCCATTAAAACAAACTTAACAAGCCTTCTTAAGTGGGGACCCACAGAGACAGCGGTTCTCAGCGAACTCATATGATTTAAAGGTTTGAAGTTGACCACCACGTGGTATTTTTCCGCAGAGACGATTGTAACTAATGTTGAAACGCTCGAGATGTAGCTGAGTCAGCTCCCTAGGAAGCGTCCCGAAGATTCGGTTATGGCTCAGATCTAACATAGCTAGGCTCTTACCGAACTTAATCTTGGAGAGATCAAACTCAAACAAGTTTCTCGACAGATCCACTTGTACTGTTCTTTTGTTCCCTCCGAAAAACATCGAACCATCTCCTGTGAAACCGTTTCCCTTCAGAACTACTGCTTGAAAGTCCATCTTTGACAACGACTCCGGTATTTTTCCTGCCAGAACAATGTTATTGAATATATTTTATTAAATCATCAATAATAATAATAATGACAATTTGGCGCTGAAAAAAATTAATAATATGATCTTTAAAAATAATTCATATTTTAAAAAATTTCAAATTAGTGTATCTATAGATCCAACATTTAAACCTAAAGTTATTCTTCACCTCATATGTTTCAAAATATCAGGTGTTTTGGTGAAGTACAATCATTAAGAGAATATTTAACCTTTTCATAACTATTCATAAAAATGTTTGCATAAGTGGTCAGATAAGTGTAAAAACTGCATACAAATGTCAAAACTACTTATATTTTGTAATAGGAAAAAAATTTTCTAAACTACTTATATTATGAAAAAGTATAATAAAAAAAATATTGGTATACCTGAGAGCTTATTGTTTTTCAAGAAGAGATTAGGGACGCTGCCTACGAAGGAACCGAAAGAGTTCGGTACAGGACCGGTTAGCGAATTGTTGTCGGCCTGAAAGGTGTGAAGCTTAGGCATCTGAGTAAGCCAACCGGGAATAGGACCGGTAAACTTGTTAAAGGAGATGTCCAAGAACGTAACGCTTTTGAGCTCGCTGATGTAATCAGGAATTGGACCGGATAGTTTGTTCCACCGTAAGAAGATGAAGACGAGGTGCTTGAGTTTGGTGATGGTGCGTGGTATGTTTCCGGTTAGTTTCATGTGACTCATTTCGAGTGTACGGAGTTCAAGGAGGTCACCGATCTGGTCAGGGATCTGACCGTAGAGGGTTCTGTAGTTGGCCATAGAGAATAATGTGACGCGGCCGTTAGTGCACTCGATGCCTGTCCAGCTTGTACAACAGTCGGTTTGAGGATCCCATGAGGAGAGGAATTCCGTGTTGTTAAAATGTTTCTTGATTTGAAGGAGAGTGTTTTTGTCTTTTGAGTTGCAGCTGTAAGAGGATGGGAGAGAAGAGATGAAGAAGATAGAGAGACAAAGAAGGATCTTCATTGTGATTTGAGTGGTTATTTTTTTACGCAGTGAGGCATGGTTCCAAAAGCAATAGAACTCAAAAAAACTATGTCTGTCTGGTTCCTAGACACAAGGAAGACCAATTATTCTCCTCTTATTTTGCAAAACATGAACCTAAATAAATGAGCAGAGGCTTAGTCGTCTACTACATATACCGTATGTTCGAATCTTGGTACGGTTAGAAGTCCTCCGGTTCGCTTCAATGTTTCATCAATCCAATATCCACGTCTCTCTCTCGTAAGATTATTTTAGTATGAAGTGTATGCAATGTTCATATTTCATTTTTGTGTGCATGCATGATATGAACTCACTTATGAGCCTAGCCATACTTTTTGAAGCTCCAAGACAGAGTGTTTCTGTATGTATCCACCATCCTATCAACACCAATCACACTCATACAGTCAGCATCCAATATTTTTAAAAATTTGTGACAATGATGTTTTTTTCACTACAGTTCCATGCTTTAGTCTCCCTTCACAGAATGCAGCAACTGCATAGTATGGAAATAGGAAAAAGTGTTGCAACTCTGTTGGATGAAGCGACCCAACCATCGAAGCGTGTACCCCTCCTACATGTACAAGACTTTTTTAGGTTTCAGTTAAAGCAAATAAAAAGAACAATTCAATCAATGCATGGGGATGCAATCACATAGATCCCTCGGACGGATTCTGTACGGCTCTCAAAAATCAGTCTAATCGTAACACTTGAACTTAACTCGTGATACTACAAAGAGTATCTTTGGTTACCTTTTCATGCATGCACTATATTAACTTGTGTACGTACCCACAGAGAACTTATATCAGATGATGACAAATTTGTTAGATGTTAGAGATATGAATAGCATGTATGATGTTATTATTTTTACGTCAAGTCTAACAAAATACATGACTTACTTTCCAAAGAAAAACAGTGTGAAAAATTGCGTTAATAGTGGAGTGTAGTGTATGAACTTTAAAACGGTTGCTGTGTGTCAAGATAGAAACAAATACAACGGCCAAACAAGTGGATACTAGAGATACCCACCACTTTCTTCTTTTTTTTTTTGATCAAAATATACCACTTTTGAAAGCAAAAAGAATGTTATTCTTAAAAAAGAACAAATGATACAACAGCATTAATTCATCTAAGGAACAATTCTTTAATAGCAGTGATATTTAACACATCCTCATCGTACAGATAAGACGTAGTTATTTGTAGTCACGCCATTAAAACAAACTTAACAAGCCTTCTTAAGTGGGGACCCACAAAGACAGCGGTTCTCAGCGAATTCATATGATTTAAAGGTCTGAAGTTGACCACCACGTGGGATTTTTCCGCATAGACGATTGTAACTAATGTTGAAACGCTCGAGACGTAGCTCAGTCAGTTCCCTAGGAAGCGTCCCGAAGATTCGGTTATGGCTCAGATCCAACAAAGCCATGCTCTTACCGAACTTAACCTTGGAGAGATCGAACTCAAACAAATTTCTCGACAGATCCAATTGTACTGTTCTTTTGTTCCCTCCGAAAAACATCGAACCATCTCCTGTGAAACCATTTCCCTTCAAAACTATTGCTTGAAAGTCGATCTTTGATAATGACTCCGGTATTTTTCCTGCCAGAGCAATGTTATTGGATGTTCGGCTTGAAATTTATCAAACTGACACTTTTTGAGAAACAAAAGGAGTATGATTTACTAAATTATCAATAATAATAATAATAACAATGGTGCTGAAAATAATCAATAATATAATGGTGAGACTATGTTAAAGCTTACCAATAATGATGCTCTAGGTCTTTTAGTGAAAGTCCAGTGATTAAGAAAATATTTAAAATGTTTGCATAATTGGCGACATAATTGTAAAAAGTGCATACAAATGTCAAGACTACTTTAATTATATTTTGTAATATAAAAAAAATCATAAACTACTTATATTATGAAATAGTATAATTGAAAAAAACATATTGGTATACCTGAGAGCTTATTGTAAGGCAAGAAAACATTAGGGACGTTGCCTACAAAGGAACCGAAAGAGTTCGGTATAGGACCGGTTAGCGAATTGTTGTCGGCCTGAAAGGTCTGAAGCTTAGGCATCTGAGTAAGCCAACCGGGAATAGGACCGGTAAACTTGTTAAAGGAGATGTCCAAGAACGTAACGCTTTTGAGCTCGCTGACGTAATCAGGAATTGGACCGGATAGTTTGTTCCAGCTTAAGAAGATGAGGACGAGGTGCTTGAGTTTGGTGATGGTGCGTGGTATGTTTCCGGTTAGATTCATGGAACTCATTTCGAGTGTACGGAGTTCAGGGAGGTCGCCGATCTGTTCCGGGATCTGACCGACGACGCTGTCGTCGTTGGCCATAGAGAATAATGTGACGCGGCCGTTAGTGCACTCAATGCCGGTCCAGCTAGTACAACAGTCGGTTTGAGGATCCCAGGAGGAGAGGAGTTTCGGGTTGTTAAAATGCTTCTTGATTTGAAGGAGGGTGTTTTTGTCTTTTGGGTTGCAGCTGTAAGATGATGGGAGAGAAGAGATGAAGAGTGCAGCGAAGAAGATAAAGAGACGAATAAGGAGCTTCATTGTGATATGAGTGGTTATTTTGACGCAGTGAAGCTACTATATACCAGAGTTTTCATGGTTCTAAAAGCAATATGCTGGCAATATAAATCAATAACTATGTTTGTTTGGTTCCTGAACACAAGGAAGACTAATTCTTCTCCTCTTATTTTGCAAAACATGAACTTAAATAAATGAGCAAAGACTTAGTCGTCTACTACATATATCGTCGGTTCGGAATCAGGTTAGAAGTCCTCCCTCGTATGATTATTTTAGTATAAAGTGTCTGTGATTATCTTTTTTTTTTCATTTTTATGTGCATGATGTGAAATGTATTTACATATCTCGTGTTAATTAGCTAAAAACATCGTATTTCAAAAGTCAATAAATATTTTACTTTGAATGTGAAGAATTTTTATATCATGTTATTAAATAATGTGAACAACTTGGGTGTGCGTCGTTCCTCTAGTAATTTAAAAAGTGATCAACGAATATTCTAATGTGAATAAGATCTTGATTATAGCCCTAGGCTGCCATTTAATCAACTACTAATTATTATAGAAATAAACGTGAGTTTCATACCTGGCGGGAATCTACATTGTACGAGCCTACATATATTTTAGAATATCTTTATCAAAAATAATTTTAAAAGACTTCTCACAATTAAATTATCTTTATCAAGGATCTTTGATACAATGGCCAAAATCATTTTCAGTTCAGCTAATGAACCACTAATATACCCACCACTTTTAAAAGCAACAGGAACGTTATTCTTAAAAAAGAAGAACAAATGATACAACAGCATTAATTCCTCAGAGGAACAATTCATTTGATAAGCAGTGATAATTAACACATCATCATCGTACAAGTTTTTTTTGAGCAACCATCATCGTACAGATAAAACGTAATTATTTGTTGTCACGCCACTAAACAAATCAATTTAACAAGCCTTCTTAAGCGGTGACCCACAAAGACAGCGGTTGTGAGCGAACTCATATGACTTAAAAGTCTGAAGTTTACCACCACGTGGGATTTTTCCGCAGAGACGATTATAACTAATGTTGAAACGCTGGAGATGTAGCTCGGTCAGCTCCCTAGGAAGTTTCCCGAAGATTCGGTTATGGCTCAGATCCAACAAAGCCATGCTCTTACCGAACTTAACTTTGGAGAGATCGAACTCAAACTTGTTTCTCGATAGATCCACTTGTACTGTTCTTTTGTTCCCTCCGAAAAACATTGAACCATCTCCTGTGAAACTGTTTCCCGTCAGAACTACTGCTTGAAAGTCAATCTTTGACAACGACTCCGGTATTTTTCCTGCCAGAGCAATGTTAATGAATTTGATTTAGTAATCAATAATAATAATAATAACAATTTGGTGCTGAAAATAATTAGTAATACGATCTCTAAAAATACTTCATATTTTAAGAAATCTCAAACTGGTGTATCTATAGATCAAATAGTTAAATCTAAAGTTATACTCCGCCTCATATGTTTCAAAATGTAATGTGTTTTAGTGAAAGTACAATGGTTGAGAAAATTATTACTTGTCAAAAAATAATATTTAATCTATTCTAAATATAATTAACTCTTTCATAACTAATCATACAAATGTTTTCATAATTGGTCACATAAATGTAAAAAGTGCATACAAATCTCAAAACTACTTAATTATATTTTGTAATATAAAAAAAATTCCTAAACTACTTATATTATGAAATAGTATAATTGAAAAAAAATATTGGTATACCTGAGAGCTTATTATAAGGCAAGAAAAGATTAGGGACGTTGCCTACAAAGGAACCGAAAGAGTTCGGTATAGGACCGGTTAGCGAATTGTTGTCGGCCTGAAAGGTCTGAAGGTTCGGCATCTGAGTAAGCCAACCGGGAATAGGACCGGTAAACTTGTTAAAGGAGATGTCCAAGAACGTAACGCTTTTGAGCTCGCTGATGTATTCAGGAATTGGACCGGATAGTCTGTTCCAAGTTAAGAAGATGAGGTCGAGGTGCTTGAGTTTAGTGATGGTGCGTGGTATGGTTCCGGTTAGATTCAAGTAACTCATTTCGAGTGATTGGAGTTCAAGGAGGTCGCCTATCTGGTCCGGGATATGACCGACGAGCTTCTTGTCTTTGGACATAGAGAGTAACGTGACGCGGTCGTTAGTGCATTCGATGCCGGTCCAGCTAGTACAACAGTCGGTTGCAGGGCTCCATGTGGAAAGGAGATCGGGGTTGTTAAAATGTTTCTTGATTTGAAGGAGGGTGTTTTCCTCTTTTGAGTTGCAGCTGTATGATGGTGGGAGAGAAGAGATGAAGAGCATAGAGAGACAAAGAAGGAGCTTCATTGTGATTTGAGTGGTTGTCTTGACACAGTGAAGCTACTATTATAACAGAGATTTTGATGGTTCCCAAAGGAATAGAACTTTTTTTGTTTGGTTCCTAAACACAAGGAAGACCATTTCTTCTACTCTTATTTGTGAAAACATGAAGTTAAATAAAAAAGCAGAGACTTAGTTACTACATCTCCGGTTCGGAATCTTGGTACGGTTAGAAGTCCTCCGGTTCGGTTCAGTGATTTCTTCAAACTCCACCACCATTCCCATGCTGCAATCATTTCATATACATGCAGCTAAAAGAGTCGTATATACTAAATGTTTGAACAGTATAATATGAGGTTAATAATAATTGTTAGATGTTAGACAACTAATGAGTACAGTATAATGTATCTTTACCCCCACGTCATGACACTTTTCTCAAAGAAAAGGAAAACGTGTTAAAATCAATGTTTATGATATAGAAATGGAAGTGTTTCGGATGAATCGATCCAACCATCGATGCATGTACCTCTCCTTACTATATTCACAAGACATTCCAGATTACGGTGAAAGCAAGGCTAAAGAGCTCTAAAACATTTTCAAACTACAGAGAGATCTATTGTATATGAGTTAACAATGGAATGTAATAAGTGAAGTTCCCTGAAACTGTTGCTGTGTGTGTCGAGACAGAAACAATACAACGGCCAAATCAAGTGGATATTAGATATCCTCACCACTTTTGAAAGCGAAAAGAATGTTAAAAAGAACAAATGATACAACAACAACAACAACAACAAGAGGAGGAGATTTAAGACATATACGTGAAGACTCCTTCTCTTTGAGTTATAACGGAGTTGTGTTATGTTGGGTCACCATGACTCCTTCCACTCTACTCTATCGAGACCGTCCACTATTGCCCTGCGAAACGCATCGTTGTGGAGGATAAAGGAGGAGACGTGTCCACCTGTGACCCATCTCACTTCTGAACCAGGCCACGCCTTTTGAAGCTCCAACACAGAGTGCTTCGGTATGTATCCATCATCCTATACAAACCATATAAGATCAGATTCAGCAGCAGCAATGTTTCTCCAACTAAAAACTGTTGAAACTCTTGAGTTATAGATTGATTTTTCTACTTACAGTTGCAGCAACAAAGATAACAGCATCAGGGTTTTTAGGGACAGGGAAGCGAGTGACATCTGTGAGGGAGAGCACAGTTCTCATCTTCTCTCTGACTTCATCAAGAGTCATTGTTATCTGCTGCGCTGCAAGTTCTTCCCTCAATGCCTCCCAAGCCGTTCCATACTTTAGTATTCCTTCGCAGAATGCAACAACTGCAGAGTGCGGAGACAAGAAAGGAAGTGTTGCAACTGGTGTTGGATGAAGCGATCCAACCATCGAAGCATGTACTCCTCCTTCATACATTCACAAGACTTTTCAAAATACAGTGAGAGCTAGGAAAACATCATAGCTCACAAGTTGTTCTTAAACTTACCCATACTAAGCCCACAAACACCCATCTTTCCAAAGCCTTCCTCGGTGTCTAGCCAGTGAAGAAGGCTGCGGGACTCATCAATCGTTGCCCTCCCAAGTAAAAGAAGATCGCTAACACAGAGAAGCCTCGCTCCACGCTGCAGAAACGGACGCCTTCGGCCATATAAAGGGCTGCAGTGGCATTCATTATCTATGTTTGATCAAAAACATGGCAAAAGCTTCAAAAGCGGACAAAGCCAAAACGCTTTCATCACTGAGTAGAAAAGAGAGTCTCTTTCATTACCTTTCCAGCACCATTGTTGCAATGTTTTGCTTCACCAAAGGTCCACCCAAACGCAATCTCCTGTCATATGTATGATCCCCTGTGCCTACAACAATCCAAACCATAATAAAAAAAATATATCATCTTTACAAATTTATGAGCAACTGACGTATATCCACTGTTCTAAAAATATTTAGACGCCCACCTAGTCGGCAAATCAGACCTAAACAAAATGATTTTTCTAGAACGAATTTTTTAAAAATCGATCTAGGCACTCAAATGTCTGTGTAGACATCCGTCTAATCAATAATCCTATTTACAAATTTAAGAGCAACTGACATATAGCCAGTGTTCTAAAAATCGATTTGGACAATGACTAGTGGACAAATCAGACCTAAACAAAATGATTTTTCTAAAACTTTTTTTAAAAAAATTGGTCCAGACACTCAAAGCATCCGTCTAATCAATAATCCAGTATAAAATGCCTAGCTATTTCTTGAACATTGCATATATATATATATATATATATATATATATCAATCACAAACAACCAAGAAGCCACAACATTGTGTGCACAAATCAAGATCACATAAACAACTAAACAAACCCATTACACCACATATCAATTCGTTTCTGTTTCCATGGCGTTCGTTACCTGCAAGATGAACGACACAAGACATCTTCTGAGGAGGAACGTTTTTAGGAACAAGCCAAGCAACTCTCGCCGTGCGAGACTCGGGAGGCAGAGCAGCGGTAAGCTCGTCGTCACACGGAGTCTGGAAAACGCCTTCTCTGAGACGAGCGGTCTTCGTCTCCCAGACCGTCCTCCACACGGGACGCACCAACGGCGGCGGCCAGTTGTGACCTTCGACGTACATAGGGAAGAGCTGTTTAGCCATCCGCTCGAGGAGCTCGAGCTTGGGACCGCCCCAGCCTCGGGAGAAGAAGGGAGGGGTTATCCTCGTGCGGTGCATGAAGGCTCCGTAGACGTGGTCGATTACGTAGTGGAGCATTCCCAATCTGGCGGATACCATTGTTGAATGTGGATTTTTAGATCTGATGAGAGAGAGGGAAGCAGATATATCTTATGTTACTTTGTTGAATTGAAGAAAGCGTCGGAGATTTTGAGTTGGGATTCAAGGTTGTGGAATCGAAAGCAAACGCTAATGTTGTGAGGGATCGATGGAGAGAAATCTCGGAGAAGAAGAATAGGTGTGAGATAAGCGTGACGAAGCCGGAGAGAAAGACGATGGGAATAAGAAAACCGCAGAAGAGAGAGAGAGAAACGGTGGGCTTTTGTGACTAATCATATGATGTGTTGCCACGCTGTCATTGAATGGGTCCCCATTGTGTGTGTTTTGTCTTTCTTTGGAGATTATCCATTAAAAATACTATTTGACAGTGATATTTTTGTGAAAAAAATAAATATTATTATTTTGAAGAATGGTTGGAATCTGCTGGGCCTCTGTTTACTGGTTGTCTTTTTTTTTTTTTAATTCTCAGTACAGGTAACAAAAGTTGTTTGATAAATGGTCTGATTTTGCTTCTTTTATTATCTTTGATAATGTTTTAGGAATTGATGGTTTCTTATGTGATTTCATTAAGGGAAATTGGCACACATATACGTAACAAACAACAAAATTAATTTTCTACAAATAACAACTCTTAAACTATGATATTTGTGTAATAATTGCCATATTACTCTTTACCACATTTACTTGAACATTTTTTTTTCTTCTTACAAATATGTTCTCTCTTCTATTTTTAATTGATTTCAACTTCTGCTACAATACTTATTAAACTTTGTATTTTACATTTTAAAAACATAGATTTTTTTCTTCACATAAAATGTTTTGAAACTTTCAAAACAAATTTATATTTTATAAATTTTATCAGATATTTCATTAACACGGTTTTAATTCTATACTATCATAAACATATAGTATAGATTCATCTCTCTCTCTCTCTCTCTCTCTCTCTCTCTCTCTCTCTCTCTCTCTCTCTCTCTCTCTCTCTCTCTCTCTCTCTCTCTCTCTCTCTCTCTCTCTCTCTCTCTCTCTCTCTCCCTCCCTCCCTCCCTCCCTCCCTCCACTACACTACCCTTTGTGTGAACATTGTTTATCTATTCCATATACACATCATAAATAGAATAGTCTTTCTTATCCGCTGTGTTGTGTTCATGCTCACGCGCTGTAAAAGAGAAAAATGTCCACTTATGTAATCAATTGACACAATTACCAAAAGATGACTATATTCTTAATTCTTTTTCTATTATGGTCATCTTACAAATTCACCCTTTCATTAATTTGTTCTGTTCTATAATTCGCTTCTCGTAGAATATACACTAATCAAGCTGCATATTCATATCAGGCACAATAGATTTTAGAAACAATACTCTTTTCCATATTTCCATTAAGTAATTTAAAACATCATATGATTCGATATAAAGTTGATTATAATATTTTAAATTAATTATGCTTATAGCTAACCTCTGCAACAGATTCGTGGGATTATTGGTTTGTGTATTTTAATGGATTTAAAAATCTAAACTAAATCTATATTGGTTCTATGATTTTAAAGTTCATATTGAAATCAAGTGTTATTGGTTTTATGATTTATAAATTCTAATTTAAATCATGTGTTATTCAATCATATAGATTTATTAATAGATTTGATTTTATAATGGATTTGTATAGTTTTCTTTATTAAAAAATACAACTCAAATCCGATGAAAAACTTCCAGATTTGTAAATACTAATCCGATAAAACTTTAAAATCAGTATGTTTTACTTGGATTTGTAAATACTATATAAATTTCTAAATCAATCAAAATATATAAACTAATAACACATAAATACGTCAGGCTGTTAATTGTAATTGTGAACATAATAACCACACAGACAATGAGAACTAGAGGAAGATATGTTCTTGTTGTTATTGTAGATAATTAGACTTTGGTAGTGTACTTACGGCCATAGAAAAATATTATGGACGTACGTGAAACAAAATATATTCATTCACCTACTACTCTCAGTTTCTCCAAAAAATAAACAATCACTATCTGAAAATGTTGCGTGGTATGCAGAAAATGGGGGGCTCTCGGTTTCACACTCATACTTTTTCTGTAGTAAATATCTGCTTATTGTTTCGTGTCAAGAAAGTATGGTTAAGAATGAACAAAACAAAAGCAACAAGAACCAAAAAAAACACGATCATGTATTGTCTTTTTCTTTTAGAGTTACGATTTGCCGCAACATCCACCTCTTTTCCCAGTCTCCTGCTCGCTGGGAATGATGATCCTAGTCCCCTTTAAGAGACTTGAATTCCCATCAGCGTCATCATCATCAGCAGTTAGTGTTTTCTTGCTGATTATACGATAAATCTCTGTTAAAATAGTCAGAAACGCGGTTTCGACATTGGTGGCCTCGAGAGCAGAGGTTTCCATGAAGAACAAGTTCTCTCTTTGTGCAAACTCCTGCGCGTCTTCTGTTGGTACTGCTCTTAGGCTTCCAAGATCACATTTGTTTCCAATTAGCATAATCACTATATTTTTGTCAGCATGCCCTCTTAATTCTTCCAGCCATTTAGCCATGTGATCAAATGATTGACGTTTGGTCATGTCATAGACCAGCATTGCCCCAACAGCTCCACGGTAGTATGCGCTTGTCACCGCCCGGTATCTAAAAAAGATAGAAACAGTAAGAATATATGATGTATATATATATATCATACAGAATGGTATTATCAAAATAACATAGTCATGTTACCATTGGCGTGACATATTAAACTATATATATATATATATATATAAGTTGATGGGGACTTAGTTTCACAATATTTGTACTTATTATGAACAGTTATGACCAAGAAGCAGAAAATCAATTCAGATAAGTGAAACAAGAGAAGTAGCTCCAAAAAAAAAGAGTAACAAGAGCAACGTGGAGCTATCTTACAGACCAATATTGTTGCCACTTTCTTCATTGGCAATACTAGCTAGTCTTTTCTCACTAAAACTGTACCATGCATATATGTGTTGCCTAAAATTCGAAACATCTCTACCAGATTTAATTGATATGGACGAGTTGTGAATGTTTCTGATAATCAGTCTTCGAGGGTAGTTTATTTACAGATAATGAATGCAATATCTTGACCACATTTTCTATATACATGTCACTCTCACAAATAATGTCATAACCAAAAGAAGGTGCAAACCTTTCTTGGCCAGCGGTATCCCAAATCTGAGCTTTGACGGTTTTGTTATCGATGACGAGCGTTTTAGTCTGGAACTCGACACCGATGGTGGCTTTAGAGTCGACGCTGAACTCGTTCCTAGCGAACCGAGCCAGCAGCTGAGTTTTCCCAACCGCCGAATCACCGATCAACACCACTTTGAAGACATAATCGATCTTTTGGTTGTAATCTCCTTGCAAATTAGACATTTGATATACGTAGATAATATTCCAGATCACGAATCCCAAAAGGCTCCTCCTCTCCTCAAACAGATCGACGCGAAGAGTCTCGGATTCGTATTGCGCACGTAAGCAGCCGAATCTACCATGCATGAACGGACAAGAAACTCAGATCAAAGAGCGAGGACAGAAATGGTGGTTAGGCATCTGATACAAGGGGAAGGAGAAAAGCGAAAAAGGGCGGATTAACGGCCGATGCGGGACCCAGTTACTCTAGGTAATATTCCTCTGTGGCGTGGATCACGTACTCCACGAAATCATCGTAGCCGTTTGTTTTACTTGTAGCCCTAGGTTCACCGTTAGATCGCTTAACCATTTTAATTCCAAACCGGATTGGTACAAGTGTTGAATCCAAACGAACTAAACAAAAAATCAAGCAGGATCATTTCGGTTTACCCAAAATAACGAAGTAACCCCTTAAATTCTATTAATTACGCGTTTGGTACCCTCTTTATTTTCACTTCATCAGATTAGGTCAAGAGACGATCAATAGGCGGCAAGGTCAGAAAATTATTGGCGCCATAAAACGACCTCCCTTCTTCATAAACTCGATCGCTTCACACTCTCTGATGCGTGCTGCTGTCTTCGTCGAAAGAGTATAACGATAACGTATGGAGATGGAGAACGATGGGAGATGTAGCGAGAAAAGCCTATACGAGGTAGATATCTCTTTTATTAATCCTCTGCGAATCGCAATTAGGGTTAAGAGGTTGTTTAGATTTGGGGGGGATCTGTTCGAATTTAAGCTTCGAATTGTTTTTTGAGTTGTATTGTTCTTATCCTCATCGTTTGGATTGCTTCTTTTAGTGATGTTCGGTGTCTGAATTTCATAGTTAATTGTTGAAATTTTAATTGTTTATGATCCAATGTTTATATTTTGAGGAATCTGTCTATCATCCACTTGTTTTGTTGGTGATTAATTGTATGATTAAATTCAAATCTAAGTCGGTTTCTGTTAAAGGTTCTTGGTGTCGGAGAGACAGCAACACAACAGGAGATAAAGAAAGCATACCATAAGCTGGCTTTGAGGCTTCATCCTGATAAAAACAAGGACGATGAGGTTATTATACCCTTTTCTCTCGATTGGCTTTGTTTCCTTTACTTTGTTTTGTATGTATTCACAAGGAAGTTTGATTTTTCTTTGTGGTTTAAAACAGGGAGCTAAGGAGAAGTTTCAGCAGCTGCAGAAGGTGATATCGATTCTTGGTGATGAAGAGAAGAGAGCAGTCTATGATCAAACTGGCTCTGTTGATGATGCTGTAAGTCTTGCTTCTTCAAATTTCTTATCTTTGTGATTTTATTCTCAGATGTTTAGTTACCATGCTGGTTATTTTGTTGATTACATCCCCTGAAATTCACACTAATGCACATATGTATAAGTATCGTTTACTATTTCCATTTTCTATTCATTTGAATTGGTGAAAGGAAAATGCTTTCGACCTCGGTAAGAAAACTGCAAGAAGTTCCTTTTATAAACTTGTATTTTCTTATCTCATTAGGATCTTTCGGGAGATGTGGTTGACAACTTGAGGGACTTCTTCAAGGCTATGTACAAGAAGGTAACCAGCAACATTCAGAGTTTGATTCCTGTTTTGACTTTGCACATCACTCTTTGTTCACTTGCTGAATCTTGTGTGTAAATAGGTCACCGAGGAAGATATTGAAGAGTTTGAGGCCAACTACAGGGGTTCTGAGTCCGAGAAGAAAGACTTGATTGAGCTCTACACCAAGTTTAAGGGTAAAATGAGCAGGTAAAATGATCATCCACCTTGTTTTCATTCATTCATTCATTCGTTATTTTCAGTTTTGTGAACTTGGAGTTTATTTGAATACATTTCTTACAGGCTTTTCTGCTCAATGCTTTGCTCAAACCCCAAGCTTGACTCACACCGTTTCAAAGATATTATTGACGAGGCCATTGCAGCGGGTAAGCTTGTCTCTTTTGCAGTAACTCTGTGTGCCAGGTCGTGTTATTTGTTTGTGGAGCTATGAAACCATTGTTTCACTTGCGCAGGAGAAGTGAAGGCAACAAAAGCTTACAAGAAGTGGGCAAAGGAAATTTCAGAAATAAAACCCCCAACGAGTCCTCGAAAGACTAGAAGAAAGTAAACTTCTCTATCTCTGTCTTACCTTTCTTCCAATAGTTTCCCTCTTAAAAGTAAAAACTTTTCTTGTGACATGTTTCAAATGTTCAATACTTGTAGAGCAAAGAAAGGCGCAGAGACGGATCTTTACGCTTTGATTGCACAGCGAAGAGATGCGAGGAAAGAGAAGTTCGACACAATGTTCTCGTCACTTGTCTCCAGGTATGGTGAAAATGCTGACTCAGAGCCCAACGAAGAAGAATTTGAAGCTGCTAAGAGAAAACTTGAAAGCCAGAGATCATCATCATCATCGAAGAAGAAGAAGCCTAGAAGAAAGTAAAGCTTTTGGAGGGATGGGGAAGGGGTTGCAAACAAAGTAAGAAGACGTAGTGTGTGATCTTATAGGTTTTGTCTTTGTGATGGACAAGAAAGTTCTCAGCATCTTTAGATCACATGTTTGTTCTCCTAAGGTTACATTTCTGCTACAATGTGAATCTCTATCGTAATTCTAATCTGAAAGTATCACTTTTTTTTATCAATCAAGACAGTGTTTCACTGTTTTGCCTCTGAGAGATCTAAAATAATTTGGGGATTATATATTTCACAGAACATAAAAAGAAACTTTAACCTTACCAAACTACTTCATATTATATTCGAAAGAGTAAAAACGCAATTAACGCCAAAAAAATGAAGGAAAAATTCCGACAAGAAAAGGAAGGAATCTAGTTTCGAACAGAACTCACTCAGACATAAGTAAAGTACAATTTTTTAAAGTAAAGTATTAGCAGCAACTTCCTAAACGAAGAAAAGTAAAGGTAGTAAGTAGTATTAAGCAAGCAAGAGAAAGAGTCGCATATTGAGAAATGAGAAGTAGAGTTGGGTCTCCGATTCTTTGAAGAAAAACAATGGCTTGGGACTTGTTCTTATGGATTCTCTCCTTCTTCGTCAGCTTAGCCCTCGTCGCTTCCGTCTTCTATCAGGTCAACCCCCTTAATTTTAGTCAACAACTGAGATTCTTGAATCGAGATCTGTCCTAAGGATTTTCACTGTTCAAATCTTGAATGTCGGAATTGTTCACTTATTGTGATTTTAGTTTGTCTTCAAGACTAGTTTTAGCAGCTACTGGGCCTGTACTAAGATGATTCTTCCTTAGTGGAAAGTTGATGTCTTTGCGAGATAATAGGGAGAAGAAGTGATGGAGTCAATGAGATATAAAGATACTACTTGTACCTCTTGCTAATGATTATTAGCCTCAGTTCCCTTCTTCTATTGATATGGTGTGAAGTTTTTTTTGTGTGTAGGTTATATGTTTAACGGATTTAGAAGCTGATTACTTGAACCCTTTTGAAACATCAACCCGTATCAACCGATTGATACTACCGGAGTTTATCCTCCAAGGCTCACTCTGTGTTCTCTTCCTTATCACATGGCATTGGGTGTTTTTTCTCGTGGCTCTCCCTGTAACATGCTATCACGCAATGCTGTAAGTCTCTCTCTCCCTAATCCTATATTAGTATTATTGTTTCTTGACTGACATTTATGGAAACTAACATATTAGAAAACCTTCTCTTTACTAAAGATACAAAGAGCGAAGACATCTCATCGATGTCACTGAAGTGTTCCGTGGTATTAGCTTTGAGAAGAAGCTCCGGTTTACCAAGCTCGGGTTCTACATCTTTCTCTTCATCATGGTTGTCTTTAGGTAAGAAAAACACACAGCTTTAGACGCTATCTTCTTGAAATCTTTTCTCTCTGTTACTGAGTCCATAACACGTTTTTTTGACAGGCTCACACTCTCAGCGGTGTATAGCTTCACGGAAGATGATGATCTACTTCATTTGTTTTGATGTACTCTATTTTGTTTTCTTAGTGTGTGTGTTAGACATTTATGACGGCTGTTTCTTACATCCCTGCTTAGAGTATTAGTCAATTAGGGATTTACTCAAAATTTCACAGGACAACAGATTGCTCACAAGCTAAATTGAAACACTTATTAGAGAAAAAGGAAAGTTTCTATATTTGACAAGTAAAGAAAATGTTTTTTTTTTCTCATACTCAAAACTTGATCAGGTTCCTTGGTTGAGTTTGTCAGAAGACAAGTGTGTATTAGCGAAACAAATGGAAATGTCCCAAATGGTGTAAGCAAACCAGTTTATACTTCTCTTGTTTTACGAGCCCTGCACATTTCTCCAACAAACCACTCCAAAGCATCTGCTCTTTCTTTACTCTGCGGTGGACCAAGTTTTGTAAACTTTTACAGAACTGAAGACATTTCACTCGGCTCTTAGTTTCACCGTCTTGGCTTCATTGACCTCAACGCTTCCAGACAAACACTCACTTTCTGCTACAACTTCAGAGCTCGAAATGGAGAGCTTTCTCTCATCCATTGGTTCCAGAACTTCCTCCTGAGTTTCAGCTTCTTGTCCACTCACAACCCCGACATCAACATTACGTAGCTGAGATTCTACAGTGTAGTTTAGAGTCTCATGGTCTAACTTACAGCTCAATGTGTTGCAGCTTGGATCAACTCTTTTTTAGTTTCAAGTTTCATTTGTGAATGATGCCGCTTGCGATGAGCTGCTAGGTTCAGTCTTAGCATTCGTCCAAAACGAATAAAGGTTTTCCAAAATTGAATCTCTCTCCTTAGCAAACTTGCTTGGCAGTGAACTTCTTGTCTTATCCTTTGGACTGTCTATAGGGAAAACAGGAAGATAAATAGGAGACAGGTTTTGGAACCGAAGGAGGTATGGCTGTAGACACGGTTTCCTTAACAATTCACTAGCCTGTAAGAACAATTATTTGCATTAGTATTGTTAGTAAAACATTAAAAAAAGCTGGTGTGATGTAATTTCATACATACAGCAACCCGAGGTCCTGAAGAAAGGCAGTATAAATAAATGTGATTCTTTATCAGTTACTTGAAGTCTTGAATATATTGGGATTAAAACTCTTTTAACTTATGTCAGATTTATATGGTTGATCTTCTAATACCTCAAGGCACATGCTGTTAGAAATACCCCAAACCTATTTTAAAAATATACTATGATTGTAAATATTCAAATGGGTCCAGACTCGAGAGAGATGATATAAAGAGAATACAAAAGATGGTAGATAACACACCAAGGGAGCAGGCTTTCCTGGATTGATAAGTTTCGCCAAACCATAATTACTTGGTCATGGGTAGTAATTTGAAGCTAACTAGAGCACATTAACTTTGAAGTGAAAAGAGTAAAATCATTCTTCTCATTTATCATGCCAAGCTGGATGTGCTAATCTTTTGGAAGAAACTCGAGAGGAATTGTAAGAAGTAAGAACCCTGAGCTGTAATACAGAATGGGCCTTGATTAGCAAATATATGGGCTTTATATTTCAATGGGCCTTGTTCGAGTCCTCTCGCGCGTTTTAACTCACTCGGACAGTATACTTCTTTTTGGCGGCGGAGTAGTTAGGTCGTAAACGTGAACACGACCTGTCTGTATTGTTAGCGATGGAACTAGACTTCAAGTGTTCGGATGTCGGAGTCTGGAAGAAGGCTCTGTCTTCCTACGAATCAAAAATCGAGTCTCTCAACAAACCAGACCTCGTCTCTCTCGACCAATACTACCGCGTCGAGCTCCCTTCTCTTCTTCACGACCGAGACCCTAACCCTTACCTCACCACCTCCGAGCTTTCTCAGCTCATGAAATGGAAGCTCTCTCGCGGCAAATGGCGGTACAAACTCTCTCTCTCAATCTCTCTCTAAACACTCCTAGATTTGATTTCTTCAGTTTTGTTTTACTTCTTCTCCCTTTTGCTCCTCCAAGGCCGCGTCTTCTCGACTTCGTGTCGTCTCTCGACGATTCCGTGGTGAAGTCTGCTTCTGAGAAGGCTTTCAAATCGCTCCCTGACATCTCCAAGGCTGTGAACGAGCTCACCGTGCTTAAAGGCGTGGGTCCCGCTACTGCCTCCGCTGTTCTGGCGGCTTACGCTCCCGACATTGCTCCGTTTATGTCCGACGAGGTACGTTAATCAGAGAGCAGCAAAGGAACGATCTTTATTGAACCCTTTTTCTCTCTCTCTCTAACATTCTAATTGTGAACTGTAAAGGCAATGGAGGTGGCTCTTGGGAACTCAAAGGACTACTCTTTGAAGCGATACTTGTTGTTTGTCGCTAAGCTACAGAAAAAATCAAAGGTTAGCCTCTCTCTCTCTCTCTCTCTCTCTCTCTTTCAGACAAAGTTAATTGTGTGTTTTCACTTTTGTCCCTGCTACACAGACTTGCCTACTCTAGAATCTTCACTTATACTGTGGTAGGAACTTTCTCATGTGTGATAGCATTAAATTAATTATTTTCTTACTGCTGTTTCAGTGCATTGTGATTCTATTTAGTTAGAGTCTTACATATGCGCTGAATCATTGACTGTCTTCTCTCTCGTCTAGGAGGAAAGGTGTTTAAAGCATTAGTTTAAATTTAAACTGGACTTTGCCTTAAAAATAATAGTTATGGATTGTAGGAATTAAAGCTGGAAGGAGAGTGGGGTGGAGCTTCGGATGTTGAGAGAGCTCTATGGAGTTGTCATGTGCGTTCCAAGTCAAAGCCAGCCGAGAAGAGCTCATCGGAGAAGAAAAGAAAACGTAAGGAGTAACCAACCACCAAAGAACCCTGTTGTAGTATATTCATTCAGTTATCATCGGCTCTTTTTTTTTCATAATCTGGACGAATATCTAGAGCAGATTTTGTCATTCCCCCTTGTTTTGTAACTTTCTTGCTTATTCGCGTTCTATCTATTTTAAGATCTACCATAAAATGTCTCTGCAAGTGTTCCTGAATTCTTCAACTACTCTAGTAGTAATACTAGTATGCCTATCCATTTTCATGAGTGTTTTGGCCTCAATCACAAAGATTAAGGATTGAGAGAGATAGATACTCAGGATCCGTGGCTAGCCACACTGCACAAGGTGTATGAATCAACAGAAAGATGCTATAAAAGACAACCCGAGTTTGTTATATACATTTAACCTGAAGATAGAAAAGATTTCCTTGAGCATCATGAATATGAATTCAACTTATTGTTACATTAGTAGTATACTATAAACCAAGGAATGGATACTTCCATTGTCGGTCTCGACATTGAAAGCAAGAGGTCCTGATTTCCCCAATTCAAATAACTCATTGACAAATGAGAATGAGTTAAAGATGTAAGATTTTATATTTACCATTCTCATAAACAAGGGGTCTTCTTTTAGTTGGTATCCGCTTAACCATATAAACCGATCGATAGCCAAATCTAAACCAACAAAACTCGAGTTAGTCCATAACCAAGTAGGTAGGGGGTTTATAATAATATTTCTGCTTTTATTATCTTTAGATCTTTTGCCTTTTCTCACTTCTATCCAATCAAATCAAAATCGAATATTCACAAGAAAGAATCCAGAAATAAAAAAGTTGGGGTCACGTGAGCTCATGCACGTAGAGTAGAACGGACAAAGCCGTGTGTAAAAAAGTGCGCACATGGAAGCAAGCTGATCAATGACATTACTTTTTCAACTATGTGGGTAGTTTTGTTATTTAAGAAAATACAGAGCTCTCTGGAGCTAATAAGAATATTACGCGGGGCTTATTTTGCAAATTTCCGTTAAGTTGTTCGATGTGCTTCTGGGGGGGAATGGTGGGCTGATTGTAGACAAAACGACGTCTCGGAGATTGAAACTACAGATCGTGTCTCCGCTGCTTCTTCTTTCAATCCGATTTCAGACAACCTTTTTCCTCGGACAGAAGATTTCGCTTTTTTTTTTCCAGGTCAGCTTCTTTACCTTAACTCAAACTCTTTAGCTTACTCTGTTTTGCTTTAGTTATTAGAAAGCTTACTCTTTTTTTCTTTCTTTTCACTTTGTGTTTTGCATAAGACGTAGTTGACTTTCAGAATCTCAAAAAGTTTTAAGCTTATTTTTTTCTCCGAGGAATTCAAATTTTAATATGATTTAAATTTCATTTGTCTGTTGAATTCTGTTAAAAGAATAGATTTTGAATCCTCGGGTGGTGAGTTATTGGTTTGAGTGATGAACTGCTGCTTTATGCTTAGTTTCTCTCGCGTGTGATAGATTAACAAGCCTCGGTTTGGTTTCAGTTGATGTTAGTTACATAAACCGTTTTCTTTGTTCTTAATCTGTTTCCTAATTAGTAGTTGATTAATAAAGCTACTGTAGTGTGACTTAAGCCGGTTTTACTGAACCAATATCTTCATCTCTTGTTCGTGTGCCCAAAACCACAAGCTTATACAAGAGATACTAGTACTTAAACTGTTTATATTTTCATTTAGCTCAGTCAATAGTTCACTGGTTGTTCCTTGTCCATTCATATTGGTTGTTTTGGTAGGGTGCTTTAGTTGTTTTTCTCTTCCTCTTTGCAGCCCTATAGTGTTATTCTGCACCAGAGGTTAATCGCCGCACTGCAAGTTGGAGCAGTCGTGAATATTTGTCTCGGCATTAAGTATTAGTACATAAATCAATATGGCTGATACCAGTTCAAGGACTGATGCCTCAACTGATGGCGACACAGATCCTAGAGATCTGGGGGTTAGCTCGTAATCTGGCTCTTATCATTTCCTTATTTTATTTTCTCTTACAGTGTCACTCGTGGCAGGCTTGAACCGGGGTTCCCTTGGTCAAACTTGGGACGTTCTACCGGTAGAGCCAAATCCACAGGACTAACTCCCTGATGTTAATTACATGCAGTCCGAGAGAGGGCAAATGATGCTTGCCGGTGCTTCTGATTCCAGTGATCGATCAAAAGATAAGTTAGATCAAAAGGTGATATATTCATCTCTTTGGATCAACAACTATCTGTTCATATTGCTCATATGCATAAACCTTTTTTTTTTTGTATCCATAGACCCTTCGCAGGCTTGCTCAAAATCGAGAGGCAGCAAGGAAAAGTAGACTGAGGAAGAAGGTATAATCTTGTTTGGATTTTTCTTATGTATTCCTCCTTATCTGCAGAAGAATAAGCTATTTACCATTACCTTGCAACGTGTTACTGTTTCCTCCATAGGCGTATGTTCAGCAACTGGAGAACAGCCGATTGAAGCTGACTCAACTTGAGCAAGAGCTGCAAAGAGCAAGGCAACAGGTTCAACTCTTTTTTTTCTTCTTCTTATTTGGTTTGATTCTTGTAAGTAAGAGTTCTGCATACATTACTAATATTTCTTACTTCCATAATTTTAGGGAGTTTTCATCTCAAGCTCTGGAGACCAAGCCCATTCTACCGGTGGAAATGGTGTGTTGTTTTCTTTCCTTTTCATTAGTTTTCTGATTGATCCTTTGGCTTGTAACTTATAGGAAAGATAATTGCATATTCTTCATTGGCTAGTGGCTTGATGTTTGTTGATGGATTGGTGATTGCATAACTCATCTCATGGCAACATAAGGCTTGTTTAGAGTTCATAGTTTCAAGAGTCAGTTAGCATCTGGATGGGAAGTTAATGTTATGTTCAAGCTGGTGTAGGCTTAGGTTTGATAAGGTGTGAGTATCATGGGTTTGTTATTGATCTTATGTACTTGTCTTCTTGCAGGGGCTTTGGCATTTGATGCCGAACATTCGCGTTGGCTTGAAGAAAAGAACAGGCTAATGAACGAGCTGAGATCTGCTCTGAATGCTCACGCTGGTGATACCGAGCTCCGGACAATTGTGGATGGAGTGATGGCTCACTATGAGGAGCTTTTCAGGATTAAGAGCAATGCAGCTAAGAACGATGTCTTCCATTTACTATCTGGAATGTGGAAAACGCCAGCTGAGAGATGTTTCTTGTGGCTTGGCGGGTTCCGCTCATCAGAACTTCTCAAGGTGAGCTACAAAGTTCATTGAGGACATGTTGTGAACAAAAACAAACTGACTCTAACGGCTCAAAACTTTTTACGACAGCTTCTTGCGAATCAGCTGGAGCCAATGACGGAACGACAGGTACTGGGCATCAACAGCTTGCAGCAGACCTCCCAGCAGGCTGAAGATGCGTTATCTCAAGGGATGGAGAGTTTACAGCAATCATTAGCTGAGACTTTGTCTAGTGGAACTCTTGGTTCAAGTTCGTCGGATAATGTTGCGAGCTACATGGGTCAGATGGCCATGGCAATGGGGCAATTAGGCACACTCGAAGGCTTTATACGCCAGGTACATTTGGAATGCGAATGTATGTTCGTTAGATATATATCCTGTAATGAAAAGAGATAAATCTTATGCATAGGTATCTCTGTCTGTTATTGGAGTTCATAGGGCATGCATTTCTTGGTGACAGGCTGATAACTTGAGGCTGCAAACACTGCAACAGATGATTAGAGTGTTGACAACGCGTCAGTCAGCTCGTGCTCTTCTTGCAATACACGATTATTCATCTCGACTACGTGCTCTTAGTTCCTTGTGGCTTGCCAGGCCAAGAGAGTGAACACACAAGAATTGTGCGTTGCTCAGCTCTATACATAATTGTACGGTAGGGACACTCTTTCCAAGAGAGAGAGAGAGATCACAAAGCAAGGCCTTCTCAGATTCTTACCAAAAGCAATATTTTGGAAAGCAGATTTTGAAATAGTTTCCTGAGATCCTCAGACTTAGATTGTTGTGTGTTGTAATCTTTAGCCAATCAGGTTGTGTTAGTTTCTAAAGAGTGAATGTTTATAGTCTTTGAACATTGAGAGCTTGTAGAACATCAGTGTAATATCTTAGCACCAAAACATGACAGAAGATGGGATACTTTCAGGAATTTAGATTGTATTATCATCATAAGTCAAATAGACATTCAGTTTACATTGAGAGTTGGAAAGAAAAGAGAGCTGATTATGTATCTTGAAATCATAGCATTATTTGCACAGGTCACAGATAAAACTTGAATGTTTGGTGAAATTAATACAAATGAAAATGTCTAATTATTCTCGAATTTGGTAATCCAGTAGAGAAAACAATCACCAGCTCAAACGTAGTTACTGGTGTAGAAGTTCTTGAGAAAATCAGACTTCCCTTGATCTTTGCTTCCGGTATTCTGCACCAGCCCTTCACCCACCACGTACTGACCAATAATGTGGTGACGCTGCTTTGCGTGGTCCACTATGTCAGTAAGCTCTTCCATTCCCTTGAATAAAAGGAGATCAATCACCTGCAGAAGCAACAAACTATCATCAGGAGAAGTATAGACTACATTCTAAAAGCACCTAAAAAGAGAACCAACACAATACGAGTCCACTGCATCCAAACACACAAGAAGCTGCCTTCAATTGATGCTTCAAAACTCAAACAAATGACCACAAAAGAAAGTGTCTAATGTCACATACAGAAGTAACCACAAGGGTAGGGTAGCACAGCTTTAACAGTAAGTAACGGTGTAAAGCTCCCACCTTTCCCCTCTGAGAAAATCTCCAGGTAGCACCCAACCCACATGACACTTCATCATCCATAAGATTAGACTATCCAGAAGGTAAAGCTTTCAACTTTCAAAGATAGATGATAATTAAAACAAGTCAAAATCACAATAGAACGCAAACACAATCTCCTAAGCATCAAAAAGCAATCAGATTAACAATACAAAAATGCAAAGAAGAAAATGTCTAATGTCACATGCAAAAGGAACCACAAGGTGGCACAGTTTTAGCAGAGAGTAACTGTGTAAAGCTCCCACCTTTCAGCTCTGAGCAAATCTCCCCCCAGCACCCACTACACAAGACACTTTATCATCGATAAGATTAAGACTACCCAGAAGGTAAAGCTTCCAACTTTCAAACATGGATAACAATTAAAACAAGTTAAAACCGCAACAGAACGCAAAGACAGTCTCCTAAACATCAATGAAGCAATCAGATTAACAATACAAAAAACC
The DNA here is from genome assembly GCF_000309985.2 of Brassica rapa. Taxonomy (NCBI): domain Eukaryota; kingdom Viridiplantae; phylum Streptophyta; class Magnoliopsida; order Brassicales; family Brassicaceae; genus Brassica; species Brassica rapa. Next base: position 24,634,250 of record NC_024799.2, on the reverse strand, counting down.
GTTCAAATGTTTCTCGTCAATGTGGTAACCAATGAGACTGAGATTAGGGGAAGTGCCTTAGGATCGGTGACGTGAGCGTTATTACGAATCTGAGCAGAGATCGCAAAGCGGAGCTGAGAAGGCGCGACGACATCTTGTAGATTGTAAATGTCCATTACGGTGGGGAGGGATCTACACGCAGCTCTGAAGAAATCGAAAACACGGCGGCGAGCCTCCGTCAGGTTAGCTGAGTTCGGCGGAACCCCGATCTTCCTCAACGTGAAAGGTGCTGCCATCTGATCTTACGCTGGTGAATCGCTCAAGAGAGAGAGTCTTTCCTTCTCTTCCTGAGATAAAAACAGAGTAAAACATCTGAACAGTCAACGACGTCGTTTGACGCTGAGTCTTTCAGGTTTCGGTTTAACTCTGGTTTAAATCATATTTGATTGAACCAATTGGGTTTCTGAAGAAGAGTAAGAAAGATCATTAGCTACCAACGACGTCGTTTCAAAAAGAGTAGCGAAATGGGCTTAGTTGATTTTTTCAGCTAGCGGGCCTACTCGATAAAATGAAATCTGAATTTGTAAATAGAACCGGGTCGTAGTTACTTCAGGTTTCGGTTTAATTTAAATCACATTTGATTGAACCAATTGGTTTTCATAAGAAGGGTAAAGTGGTCATTTACTTTGCATCCCGTCGGCTTAAACCTCTCTTCAGGACTTGGCGCCGTTCTTGGTTTATCATTCTCATGGCGGCGGAAACAAAGATGGTGAAGGACAGCTACAGCGATAATGATGAAGAAGAGAACTTCTCAGACGATGGAGACTGGGGAGATTGGGAAGCAGCTGAAAAGGACGACGACGACGGCTTCGAATCTGATTTCGTTTGTTTGTTCTGCGATTCACGCTTCGTTTCGTCTGATTCACTCTTCGACCACTGTCGTCTGAGCCACGGGTTTGATTTTCACGGAGCTAGAAAGGCACTGAAGCTGGACTTCTACGCTTCGTTTAAGCTCATTAACTATATTCGCTCACAGGTTAGTGAATCTCTCTGTTTCTCATGCTCTGTTTTATGCTTTTTTTTTATTGATAAAGTTTGTTCCTTTTAATGAAACTAGGTGGCTGAGAACAAGTGTTGGAGCTGGGGAGCTTTGGGGAAGTGTCAACTCGAAGCCAAAGATGTGAACTTTCCTTGGGATGAAGAGAAGTATCTGAAGCCCTTCTTGCAGGAGGATTCGCTTTTGTACAGCTTTGCAGATGACGAGGAGGAGGAAGATGAAGAAGAGGCGTTAGACAGGGAGGATTTGATTGAGGATTTACGGAAACTTGGGGATTTGAGCATTGTTGATGATGAAGCTATAGGGGAAAGCTCAGTGTCAAACAATGGCAAATGCAAGGATGTTAGTCTTATCTCAAACTCCGATGATGGGAAGCAAAGTTGTGCTGATGGTTTGGTGGTAGTGAATGGGAAGGGTAAAGAACCAAGTGTGTGTGATGGGAGGCTAGTTGGTAGGAACATCAGGAAGGTGAATGAAAACTATTTTGGATCTTATAGTTCGTTCGGAATTCACAGGGAGATGATAAGTGATAAGGTAAATGCATTTGATATTTGGGAAATCATGTCAATATGAACTAACTTGCAAATGTGTGAGTCTGTTTATTAAATGTTGGATGTATTCTCCTTCACAGGTTAGAACAGAAGCTTACAGGGACGCACTTTTGAAGAATCCTAGTCTCATGTCTGGCTCTGTTGTAATGGATGTTGGTTGTGGAACTGGAATATTGAGGTGAGTTAGTTGCTATCTTTCTCGCTCTATAGTGGCCATCTCATTCTCTTCAAGAATCCCCCAGTCATTCTTGGTTATTGCATCTAGATTTTAAGACTAAACATGTAAATTAAGTTTTTACTTGCATCTTCTTATGAGGCTCTATTTACCCATTGTGTTTTGCATTCTCAAGGCTTTCTTTACTTTACCATGTCTATATTCAGATTGCTTGATTTTTTTATGCCAAAGTTTTGGTGCTTCTTATTTAGGATATGCATGCAATATCCTAGTTGAAAAGGAATATTATACATTTTTTCCTTTTACATGCAGTCTCTTTGCTGCTAAAGCTGGGGCTTCAAGGGTGGTTGCAGTTGAAGCTAGTGAGAAGATGGCCAAAGTTGCTACGAAGGTTAGTTTTCTCTACTTTCTAAATCGTTTTTCGTTATCTTATATTTCTCATATATTAATTTTCTCCCGTTATTTTTCGTAACAGATTGCCAAGGATAACAAAGTGTTTAATGATAAGGAGCACAATGGGGTACTTGAAGTTGCGAACTCAATGGTTGAAGAGCTAGAAAAATCCATAAAGATTCAACCTCATAGTGTTGATGTGTTAGTCAGCGAATGGATGGGATACTGCCTTCTATATGAGTCAATGCTCACTTCCGTGCTCTATGCAAGAGATCGGTGGTTGAAGCCTGGAGGGGCAATCCTCCCTGACACAGCCACAATGGTATAAAAAAATTTCCCCCCTCTTAATGTTGTTTCCTCTTCTGTAATCACCTTAGTGAGTTTTCTTTTTATCCCTGTTTTCTCCTCCTTGGAATCAGTTTGTTGCTGGATTTGGAAAAGGCGCCACAAGTCTTCCTTTCTGGGAAGATGTCTATGGCTTTGACATGTCCTCAATTGGTAAAGAAATTCTTGAAGATACAGCTCGGATTCCCATTGTTGACGTTGTAGAGGAGCGTGATTTAGTGACACAGCCTGCACTTCTCCAGGTTTGAAAGCTCGAGCTTTATTTGTTTCTGCCAACCAAATGTACACAAGTTACTTGAATGTTCTATGTTTCTTTTGTTTGTAGTCATTTGACTTGGCTACCATGAAACCGGATGAAGTAGATTTCACAGCAACAGCAACACTGGAACCCACAGAGTCAGACACAGAAGCTAGGTTGTGCCACGGTGTTGTGCTGTGGTTCGACACAGGTTTCACGGATAGGTTCTGCAAGGAAAACCCAACCGTGCTATCCACATCACCCTACACACCCCCAACACATTGGGCACAAACGGTCTTGACTTTTCAAGAACCAATCTCAGTGGCTCCGGCAACTGTTCTGTCTGGTGATGATAGACTAGGAGCCGTTGGAACGAAAGAATGTCCCGCCTCAAGCATTCAACTTCGCGTGAGTGTTGCAAGAGCGTCTGAGCATCGCAGCATTGACGTCTCATTAGAGACTACAGGGGTGAGCTCAAAGGGTCAGAAGCGTCGTTGGCCAGTTCAGATATTTAATCTATGAATGTTATTGTACCCTATTGTAAGACTCGTTTTCTGCATTTTTGATCTACAAGGATGAGGATTAACTTCAGTGCTGCTAAAGGTCTTTTCCTTAATTAAATTGGTAGGTAGGATTTTTAAATTTGGAAATGATTTAGATTTGCCTCTGCTATTGGTTTGCTTTTAAATGTATAACATAGTAGTATTAGGACCATAAATTGTGTTTAAGAGATGGAAAAAGTAAGTATCAACTGTTAAGAAGATTTTTTATTAACTAATAAAAGATCCACTCGAAAACAAGAGCTTCAGAAGAGCACGCCTCGGTGAGAAAGGACTCTCCCAGGCACTATTCCCAAAGTAAGAGAGACGACTTTAGACAACGGTTGAAAGCAGGACAGTGACTACTCGTATCTTTGCTCAAACCGGAAAGTTCTCATCGGTTTCTTCATGGCTCTTTGATGAAAACCCTACTTCTTTACCTCAAGTAGCATCCTCCACGAAGCTCATCTTTTCAAACCTCATGCCTCAACAAGTTTTACTCCACAGATCTACGGCTTTCTTTTGCATCTAGCATCTAATACACTCAAGAAACGTCAAGCTGGTATCTAACATCCCCACTTCCGTGCAGAACAAGACTTCCGTCTCACCAGATTACTGAAAAGTAAAGATGGCAAGAAGATTGACATGGGATGAGAAAGGCAAAAACCAACTGGTAGAGAAAGATGAACCTCTTATCAAACGAATCAAGGCGCCCTACGTTGATAACTCTGCTCTCATCAAAGATAATGCGCTCACACTGATTGGAAGAACCACTAACCCTCAGGAACAGAGAATTTGGGCTCTTATCCCTGCCCTCCCACGCAAATGGCAACTACAAGGGAGAGTATCAGGCTCAGATCTGGGAAATGGCTGCTTCCAATTCAGATTTGAAAGAGAAGAAGATCTAAAGCGAGTTCTGGAAAACAGACCCTACCACTTTGCGTACTGGATGGTCATACTCCAACGATGGGAACCAGTCATCTCAGCGACTTTCCCCTCGCAGATCCCGTTCTGGATCCGAATAAAAGGACTACCCCTCCACTTCTGGCATGAAGATATGCTGCGCGACATAGGGAAGGATCTGGGAACACTCATGAATCATGAGCTCACAAAAACCTTGGCGAGAATCCAGGTTCTAGTCGATGGACTTAAACCATTGGTTAAAAAATCCATCGTCGAGTTTGACTCTGGAGAGGAAAGCTTAATTCATCTGGAATACGAGCGCCTAGAGAACCACTGCTCCCTCTGCAATGCCCTCTCCCATCTCAAGAAAGATTGTCCTAGCTTCACAGGAGATAACCAAGCTACAACTCAGCACCAGGAAACAAAGGTGAGAGAGATGAGCGAGAGAGATCTTTCTAATGCCAGACCCCTCCTCTACAGCAACATGGAACAAGATCACACCTCATTGCATCGTGAGGGAGAAAAGCAGGGGACTACGACCAGAGAAACCAGAAGCCCTAGGCCTTTCAAAGATAGAGTTGACAGACATGGCAATAGCTTTGGTACTAGAGTCGCTACAAAACAAACAAGAGTTCCACCTCCCACAAAAAACATGATGTCCAAAAGCGATATAGCAGAAACTTGGAGGAAAGATTCTAACCTCAAAGAACCGGAACCCGTGATCTACTCATCTCCTTCCTACACAACAAGAAGAGAACCAGCTGCAATAAGAGAACACTACAAGCGGGCCCCTTTCCCACAAAGGGAACTCAAAGAATGGAGAGTAAAACCTACGACAGTAACGGTCCCTGAAGCACAAAAAGATAGCTCAAATCATTTGGAGCGTCGTGACTCCAGAACCGAACCTCTACAACTCCAATACCACCAAAGCTCAGAGGGACAACAAACTGAAGAGGAAATTCAAAAGGACCTTCACGAAGCAACTATGCTGTACCTGAGCTGCTCAGACCCCACAGAGGCAGCAGCCAGAAGGCAGAGAGTAAAGTTTGGAGATGATAGAGGCCAGGTAGAAGAGACCACAGCTGCACTGCTAAAAGCCCAAGGCCGCCGAGAGAACTACCTAGCGCCTGAAGAAACAAGACATAACCATGTCACTATTAGATCAAAAGAGCAAGTCTTGGAGGATCTTAATGCAGTTACACTCCAATACCTTAGCTGTTCAGATCCTACTGAAGCTGCAGCTAGGAGACAACGGGTCCTTAACAGTGAGGCGTCAGGCTTAGTGGAAAAGACAGCAGCTTCAATCCTAGCTTCGGAAACAACCCCGAGACGCCCGCTTTCACCTTGGGAGCAAGGCATCAAGTCAATAAGCCCACCGGGAGAGGGGTCTCTTATGGGACTACGTCAAGACCAAATCTTCACCCCCATCCCAAGAGAAGAAGAAGATCTAGGCTTTGACCCACCTTATAGTGTTGAACCTGCCCAAATTAACACTCTCCGGGTGCAAGAAGTCAGAGAACACCCTGCACGCATTAGATCAATTATTGTTAGCCCCCCTGAGACGACGGAAACATCTCCTCTGCAACAACAGTTAATCCCTGAGCTGCAGGAGGAAGAAACTCTTAATGACTTCCAAAACAAAGTAAGGGAAAGAACGGTGCGACATCATAAAGCAAGATCACCACGAAGCGGAACTAATGTCCTGCGAGGAGCCAGCACAAAGAAAAGAAGATTATCACAAATTCTTCACTCACCAGGAGCTAACAAAAAACAAAAGAATGATGTACCAAACAAAGGACGTACTCGCGGGGAAGCTTCAAAGTCGGGTAACAAGGCATCAGAGAACCCAAAGAACCCACCTATCCAACTAATTCCAGCTATGTCGAAGAAGAAAATGGATTTTCGGGTTCCCCCTCCCCAGGCTCCTTAGTCGTTCTGAGCTGGAACTGTTGTGGGTTGGGGAACCCCATAACAGTCCAGCGTCTGAAGGAGCTTCGGAAAAGGAAGTCTCCTGACATAGTGTTCCTAATGGAAACAAAGAACTCAGAAGAGATGATTAGGAAGGAACTCCCCTGGCTGAAAGAGGAAAATAACTGCATAGTTCCCCCCCATAGCCCCGGCGGTGGTGGTCTGATTCTCAGTTGGAAAAAAGACATTGATCTTACTGTCCTTTCTACGACAGACAACTTCATTGAAACGAGAATCAGTTCCAAAGGAAAGAGCTTCCTGACTACCTTTCTTTACGGAGAACCTGATCACACAAAACGTAATGCAGTCTGGAACGAGCTAACTACTCTACATGCTAACCTAAAGGAACCTTGGTTCTTAACAGGGGATTTCAATGAACTGCAAGATAATAGTGAGAAAAAAGGAGGACCAGAGAGAGCAGAAGGCACCTTTGGAGCCTTCAGAACATTCCTATCTGAAAATGACCTGTTTGATCTCAAACATTCTGGTAACCCTTTCTCTTGGAGGGGTAAAAGAGGTGCACACCTTGTTAGATGTCGCCTCGACAGAGCTATGAGCAACCCAGAATGGATGGAGCTCTTCCCCTCCTGCCGCTGTCAATATCTTAAATTCGAGGGATCTGATCACCGCCCTATCCTCTCCTACCTGGATACAACAAGAAAGAAAGGCCATAACTTATTCCGCTATGACAGACGCCTAAAAGATCAAAAAGAGATTAAAGAATTGGTAGCGGAGATCTGGCAAAACTGTACTTACCTTGGAGTAGAGGCTAGACTCGTCTTAGTCCGCAGAGCAATTTGTAAATGGTGCAAGCTGTTCCAGGAAAATAGCAAACAAACCATTGAGAATCTACGAGTAGAGCTTGATGATCAGATGACTAAGGACGACCCAGATGAGGACAGGATCCAAGATATCAATAAACTCATCCTAAAAGCTTATAATTCAGAAGAAGCATACTGGAAACAGAGAAGTCGACTTCTTTGGCTAACTCTAGGAGACTCAAACTCTGGCTATTTCCATGCAGTGACAAAGACGCGAAAGGCAAGAAACAGGCTAACGGTTATGGAGAATAAGGATGGCATACCTGTCTATGAAGAAGACCAAATCTCAGCGTTAGTCTGTTCCTACTATGACAACCTCTTCACTGCAAATCAAAGAGGAGAAATTTCTTCAACGATCTCCCAAGCGCTCAAGCCCTGTGTAACTCAGGAATGGAACGAGCTGCTTACCAGAGACCCATCACCGGCTGAAATAAAAGAAGCACTCTTTGCAATCCACGCAGATAAGGCTCCCGGGCCTGACGGGTTCTCAGCAAGTTTCTTCCACTCAAATTGGGAGACCATCGGCCAATCGATCATCACTGAGATCCAAGAGTTCTTCTCCACGGGCGTATTGTCACCAACATTGAATGTGACTCATGTTAGGCTGATCCCTAAGACATTAGGAGCGAAAAGAGTGGATGAATACCGACCTATAGCTTTGTGCAATGTGTACTATAAAGTCATCTCTAAGCTCCTATCCTTGCGCCTGAAACCCATACTTTGCTCCATAATCTCAGAGAACCAATCCGCTTTTATTCCTGGAAGGGCAATAACAGATAATGTTCTAATTACGCATGAGGTACTGCAATTTCTCAAGACTTCACAAGCTAAAAAACAGTGTGCAATGGCAGTCAAGATGGATATGTCAAAGGCCTACGACAGAGTGGAATGGGAGTTCATAGCTCAAGTAATGAAACGCCTAGGTTTTCATGAAAAATGGATCAATTGGATCATGCAGTGTATCACATCGGTTTCCTACTCCTATCTGATAAATGATTCAGTCTATGGTCTGGTCAAACCTCACCGTGGAATCAGGCAAGGAGATCCGATCTCGCCGTACTTGTTCATCCTATGCGGAGAGGTCCTCTCAGGCCTTTGCAGAAAAGCGGAGTTAGAAGGATCAATGCGGGGAGTTCGAGTTGCTAGAGGCTGCCCCCGAGTCAATCATCTACTTTTTGCTGACGATACAATGATTTTCTGCAACTCAACTTCAGAAAGCTGCCTAGCCTTACTACGGATACTGCGAGATTATGAAAGTGTATCAGGTCAAAAGGTTAATATTGCCAAATCTGCAATCAACTTCTCATCAAAAACACCCCCTGAGGTAAAACAAGCAGCAAAAGACTTATTGGGGATCCAAAAGGAGGGTGGGATGGGTAAATATCTAGGCCTACCAGAGCATTTCGGAAGAAAAAAGAAGGATTTATTTACCTCGATAGTTGATAGAATCCGACAGAGAGCTGCGAACTGGTCAACACGCTTCCTCTCGAGAGCAGGCAAGCTCACCATGCTCAAAGCGGTCCTTACAGCTATCCCAACCTATGCAATGTCTTGCTTCATACTACCCCAGAGCCTCTGCAACAGAATCCAATCATCATTAACGCGTTTCTGGTGGGACAAATCTCCTGACAAGAAGAACATGTGCTGGGTAGCATGGGGAAAACTTACACGACCAAAAAAGGCAGGAGGTCTTGGGTTGCGAGATATCCAACGGTTTAATCAAGCGTTACTTGCAAAAGTAGCTTGGAGAATATTAACATCACCACACTGCCTTCTAGCTAGAGTACTCACCGGGAAGTATTGCCATAAGAAAAGCTTCCTGGATGTACAGACCCCAGCAGTTTGCTCGCATGGATGGAGGAGCATTTTGCACGGTAGAGACCTACTCCAAGAACACCTAGGAAGAGCAATTGGCAATGGTCAGAACACTAGACTCTGGAAGGATCCGTGGATCTCACTCCAAGCCCCATTAAAGCCCTATGGACCAGTACAAGAGGCGGGACTGGACCTCAGAGTTTCTGATCTACTAACGGATGACCTTCAGTGGAACAAGGATAAGATCGATAAGTTCTTACCAGACTTTACAAAGCAGATCCAGTGTCTTAAGCCAAGCAAGGAAGGTGCAGAGGATATTTACGTGTGGCTCCCCCTTGAGTCTGGTGTCTACTCCACTAAGTCGGGTTACAACTCTAAAACCCAGCTCAATGCACACACACACCTGCAACAGAGAACCTCAAATCCTCCTCCTAACCTGGAATTCGACTGGCTGAAAGATGTGTGGTCAATCAAAACAGCGCCAAAACTTAAGCTTTTCTTATGGTCGATTATACAGGGAGCTTTACCTCTAGGATCAGAACTCCAACGTCGAGGTATGATCAATGCTGCTGCTTGCCCCCGCTGTAAGAAAGAGGAATCAGCTACCCATATATTCTTCCAGTGCCCCTTTGCCAAAGAAGTATGGCGCCACATTCCTCTCAACTCATCAGTTCACCTAGCTGATGCAGAGACTTTTGAATCCTATATGGGGCAATTCCGAAGCGCCCTCTGTCTCCCTCCTACAGGCATCAGATCACCAGTGCTCCCGTGGATCTGCTGGTCACTATGGACGGCAAGAAACAAGCTGATTTTCGATGATAAAACGGCTCAACCACTCGAAATAGCGACAAAAGGGCTTGCAGCTGCACTTGAATGGGACCTAGCTCAGAGCACCGATCAATTGAAGAGAAACCAAGTATTCCCCCAAGCTCCAAGCCGACGACAAATACCAGGAATCCAATCATACCCCTCTTGCTTCGTAGACGCAGCGTGGGATGCCTCCTCCAACCGAGCAGGTATCGCTTGGCATTTCACCAACGATCTAGGGACCAACTCTCCTCCAGGATCCCAGATCATAGACAATGTGGCTTCCCCCCTCATGGCGGAATCGCTGGCGCTCAGACAAGGAATCAAAGAAGCCCTAAGTCTAGGGAAGAAGTCAGTTTCGTTTCACTCCGATTGCGCAACGCTCATCAGAGCAATCTCAACCCAAAGTCAGATCAAGGAGATCTATGGTGTTCTTCAGGATATCAAGCATCTCTCAGCAAACTTTGATCGCATCCAATTTCTGCATATCTCCCGTTCCCAGAACAGAGAGGCAGACTATCTAGCTAAAGTGGCCCTTAAGGCCCATCCGTTTCCTTCTTGCTTTGTTATGGGCTAGCCTTTGGGTCTAAACCTTCATTTGTTTCAGTTTTTAAGTTCTAATATATTCAGTTGTTCAAAAAAAATAAAAGATCCACTCGCTCATAGCCTGAGGTGATATCACAAGAAAGCTTAACATTAATAAACAAACTCTCTAGGAAAAGGATTTACAGATGATAGCATAGTTGAAGAGAAGTTGCGTTGCAAATAAAGAAAAGTAATATGTATAATCTATGATGAATCTACTGGCTCGGTTTTAAGGGGTGCACCACCTGAAGACGATGCATCGCTTCCATTTTGGTTTTGGTTTTGGAGGTAAAGGCTGTTTCCTACCATGGAATCACTGACCAGTCCTGCTTCCGCGTCAAATTTAAGCGTCCTCTTGCGGTTGGTGCTGCAGCTGCTATGCCACAAAATGAGATATATCTTTATATGTGGGATGGTCTTATGCACATTGCACATATGGAAGAAGCTGATGAGGAGATATGTTTATTTTTTAAACTTACTTGTTCAAGCGGTTGTTGATGGCAGATAGGTCTTTTGAAGGGCTCTGGTAAGCATGTGTGCTCTCTCCAACACAAGCATAGTAACTCTTTGAGCTGTGTGAAATAAGAGCATCCATCTGCAAACACACCAACACACGAAAGGTTTAGCCAAAACAACCTTTTCACCAACCTTCCCTCATGACTCTCTCATATCATGAAACTAGGATATCTACCTTTGATCCCCGAAGGGGAGAAACATACACATTGTGCACAGCAGATACTTTTTTAGGGGACATGTCTGGAACACTTGGAAACACCGACACCTTTGGCGATCCAGGACAATGACCTGTAAATCCAATATAAATAGAGTCACTTAACTTTAGGTACTTCATTCATGGATAAAGCTCACGTCTAACAATAACCTAGCATTTCTTAACTACCTTCAGGTTTATTATTGGCCTCCATAGCCTGATCTTTTTTCACAGGAATTATCTCCACCAGCAACGGCTTTACGGCAGGAATAAATATTTCGTTGTAGAATGTGATGATGTCTACATGATCTGGCCCCACTCTCTGTTACACAAGTTATTGTCACAAGCTTTAGTCTTCTTCACAAGACAAACGAGACATGTTCAACTTAGAGTTAAGGGTGTATATATATATTAAATTACCCCTTGACCTTGACGGCGACTCTGATGCGAATCCACATAAACGCTGCGGAAAACTAGTGGTTTACACTGTGGTTGCTTCCTATAGTTGTATATGATTTCCCTGAAAGTTAGGCTCATTTGGGATATCTAGAGGGAGTTCATGGAAGAAAATAAAGTGTTAGCCGAAGAGAAGCAATATCAACCAGAAAACATAAAGGTAAGAACTTGACCAACGCTGCTCACCTTGGCCACTCCATAAAAGCAACAGAGAATGATCTGGTCAATATGCCGATTAAATAAAAGAGAAGTCCGCTGAGCAAGTACATGTTGGAAGAGACGATATACACTCTCCCTTATTTGCTGCGACAGTTGTAACCTTTCCACCATTCCATTGATTCTGACAGCAGCCAGTTTATTAATCTGGAGAACACCATCATGATATGACATTAAGACATTAGGCAGCCTAATCATAAGTTCTAGTTTATTGGACCAAAGATTGCATTGGCCTACCTTAGTGAAGAAAATATTGATACCAGTTTCAGCACAAGTTTCTCCACCGCCTCCTGGGTTTGGCCGTGTCGGACTGTAAACAAATATCCGAAAAGGTAAACTTAACAAGTACATGAATAACTTGGCAGACTTTAGATATAAAAGAAGAAAAAATTGGTCATTAATTAATAACCAAAAATGTACCTAGCAAAGGCAGACTGCAACGGAGGTGGCAGCATCTTTGATTTAACGTTGCCAAAGGCCAACAGACGATCCTTTACCGGTGATGTAAAGGAATTGCGTTCAACTAGAATGCTGCGGTAATCTGTACACTGTCTTTTGGGCGATTTCATATCCCCGTTTTGTCCTGAATGGCAGTAAATTTGAAGTTTGTGGTAAGAGCAAGTTCGATTTAACTGCTTTGACTCAAATACAAATTAAATTACCTGGACATGTTTCATGCTTTTGGATAGATGGTGCATGATTTGATCCTTCAGAGAAGTTAATAAGAGCTGCAATTGCATCCAGGGATGGCATCGGTTCTGCTAGTAATCCGAGCCGGTTGATCTCCAATGCAAGCAACGGCCTGGCAACAATCAGAGAGTTGTACATTGAAGAGCCTTTCTCCCAAACCATACTCTCGAGAAGCCGTTCCTCAAGTGAGTTCAGATGCCGTCTCAACTCTCTAGGCAGAGAATCCTCGTGTCTGATGAAACTCTCTATAACCTTGCAGAGATCAAAGGCTGTGATCCCAGTCCTCTCCAGAACAGCCGGGAACAACATCGTTATGGATTTGTGGGTTGCCAGAACCAGTTCAGCTGAACAAGCCAGCATGCATCTATGGAACCTCTCATTTGTCAATAGAGAGTTTAAGTTATTTGCATGCAAAATCTGAGCTTCTGCTATACACATTGCCTCGAGGACTCTGTAGTATAACTTCACAGCTTCTAATCTTCGCTGTTCTGCCCATATGTCATCCATCAGGTTAACGGGTTGTAAACTTCCGCCTGCACATCGGTCCCCAAGGGAGCTATTTGGAAAAATAGCTTCCAATATCACATGTGCTCTCCGTGTGACATCAGTTGTTATATCCCTATCGCAGGATTTGAGGAAATGCTCCAACCCAGGTGAAGGTTTTGGTAGAAGCGGACATATAACAGTCCTGAGCCATTTGGCAGTTGTCATTGCTGTGCTTACTGGTGTTGCTGTCAACTTGATGGCACCGCTAATAGTATTTGTCTTCGCAGCAGGTGACTTATGAGGAGAGAGTGGACTTATAAATGTCCTTGCAGGTGAGCTCAAAGAATCAATTTTCCTCTTAACACCAGTAACATTTACAGCTCCTGCAGATAAGCTTCCCGATCCGAGTAAGCTATCCTCTTCATTGATGAACACCCTCTCATCCAGTTCGCCTTTATTGCAGACTGAATCTTCGTAATCTTTTTCTAGTGTGATCAAGCTAGTGGAGATGGATGTCTCGTCCAGTAAATCCTCAAAGTAAGTCAAGCCATCTGAAAATGAAACTCCAATCAGGTAACGTTTCAATCAACTCATATGAATTTGTGAAAGGAAAATGTTCTTACACCAACCTGGGTTAATATTATCTAGCTTGTCAATTTTGCACGTGGATGCTGAAGATGGCTTCTTCTTCAATATTGTTTCTATCAAATTATTAGCCTGGTCCATTATTTTCCTCAACTCATCTTCTGAGGCGTCATATATCTTGCAAAGTGATGCAACCAAGTCTACCTCTTTGTCACCTTTCTTAACTAAAATTCAACACATAAATGAGAATAGAGAATATATATATTCAACGCCGCCATGGTTACATGAAGAGGAGAACATAAACACTTACCAAAACGTGAAGAGTCTTGGATGCTGAAATTTCTAAACCGACAAGGAACATGTATGATCAAAATAGCCTGACAAAAGAAAAAATTAGCTAATCCTTATATACATTTTGAAAATGAAGCGTCTGTCGAGTTATAGAGTATAACAAGAGTAAAATGAATAACGGACAAGGGAGTACTTCAAAGGTAGTCACTAACCAATATAGAAACTAGGCCATTGGTGCATGTCACAAGGTCTTTAAATCGGCTAAAAGCATGGTTTCGGAGTGCCAGAAAGAGTAACCACCCAAAACGGTAACTATCTGGCAAATAACTAGCAGAGTTCGCTGAGGTCTTTTCTGCGTTTGCATCGTATGTCAAGAAGAACTCCTGGTACCCACGTTTGTAGTATCTGTTACCAAAAAAAAGGTACCAAAAACGTTATACATACAAGGCAATTCACTAGAGAATATTCACACGAAGACCAAAAATTTGAAATTCTAGTTCTGGTTATTGCATAGCGAATAAGTTTGCTTCTTAGATTCAGGCATTAGAGACTGTATCTATGCCAACCACTACCATGCCACAGAACAAGAAAAATGCCAAAACGAAACACAAGAGTCAAGAGGGGAACTAAACTCACTTGCTTAGAAGGCTAAGATGCACAAAGTTCGCTTGCAGCTCCTTTGCCTAGTAATTAGATATTAGGAAAAGGTAACACAGGTTAAGAGAAGAAGTAAAACTTAGCAGTGATGAAAATTATATAGAAAAAGAGCTTAAGCAGAACCTGAAGTCTGTTCTCCCAGTCTGCACCATAAAGCTCACATAGCACAGGGCCAGCCTTGACCGCAAATTGAGGTAACTCTTTAAAGAAATCCACAATACTGAAACAGAAACAAAGAAAAAAAAATCAATACAGATGTATAAGAAGAAAGGTGAAAGGAAGGAGGAGTTGGGGATTACGTACTTGATCTTTAGAGCCCTCAGTATCTGACATAGATTAAACTTATTATCACCAGACACAGACTGTCCGTCCACTTGTTTTCTAACAGTAAGCATCTTCACTGAGTAGAGAACAAACGCAAACCAGAACCTCTCTACTTCCTCCCGCTAATAAGTAAAATAACAACGACTTAGTCATAGTGAACCATACTCTTAAGTCTTAACAAAAAAAAAGAGAAGAAACAAAAAGAGAATTATATATTCACCGTTCCACTTCCAATATTAGCCATGTTTGCCGACAAAATCGGTTTGGTTTCAGTAAACAACTTCAAAGCTTCATCGCAAATGCTCCCTTCAAGAGACAGAACTTTCTGCAAATAAGAAAATCAATTCTAGGGATTAGAGCTCATCTAATCTTCAAATCATCCTCAGTGGTATGTATCTACGTATAATGTATATAAACAAAGATAAGAGCAAAACCTCGCATAACTCCAAGAGAACTGCTTCACTTCTTTTACCATTGGGGTCAATGGGTGGGGTCACTGGTGGCTGAACTTCTTCCATGGTCGTCTCAACTCACCTGAAAAACATTTAAAAAAAAATTAACCTAATAAAAGACAGTACTTTTCCAAGGCAATAGGATGCGTAAACTGAAAACCACATCAAACCCATTGAAACAAAGGCTCCGAATGGTAACTGCGGTTTGAACGATACGGAACAAACGATTTAAATGCGGTGCGGTTTTAACAGTTATAAAAACGTATAGATATATGATATATGTAGAGATTTTTGTTACTGTTAACTGCGAAACGGGCCGGTTCGTAACATTCGAGCCAAAGACATAGAACAATGATTCTAACACTATGAGAGGAAATAAATTCCCCAATAAAATTTCGATTTTTTTTTCTCAGGAGAAAAAGTTTTGAAAGTTGCAATTGAAGAACGAAATTAACAAAATTCAGAGCCTAAATTCAAATCGAAGGATACACACGAAAGGGGGGAAAGATCTTACCTTTGTTTCTGTATCACAGATCCTAAAGACGAAACAAAGGATCCAACTTTTAAGAAACTCTTCTTCACTTGAAATCGACGAATTAAACAGTGAGGAAATGAGAGATCTCCGTCAATTTTCCCTCTCTTCTGACTCTCTCTCTAGACTGTGGGGTATGATTTGTGCGGCAAACCCTAGAAAATAATACATCTTGCGCGGGAAAAAAACAATACCAAGTCATACATACATACACATGCATGCGTATACATTTTACATACGCGCACTCTCAACCAATGATATCTCGACACGTACCCTCCTTTGACTCCGTTTTACCGCCAAAACTTTACTTTACTGTTGCGTGAAAGTCTGGGAGGGAAAAAAAAAGATTCTCCGTATACTAGTACGACGCCGTTTTTATCGACTGTCGTTTAGTTGGAAAAATTAACTTTGTTTGGTTGCAGGAGTACAAGTGTCTTCTTATTCGTGGATGGATTTAGATTCAATAAAGTCTGCTTCGTTATCATTTGACTGTGGATAGTGGATGATAACACTGTCACACCTAACCAGAGACTCAGATTTTATTTTTCCCTTATGGCTTCATCTGATCAAACGGCGAAGATAATCGATGGAAAGGCGATTGCTCATACCATCCGATTAGAGATCGCCGAGGAAGTTCGCGATCTATCTGAGAAACACGGCAAGGTAGACTCCCTTTTTTAAACTATAGTCACTTTCATTGGTTTTATCACTGTTTCGGACACCAAAGAAACGATTTTTACTGCTCTGGAGAATCAGTGTCTGAATATTGAGATGTGTCTCAATATTAACCGAACCGTGATTGATCATAAGATGATTGAAATATCAAAACTTTACTTTTATGTTAGTTTTTTAGTGTTCTGTGTAGCGTTTTAGGTAGCTATGATCACATCTCTCAAACGTTAGCTTCAGTTCAGTTGAATCATTTGAAACTGCGTCTGCGTTGGTCACTTCTAGATGTTTTGCGTTTGGTTCATGAAAGCATTTATCTTTTGTGTCAACTTTAGCTCCAATACAGATGGTATGTTCAGTTTATATGGTTTGTTATTGTAACAAAGCAGGAAGAAAGAGAGATTGTAACAAACTGTTTGAATTTGTTTGTTTGTATGCTTCAACTGAGTCTGATATTTTACCTTGGAGCAGGTCCCAGGACTAGCGGTAGTTATAGTTGGTGCACGGAAAGATTCGCAGACTTATGTTACTATGAAGAGGAAAGCGTGTGCTGAGGTTGGGATCAAATCAGTTGATGTGGACCTACCAGAGGATGTTTCTGAAGCTGATCTTATCAGCAAAGTTCATCAACTCAATTCAGATCCTGATGTCCATGGTTAGCTTTATTGTAAATAAAAGCGTGATGTGTATGCTTCAGTTACCATGTAGTCTAAACTATGAAGGTAATTGGATTTTGCAGGTATATTAGTTCAACTCCCATTGCCGAAACATATCAATGAGGAGAATGTTTTAAGTGCAATCAGCATTGATAAAGATGTAGATGGCTTCCATCCTCTTAATATTGGTAAGCTAGCCATGAAAGGCAGAGAGCCCCTCTTCCTTCCCTGCACCCCAAAGGTACTGTCTCCTTCCTTCTTTGCATACAGACTCTTAACAAGTGCCAAGAAAATTTACTAGTAGTGAGGTGGTTTTGTTTGTGTGCAGGGATGTTTGGAACTCTTAAAGAGAAGTGGCGTAAAGATAAAAGGGCAACGAGCAGTTGTAGTAGGTCGGAGTAATATCGTTGGATTACCTGTTTCGCTTCTATTGCTCAAGGCTGATGCTACTGTTACAACCGTACATTCTCACACCAAAGATCCTGAGGCTATCATACGCGAAGCTGACATCGTTATTGCTGCAGCCGGACAAGCCTGCATGGTGAGTTTTTTTTTCCAGACAGTTTCACTTTGTCTTTGAGAAGATAATACAGTCTGGTTCTTGTAGATAAACACTCACTCTTGGTCTTGCATTATCAGATTAAGAGCGACTGGATTAAGCCAGGGGCTGCGGTGATCGATGTTGGAACCAATGCAGTGAGCGACCCGAGCAGGAAGTCAGGATACCGGTTGGTTGGAGATGTGGATTACGCTGAAGCTTGTAAAGTTGCTGGTTGCATAACTCCTGTTCCTGGTGGTGTAGGTCCAATGACAGTGGCGATGCTGCTGAGGAACACCTTAGACGGTGCCAAGCGGGTCATTGGCCAGTAAAATAATATTCTACTGTAATATATAAATGAATCTGAAGTTTATCCATTTTATAACGGTTTGATGACATTGTTCCTCGCAAATAAAGTGAAGCTTGCATGTCCTTTAAATGTTTGCTTCCCGCAAATTTGTACACAACATGAGGTTTAGCATCAGTATGATCAAAACCTGGCTTTGATACCATTTACATTGGTAATTTAAACGATTTTAATTTTGTTATTTATCAACTTTGAAAACGAAATTGTAAAAATGTATAATTAAGACTTTTTCTTTAGATTTTGGATTAAAATACAAAGGTTAATATATAAGATTACAAAAGAAAAATGTAAAAATTTCAAAAATTTTAAATCTGAAAGCTTGGAGAGTGTTAAAAAGAATATCAAAAGTTTAAAATTGATTGTGCCTTCCTTTATTGATAATGAGGATGCTTAATGTCTTGATACATGTCTTTTCTTGAATGGCACCGACACTTATTTTGATACATGTCATCTTCTGAGTGGTGTCGACATTTTGAATGATTAATTAATGGATAATTTTATAATTAATGGACATTTGTCGGCCATCATGATTCTTGATACATGTCATCTTCTGAGTGGTGTCGACATTTTGAATGATTAATTAATGGATAATTTTATAATTAATGGACATTTTTTTTTTTTGGCAACAATTAATTAATTTTATAATTAATGGACATTTATCAGCCATCATGATTGCTGAGTAGTTTCTCCGTACTTATACGAATAGACTGTACTTATACAAATAGACTTTTTTTTTTGAACAACTTATACAAATATAAATAGACTATGTATCTTATTTATGTATTATCATGGTATATTACAGTTTGTATCTACCCAGTCTACATACATTACATGTCCCGCTGATCTATTACAGACGGGGACAGGTGAGAGTTTCAGGATGGCTTGTACCATATGATATTTGGAAATTTGCATGCACACGTACATGATGGGATGCTTGATCCAACCACTTCAAGCACATTGGATTGTATGTCATCATCCTTGTAAGGCTTATGTCATCATTCTTGTAAGGCTTGGGCCTTGACCCATTAAGAATTGTCCTATTCTTTGAGTTGACAGACGGCTAGATAGTTGATACCATTTCTTTCCAGCATATGCCCTTCGCCTGGATAATACCGACGTGCCATTCTACCGCTTATCACATGCCACGTGCTCGTCTCTCCACAAACAATTCGCCACGTGTAAGCTCGATATAAGCCAATCAAAGACACGTTTCTTTCTACGCAAATGACTAGTTTATCCTCTAACTACCGCATTATTCGCTCACTACTTGAGAGGGCTATTTTCGGAAAGCTAAAAAAAGCATGAAAGATATGAACTACACGTGGACCAATGAGAAGAGAGGTTTAGATGGAGGAGAGATCTGAGCCACAAATCTCGTCTATGAATTCTCAGCCACGAAAACAAGATCTGCCTCACGCGCTCTCTACACCACGCGCTTGCTTGATTGCTGCTCTCTTACCTCCTCGGAAGTTGAAACAATACACAGAACACATTAGTCTCCTCTCTCTCTTTGGTCTTTTCTAACTTACAGGTGAAGACAACCGAATCTAAAAGTTTCTCTCTTCTCTCTTAATCTCAGTTTCTGGTTTGTGTCTGATCAAAAAAAATCTCTCATCGGTTCACTGAAAGTGAGTTCCTTTCTCTGTTTTTACTCGATAAGTTCAGGTTTATTCTCTAATGGGTTTCTGAAATTAGCTATCTTTGTGTTGTTATCATGACAGATCTATCGATCATGGATTGTTATTCCGGAATGAAGTTTGAAGAGCTTGCTGTGCCTAATTATCAAGAGTCATCGTCATCAGAGACATACCGTTCTGATGGTATGTGGGGTGGGTGGAGCATGAACTCCCCTGAAGCTGCAGAAACATGTTTTAATTACGATGGTTTTAATGGGGAAGGATCGTTGTATAGTCAGATGGGTATGAGGACGAGTGAAGAAGAGGAAGAGACAAAGAGATCAAAGGCTTTCTACGGTGCTTCTTCACTTCATGATTTCGAAGGAATCGAACAGATGGATGATATATTCTTGTAAAGCCTCTTTCTTTCATGATCATCATCATCAATAAATAAGTGTCTGCATATGCTTATGTTTTGTCTCTCTCTATGTGTTTCCGGTTTTTACTGAAGAAGTTCAATTTTGGAGGATGTTCCAGGGAATGATGGAGATGTTCATCGTGCTTCCAGCAGCTATAACAGTGTCGGATCTTCCTCTTTGTATGGTGGAAATGAAGTTCACATGTTCCATTGTCATGACATGCCTATGAAGGTAAGATATTTGTCTCCAAAGTTGACTTTTCTTACATGTTATTAAACTGAAGCTGATGATCTATGCTGGTTTCTTGTTACCCTTAGAGATTCTGATGTTAAAGCCTAAAGATTGCTTCATTTTTTTCTGGTTAACAGGAGGAGGCTCCATTTACAATCTCAGATCTGTCTGAAGAGAACATGTTAGACTCACAGTATGGTGATGAACTGTCTTCTGAAGAACTTGTGTTGCAGGATCTGCAGAGAGCTTCAGGAAAGGTGAGTTCCTGTTTACAGTGGACGAAACTTGGACTTGGTCTTTAGAAAATTTAACTAAGTGTTTATTTTCTCTCTTTCTAGTTAACTGATGAGACAAGAAAGTGTTTCCGGGATACGTTTTACCGGCTTGCAAGAAACTCACAGGAGAAGTTTGATTCAGTCAGCACCAACACAGAAGAGTTCTATATGCCAGCATCCAGATATGCTTATGGTGATAGTACCAGGTATAGCATCATGTCTTCTTCTTCTTTTTCTAATCCACAGATGGAATGAGATAATATCTGTGTTCATAGGATAGAGAACTGATCAGAGTGGCAGTTATTTGATTGCAGGATGAGTAGAGAGGAAGAGATTGAATCAGGAACAAACTCAATCGATAGAGCCGTCGCAAACCTCACATACAACAAGATGGATTCCAACATAAGCAACTTTCCTCTATCAGAAAGAGTACAGTAGCTTCTGTTTGTTGGATCAAGATCAACCATTCTCGTCTCTACATCTTCTTATATGGAATCTTTTGTTACTGCATGTGTATATTTGTGTGTATATATAGCTGACTTATCTGTTTGCAAACTTCAGTTTTGATCTGTCTCTAAAGAATCTGGTTCTTTTAACTTCCTGCAGTGAGTTTTTTTTTACTTTAGTAGTGTGTGACAACAATGCTTTAATGGCTTAAAACTTGATATGAGAAAGAGTACATGTTTTAATAATTCAGAAGCATTTATTCAAACTATAACCAGCATGAACTCCAAAAAAAATACATAAACTTCTTGCAATGAATGTTTCCACGCTGAAACTTACGCCTCTACTAAAAGGTTTTAAAAAGCAATGCCATCGTCTGATTTTTACTGCTTCCACTCATTCTTGGGCACGGTTATTTTCAATCCTTGTTCTGTGTGTTATCATCATCATCACGTCAAGTGCAAGAAAAACAAAGACAACTCAGTAAAGGCCTCATATAGCCCAATTTCAAAAGAAAGAGGGAGCGCTTAACAGTTATCAAAATTTTAACATAAGAAGCAAATGAGTCATGAACTTGCGCTGACCATTTTGTGGCGGTTTCAAAGCCGTCGATGTGTTAACATCAAAGTACTGAAGAAAGTCTTTAAAATTTTGTAATGTTCGCTTGGAAGAGTAGCCAACTAAAACACACCTAACGAAATGTTTAGGATTACTACATTTCGCAGTTGACCTTGACTCTTTTTAGCGGCACAACTAAACTTGAGGACTACCAACTTTGAATATGGATCACATCCATCTCCTCTCATCTCAAGTTCAATCGAATCCGAAGCAAGAGAACAAACAAACACCACTTCGATTCAACTCGTCTTTCAAAGTCCAAATAATCAATAAAATTAAAATAAAAAAAAACTTGCATTTGAATTTACTTAGAACAACAACAAACTCACTCCAGATTGAGATCCTTTAAACTGTTCAATTCTATAGAGTATACATTACAAAAGCACACAAAGCAACATTTTTCACATAGACCATTTTAATCCTTAGGCCAGACACTAACCTTCTCCTTCTCAATCTTAACAAACATAGCCGAAACAGCCGCCATGAAATAGATCTGAAGCCACACCACAGAAGGCGTGTGGTAACTCAACAAGCTCTTCCCCGTCGCCAGCTCCACCAGAAGCAAAGCCGCGAGCCCCAACCCCGCCATCCTCCCGTTGAGCCGCTCCGTGTAAGGAGTAAACCCCAACTCCACTTTCAACCCGCCCGAAACCGGCTCCTTTAAACTCACCGGCGGCAAGTAAAGCCCCGAGCTTTTCGACGGTGGCCCTGCTGAGCCTTTCTTAGACTTTCTAACCTCTGCTTTCTTCCCCGTTCCGCTTCGGTATCTGAGACGGATGTTCGAGAGACGTGACTCGAAGTCTTCGGTGTCTGAGTCGGGTTGAGGAGTCTCTTCCGTTGATTCGACGTCGGTGGCGCGGACCGTGAAGAGCTTTGAAGCGTGTGGCTTTGCGGTTGCGAGAAAGGGTAGTGATGGGAATGGGGTCGTGATTCGTAGAGGAGTTATCGCCATTTTTGTGTGTTTTTTTTTCAGAGAGCTTCGTGTCTCCTTCCCTCTCTCTCTCTCTCTCTCTCTCACACACACTCACTCTCCTCCTTTGCCTTTTGGATAAGGAAATTTTTTTTATTTGTTTATTTATTTATAAGTGCTTACATTTTTAGTGAGTGGTACTCAATTTCCTGGAAAGTTTAATAGGTTACAACTTACAACTGGTGATTGGTGAATCACATCCACTTACAACAAAAAACTTTTTTGTTTACAACAAATGCTTGTATTAAAATTAAACGACCAATAAAATTAAATTACAATCAGAGAGATACTACATAACTAAATCATAACGAAAGATAAAGGTGACTAAGAAGAAATTCGTAAAAAAATTTTACTTGTAATCCTAAAGAACACAAAAAGTCGAAATTAACATTAAAAAACCTAATCAATGGGTTTTGAGAACTATTGAAAACCGTTTCTGAAACTGCCTGAATTTCTTGACATTGCAGTAGGTGCAGAGATGCTGTCGGAGTAGGATGGGTTTTTAATAATTAAACTACTCAACTAAAGATGAATCGTAAAAAAAACCCTCAACTAAAAATCCTGTGAAATAAACCCTCAATTTTAGTTCCGTTAACATATATTACCCTCCGTCTAAAAAACCGTGACGGAGGGTGACATATGTTAACGGTTTATAAGTTGAGGGTTTATAATGTTGAAAACTTAGTTGAGGGTTTTTTTTACGATTCAAAAATAGTTGAGGGGTTTTATCACTAAAAGTCATTAAAGGGTTTTTAAGTTATTTATTATCCATTTATACATTGTTTTAGATTGATTTGTAAGCCTTTAAAACTAATTTATATTTTTAATATATTAATCTATTATAAAATTAATTTATACATCTTAAATTAATAATTTTCAACACGATTTACAATTTATTATAACTTCAAAATATTAAATTATTTGATATTTGGCAATAGTGATATAAAAAAAAATTGTGTGTTTATATCGTCATTTTCAAATATCAAATAATTGAAAGTTTCTAAGTTATATTAAGTCTTAAGTAGTGTTGAGGATAATTCATCCATGAAGTCAATCTTTCTATTTGGAGTATGACGTACTTTTTCTTATTTTCATTATTTTCGTCATCAGGCTCATACTTTTCTATTTTCCTATATTGTTCTTGATTTATTGTATTACTTTATGTTTCAAATATATTATTGATCAAGAAAATAAAAATATAATGTAGTTATTCAGAAATCAATGAGAATAAAAATAATCATGCATTATTTTGGAGGGGGAGAAGTATGAATCGGATGACAGAAATCATGAAAATAGGATTGCGTCATACTCTAAATAGAAAGATTGACTTCATGGATGAATTATCTCGACACTACTTAATACTTAATATAACTTAGAAAAGCGGGCTATTTCAACAGTAAGAGGGGACTGCATCAGGGTTGCTCCCTGTCACCCTACCTGTTTGTAATATGCATGCAGGTTTTGACTAAGCTGCTCGATAAAGCAGCAGTGGAGAAGAAGATTGGATACCACCCTTATTGTAAAGAGTTGAAGTTAACCCATATATGTTTTGCGGATGATGTGCTAGTGTTTTCAGATGGGAAGCAGCGATCCATTGAAGGCATTTTAGCAGTTTTTAAGCAGTTTGCAAGGATATCTGGACTTAACATCAGTCTTGAAAAATCTACGTTGTATCTAGCTGGGGTTAGAGAAGAAGATAGTGCAGCAATACTGGAACAATTCCCTTTTGAAGCTGGATCTCTCCCGGTAAGATATCTTGGACTTCCTCTTCTGACTAAGAAAATGAATGCTCAAGACTATAGTCCTCTCATTTCAAGAATAAGGGCTCGTATCTCCTCGTGGACAGCGAGACATCTTACGTTTGCGGGCAGACTTCAGCTCATTGGCTCAGTCTTATATAGTATAATAAACTTCTGGATGTCAGCATATAGATTGCCAAACTCGTGTGTTCAAGAGATACAGAGCTTATGCGCGGCTTTTCTATGGTCTGGTCCAGTTTTGTCTACAAGGAAAGCTAAGATAGCTTGGTCAGACGTGTGCATGCCTAAGGATGAAGGAGGATTAGGACTGAGAAACTTGTATGAAGCTAATAGAGTCTCTTGTCTAAAGCTCATTTGGAGATTATTAGCTGAGAAAAACTCCTTATGGGTTCAGTGGATATGGAAGTATCTCATACGGCAGGGTTCTTTTTGGAGTGTTAAGGAGAATAGTTCTTTGGGATCATGGATGTGGAAGAAGCTGTTGAAGTTAAGACCGGTGGCTCAGCAGCTAACAAAAAAGGAGATTAATAGTGGCTCGAATACTTCTTTCTGGTTGGAAGATTGGTCGCCATTGGGAAAGCTGATTGAAGTAACAGGAGATGGAGGGTGTATGGCGCTGGGCATTCCGTTAAATGCAACAGTTGAAAGAGCAATACAGATTTACAGAGCTAGAAGACAGCGAACCCCTGTGTATCGGCTAATAGAACAAGAAATTATGAAGTTAAAAAACAGAGGACTTAACATGTTGGAGGATGACTGTCTATGGAAAAGGGAAAGTGGAGATTTCAGGACAGGTTTTAGTACGTCTCAAACATGGAATCTTATAAGAGCTCATGCGCCTAAAGTTTCTTGGAGTACAGGGATATGGTTCCCTGAAGCAACTCCGAAGTTTGCTTTTCTTGCGTGGATTGCTATTCAAAATAGATTAGCAACAGGAGAAAGGGTTTTAAGATGGAACCCTCAAGCAATATCTATTTGTTGGCTCTGCAAAAGAGAGATGGAAACCAGAGATCACATTTTCTTTGAGTGTGCATACTCAAAGGAAGTTTGGAGAGTGACTGTGGGAAATCTTGGGGGTAGTGGAGTTATTTACCAATGGGATCAAGTGGTTAGATTGGTGGTGAATGGGACTTGGGAGAGATGTGTTAAGTTCCTGTTTAGATATTGTTTTCAGGCGGTTGTTTATGCACTTTGGCAGGAGAGAAATATAAGAAGAGCAGAAGAGAAGTCGCAGCCAATTTCTTGTTTGATAGCAAGGTTGGAGAAATTGGTGAGAAACAGAATTACATCTTTGAGAAAGAAGAATTGGAGGAAGTATGAGAAGACTATGGAAGTTTGGATGGGGAGAATTTAGAACAGAGTAGTAAAGAAATTTTTTTATATATTTTCATAGAAAAGTTTACAGTTTTTCTGTACAAAAGTTTTTTTTGAGATGAATAAATTTAAAATTCTTTCAAAAAAAAAAAAAAAAATATAACTTAGAAACTATAAATTATTTCATATTTGACAATGACGATATAAACACACAAATTTTTTTATATCACTATTGCCAAATATCAAATAATTTAATATTTCAAAGTTATAATAAGTTGTAAGTAGTTTTAAAAATTATTAATTTAAGATATATAAATTAATATACAAATATATTAATGTATTAAAATTTATAAATTAGTTTTAAAGGCTTATAAATCTTAAAACAATGTATAAATGATAATAAATAATTTAATAATATTTAATGACTTTTAGTGATAAAACCCCTCAACTAAAGATGAATCGTAAAAAAAACCCTCAACTAAAAATCCAGTGAAATAAACCCTAAACTTATAAACCGTTAACATTTGTTACCCTCCGTCACGGTTTTTTAGACGGAGGGTAACATATGTTAACGGAACCAAAGTTGAGGGTTTATTTCACTGGATTTTTAGTTGAGGTTTTTTTTTACGATTCATCTTTAGTTGAGGGGTTTAATTACTAAAAACCCTTATACTAAAGATAGGAAAGTATATTTCAATCGTTACAGTCTGTAACTTACTAAAATATTGTATGTCATCAAAAGATTCAAAAGCCAAGTTTAAACTAATCATCTAAACTGTAAGTGTGACTTTATCAGTGGGCTACTAGCAAGAGCATTTTCAACTTCCAACCTTTATTTTTATTATATAAAGAAACTAATAGCATTTTTATTTTCAAAATCGTTATATTATTTATATTTTTTTAGAGTAAATATATTATTTAGTATTATTGCCTATTGGATTCTTTTATTTTAGAAAAATATAGGAATACAATGGAGCTTATTGGAGTAATATGACAATTATTACAAGACACAAGTTGGAGTTGCACAAAAAAAAAAGAATGTACAAGTTGACAGAACAACTTTGTAAGTCCTACACTAAAGTACGTGGAAAGTTTGCGAACACTTAACTTAATAAAGGGCAAAATCATAAAACATAAAAAGCTTGAGATTAGTTTTTAATTAAATAAAAAGAGAAAAGAAGCAAATATTCTAATGGATTTGACCACATGGCTATGAGTCTTCCTTTTCCATCTAACTTCTCACTTTCCCATCTCCTTCATTCTCTCTCTCTCTATCTTTCCTCAATTACATCTCAAAAACAAACACACCAAACATCTTTCTTTCTTCTATCCTTCGTAGCTTCGAGCTTCACTCATGGCCGCCTCGTCCGTTCTAGATGGTAACACAAACACGCATCTTCCTAGAATTTTCAGCAGTCTTTTTTCACACGATCTTGAATCTTAATTTATTGTAAAATATCTCTACTTTATTTTGTTTTGAGCTGGAAAACTTAGTTTTAAGGCAGCCTTGAATATTATTCTCTTCGAAGTTTGGCAGTTTGATTGATTATTTGCGTGATTGTCGGAAAAGAATAATTCAACCGTTTTCAGACATGCTGATCTTCATGGTCCCGAGTCTTGTCTGTTAATCACTGAACCACCCACATGCTTCTTCACTTATGAACTATTGTCTTAAATTTATTTAAATCCAAAATGATTAATCATTTATGTTACATAGATGTGTATATATTCCAGATCTATTGAAGTTTTCTTTTATTGAATTCTTCAGGAGACATAGATATGGAGAAAGGTGGAATGACTCTACAGTCAAGTGAGAATCAAGATCCTTCACCAACACCTTCACCGTCCGCAACAGCAACTGCACCAGCTTTGGTTCTGTCTAACTCAGGCAAAAGAATGGATCAAGCTGGCAAGAAGAAGTATGTCAAGCAAGTCACGGGCCGTCACAACGACACTGAGCTTCACTTAGCTGCTCAGCGCGGCGATTTAGCAGCTGTGCAGCAGATTCTCAAGGACATTAACTCTCAGATGGAAGGGACTCTGAGTGGGGAAGAGTTTGACGCTGAAGTTGCTGAGATTAGGGCTTCGATTGTGAATGAAGTGAATGAGTTAGGCGAGACTGCGCTCTTCACTGCTGCTGATAAAGGTCATCTTGATGTTGTTAAAGAGCTGTTGAAGTATTCGAGTAGAGAGAGTATTGCTAAGAAGAATCGTTCTGGTTATGATCCTCTTCATATTGCTGCCATTCAAGGTCATCATGGTAAAGCTCCTCTCCTTATCTCTTGGATCTGCTATTTGTTATGAATATGTGAATTATAAAAACTAGGCTGGGATTTTTAACCAAACTAACCAAATTCCGAATGAGTAACCGAAATAACCGAAACAAACCAAATTTATCCAAAATAAAACCAAAATCTAATCGAAATTAAACTTCAGTAGAATTTTCGAAAATTGAACTAACCAAATACCGAACCAAACTTTATTTCGGGTTAATTCGGTAAGATTTAGGTTGAGCCGAACTAACCAAAAACCAAACTAACCGAACCTGTTGTTTCTTGCAGCTATTGTTGAGGTCTTGCTAGATCATGATGCGACGCTTAGCCATACATTTGGGCCATCGAATGCAACTCCGCTTGTGTCGGCAGCTATGAGAGGCCATACAGAAGTTGTGAACCAGCTCTTATCCAAAGCTGGGAATCTGCTAGATATTTCTCGGTCTAACCATAAAAATGCACTGCATTTAGCTGCAAGACAAGGACATGTGGAGGTCATCAAAGCTCTGCTCGCCAAGGATGCTCACCTAGCGAGACGTGTTGATAAGAAAGGACAAACTGCTCTTCACATGGCTGTAAAAGGACAGAGCTCTGAAGTGGTGAAACTCCTGCTTGATGCAGATCCTGCCATTGTTATGCTCCCTGACAAGTCTTGTAACACGGCGTTGCATGTTGCCACCAGGAAGAAACGAGCAGAGGTATGTATCAAATAATTTTAAAGTATTATTTATAAGCCGAAATACCAAAATAAATGAATTAACTTAATACTTTTCTCCAAAATATTTAAAATTATCCATATTATCCAAATTTTTATCTGAAAACTAAAAAGTTCTGATATTAATCCGGAAAACCTGAATTTTAAATAACTGAACCGGAACCGATATTACCTCCGATATTAGTTGTTTCCTAGCTTTGTTATCCGCACCGAAAACAAAAATAACTGAACCGAAACCGAGCTGTTTTTTTAATACTCTAATAGATCCTAAACCTCTATAACCAAATAACCAAAAGAACCGAACCGAGAACCAAATGCCTAAGGCTAATGTATCCCCTCGAGGGTTTGATTCATCTCGATGTCTTTAATTTGGGTGTTCACATATTGGTATGTTCTTGCAGATTGTAGAACTGTTGTTGTCACTGCCTGACACCAACGCCAATGCTTTAACCCGAGAACGCAAGACAGCGCTCGACATTGCAGAGGGGCTTCCACTCTCAGAAGAATCTTCATACATAAAAGAATGTCTTGCTCGCCGTGGGGCTCTCAGAGCGAACGAGCTTAACCAGCCAAGAGACGAGCTGAGAAGCACTGTCACACAAATCAAGAACGATGTTCATATCCAGCTCGAACAGACCAAAAGGACGAACAAGAACGTGCACAACATTTCCAAAGAGCTCAGGAAACTCCACAGAGAAGGGATCAACAACGCAACCAATTCTGTAACCGTTGTGGCTGTGCTGTTCGCAACTGTAGCTTTTGCTGCTATATTCACAGTGCCTGGAGGAGACAACAACGATGGATCAGCTGTGGTGGTGGGGAGAGCATCGTTCAAGATCTTCTTCATCTTCAACGCGATCGCCTTGTTCACTTCTCTGGCCGTCGTGGTGGTCCAGATCACGTTGGTGAGAGGAGAGACGAAAGCTGAGAAGAGGGTAGTGGAAGTGATCAACAAACTGATGTGGTTGGCATCGATGTGTACGTCTGTGGCGTTTCTTGCGTCCTCGTACATTGTGGTTGGGAGAAAGAACCAGTGGGCGGCCGAGCTTGTGACGGTTGTTGGTGGTGTGATAATGGCTGGTGTTCTTGGGACCATGACTTACTACGTGGTGAAGTCGAAGAGGACGAGGTCGATGAGGAAGAAGGTCAAGAGTGCGCGTAGGAGCGGTTCCAACTCGTGGCATCATTCAGATTACTCCAACTCCGAAGTTGATCCTATTTTTGCAATTTAAGATGATGATGCATGAAGGTATAATAATCATGTAAATATATTTGGTGAAGAGAGCTATAGACTAGATGATTTTGTGTATAAAAGCCTGAACATCAATAGGCAAACACAATTGTCACACAACGTTGTAAAGACTGCTCAACTCGTTATATTCCAAATTTCAGTTAACAAATGTATTCAGAAAGAGAATAGCCTCATGTATATATAAGTAAGATTTCATTCTCTGGTTGGAAAATCATTTGTATTGTTGATGATTCCAATCATATCTTGTGCCTGATGCTATATTTGTACCAAGGTTAGGAGCTGCGGACGTTCTCTACATAGCCACTACTATCTATCTAACTTAGATTGAAAGAGGAGCAATCGCAGGGTAACTGGGTAAGTCACAGAGATGAATGGATAAATAGCGTACTGCTTCATCGTATAATAAAAAACAATACAAAATGATGCAAGGCTTGGTTAGAAGGGCAATTCTCATTTCAACAAGTCACTACTGCTCTCAATTAGTGCCAAAACAACCATTGAATAAGATTGTGTACATTAAATATTAACCCTAAGAACTTTCAGACAAAGCCATGGAAGTGAAATCACTATAAAAGTAGCCATTGGTGGCAAAACAACCATCGTAGTAGACTGTGTACATTAAGTATCAACCTTAAGAACATGCAGACAAAGACATGGCAGTGAAAATCACTGTAACAGTAGCTAGTAGCTTCAAGGTATACAAAAACACTTTTCAAAACAAAACAAGTTTGCAAGGAAGTCAAGTTAGTGACGCAATGGTTCAAGAATAGTTTACCTGAAACATGTTGCAGTTTTAGTCATTCAACTAGCCGCAGAAGAGGATATCTCAAGTCTACTATAGCATCTTAACTATTATTAAACCATTCCATCACAATTCCCTTCAAACGAACAACAGTATACGACAAGAAATCTCAATCCAATTATAACAAAACCAGAAGCCACTGGTCTGAAACTAAAGTTCAAATTTTTATTTTGACAAAAAAAAAATACAATCTTTAATCCAGAAGAAAAAACACAAAAGAGGATTCCTTTTCATCCTCTAAGCAGCAGCACTCTCATTCTCCGATACAGCAGGCGCCTCCAACGTATTGACGAGATCCAACCCGGGCCAATGCAAACCCCCAAACATCATCCCATACACATCTTCCCGAGACGGCATCGTTTCAATAACCTTATAATCCTGAGGAGCGTACAGCTTCTCCTCGAACACGGCACCTCCCAAGTTATTATCGAAGAGCTTCTTCTCCTTCTGGAAACTGACGAACGCCTTCAAAGCCGCGGGGATATCTTCGGTCTGAACGAAGATCCAGGCGTTCATGCCTTTCATACACGGCTTCAGAGACTCCCATTTGGTCCCTTCCAGGGCCTTGAAGACGAGAGTGTTCTTGGCCACGAGGAGCTTCGTGTTGCTGTTTTCGCGGAGGATCCCGCGGAGCTCTTGGAGCTGCTTGACGGTGAGGCCGTTGTAGTTGATCCCGGTGATGAAGTGGCAGTTCTGGAGGTTGAGCTTCGTTTTGCCGGCGACGAGGAGGGCTCTTCTGAGGCTGGACATCTCGCTGGAAGGTGCGAAATGAGAGGAGGGCTAGGGTTCGGATTCGGAGAGGTTTTACACTTGGTTTCGGTTCAGATTCATCGGTTCGATTCGATTCTTCTTTAAAAACCGGTTATCAATTCGGTTCAGTAGTCTAATCAAATTCTAAATCCAATTAACTGAATTAACAATTATTTAGAATTATGATAACCAAATAAGAAGGATGTCCATAAGCCAAAATCTAACAAAAACAAAAAAAAAATTAATTAAATTCGATAGGATTTTCATAAACCAAACTAACCGAATACTAAATCTAAATTTTTAGTTCAATTAATAACCAAACTAACCACAAACCAAAACTACCAGAACCGAGTCAAGCTAACAACCGAACCTAAACTACCGAAAAAGAAAAAACAACCGAACCTAAACCATACTCATATCGAACCTAAAAAGAAAATATTTGGTGAATTGTCCTTCACTGAGTTATGCAAATAACAATACATAGAACTAAAAAGCTAATCAATAGATAAGTCCACAACAGGAGAGGGTGAATCACAAAGTGTTGTATTGAATCTGGTAACTTCGAAGCCACTCTTCACCTTTCTCGTAGTAATCCTTCTTGGTAAACGCATTCCCCAAGAAGTTCAAATCAGCAGCAAACGCAGATGCTCCACGCCATGCGTCCAGCACTGGATCCTTAGCTTGAACCACATTTATGGTTGAGCCACACGGTCTTATCATCCTTATCCCGCACTCCAACCGTTCTTTCATCCCCTGTACGAGGCTGCACCCACCGGTCATCAGTATCGAGCTCGTTAGCTTCTCCTCTAACTCTTTATCATCATCGTGTGGTAGCCTTCTGATAGATGCACCGACCATCTCGTCTACCCCCACTTGGTCAATCCCAACGAGGTTAGGGTGGAACAAGATCTCAGGACACCTGAATCTTTCCACACCGATCACAATCTTGTAGTCTTCCTCAGTTAGTGGACGAACACGTGGCGCTTCCCCTGATGCCTGACCCGGCTCTCCTTCTGCTTTCAGCTCAAACGTTGGGTCTATCTCCTGGAGCCTGGATGATAAACGAGCCAGCTCAGCCTCGTCTGAGTCAGGTCGTTCGTCGTCTTCGTCATGATCCTTGCTCATAAGCTTGTAGAGCTGCCAATCTTCGTCTTTAGCACCAAACGTATCCTCTCCTTTGCCTCTATCGAAGGCTGCTGTCGTTAGCAGACGCATTCTTTCTCTCTTTGCAGCGCTTAGTCGTTCCCCTCGTCCAACGTTTCCAGATTTTTGATTCCCGTTTGTGTTTGATCCGTTTGTTTTCAGCCGTTTCTTTTGCTCGACTCTCTCCAACACTTCCTTGTACTGAGCTCGCATCTCCTCTAAATAGAACTCTGGATTCTCACTACAACAACAAGAAGAAGCTGACAACATGATAAAGTGATGTCTCATTTTTTAAACGATTGAGTTGGATTGGATACATTACCGACGTCTCTCCTCCTCTAATTGATTTCTTCTCTCTTTCTCCAGTTCCTCCTCATTCCGCTTTTGTCTAGCTCGTAGCCTTCCCTCTGTTGTTGTTTTAAGAAACAGCTGTTTCTTCTTGTCTTTAATCTGCAATCAACAAATGATTAAAACCAGGTAATATCATATGCGTTAATTCACATTATTATGGAGACAAACCTGCTCAGGTGTAAGCATATTGTCCGGGACGTTTATAAGAGGATACTTTTCGTTAGAATCAGTGTTCTCTTCGAACTCATCAGTTTCATCCTTCGGCTCACCCCTTGCTTTTCGAAGCGCCTGCGTCACCTTCGAAACAGTAGACTCCAGCTCTTGCCTGGACGCATAACCCGTGTCTGACAAAAAAGATGGAATGTCATCCTCTTCAACCTGGTCAAGCTGCTTAACGAGGAAATGCAAGCTGTGCAGTTCGTTTTCCATTTCGTTTATCTTGGAAGATCTCTTGGCTTCGGCCATTTCTCGCAGCCTTTGTCCTTGTTTCTCTCTTATAGCTGCCTTCCTAGCAATCTCTTCTTCTGATGGAGGGACTTCGACGGGAGGAGGTATCCATGGAAGCTGCCAGTACCTTGTTTTCTCTTCAGCTTCCTTTGTTCCTTCCTGATCAATGAAGATCATGTGGCTTTAGCTTACTAGAAGTGTCAGAAGCTACCTAATAGTCAAATTACCTGGAATTTCCGAGCTTCAGAAACGTAATCAGGAGCAATATAACAATGTTCCAGTTTCAACTCTTCTGCCTTCTCCCATGTAAATATAGACCTTTAGTGAAATTGAAGATGGAGACAACAAAATATCAAAAATCTTGAAACGTGGGGAACTACATAGAGATTAGATAGAGATCCAGTGGAAGCAACTCACGAATGAAAAGGGTACTTGAGTGACAGAAGCTGCTTTAAATAATCAGTGACATGATATCCACCAATGTTAGTTCTGCAGGATCCTTTATAAACAGGTTCTCCGTCCACAAACTGTAACCAGTGAAACCATGCACCAGATCAATATGGACTTCTAAACACTATCATACCAATGAATGAGTAGTGACAGATACATACCGGAATGGTGTGTGTTGTAGTGAAGCCAGGACAGATAACAATTCCATCTTTTTGACATTTCCCATGTCGTTGATTGTACTTGTAGCTGAAAGCAGCATCCACTCCAAATGCTGCGTTAACAGGAGAGTTATATCAAACATTTGTTTCAATAAGAGACAATCAAATGCAGAGGAAACTAGAGTCATACCAACTGAAGGCACTCCATAAGTTTCAAATAGCAGTTCTGCCATTTTGCTACGAGAATAAACTGGGTTGCAAACGCATTCTGTAATTAGGATTGGATGATCGATCTGCCCTGCCATCAAATGGCGTTAAATCAAAAGCTAACAAGGAGTATAATGAAACGCTAAATCAAGATGACAGAAAAAAGATCTTGGACTTACCGCTGATCCACTAGCCCCCAAACGATCAAAGGCGAAGTCAAGAATCTAAAAACATAGGAAAATGAAATAGATAAGTGCCACAGGTTCGTTAGTGATTGCATTAACTAACGAGCACAAATGCAGGAGAAAATATCTCAAGAGTCATAGTTTGAAAGATCAGAGAACTTGAAGAATAAGAGAGAACACTTTAACCAGCCAAACCAAATACAGAAGTGGTATAAAGAGCAGAAGCTCACTTAAAATAGAACTCGTTGCAAAACAAAAAAAAAGGCTAAGAAACCATACATATTCCATGATCTCGAATTGATAAACAACATTGCTGTCAAAAGCCGAACGAGGTCCCGAGCGAGTGCAATCAAAGAACTTCATCATCGCAGGATCCTGGTCCCCAACAATCGTAACAGTTTCTCCTATACCACAAAATAAGACACAACCATTAACAAACATACAAGAATATGGAAACAATGCAGCAAGGACACAATCATATTATCTCTAAGTCGCATCAAGAGTTTCAATCAACTTAAGAGAGACTCAAACACTTGTAATCTAAGAAGCATAATATAATCTGGACCTGTAGCTTTGTGGCGTGGTCTTTGCACGATATTGCGGAAAACAACACGAGGCTCAGTTTCGCCTGCCCACCTGAGAAAGTTTCAAACTTTTAACAGAATCTGAAGTAAAACTGAGATGGAATGAAAGCTAGGGTTTATGGGGATAAGGTTACCCGATCCGGAAGTAGGATGCGCCATTATCGATAACAATGGGAACCGAAGGTGGAAAGAGGTTGTAATCAGTCTGCCTACGTGTCTTCGAGACGATCGGCATGCCTATCGCCGTCGCCGTCGTCTGCTTCCGTATAAGTAATTATACCGGCTGGTGCTCCGGTGAGGAAAGAAGAAGATACAATATGAACACAGACAAGTCGAAAGTATTAAATTAAGCCCAAAGCCCAGATATCGAACTACGTATTGGGCCTTTTAGTTGGGCCCGAAGCCCATATATCGAACTACGTGTTGGGCCTTTGTAATTTCCCTTGCAATAAAAATGAACGCTTTAGCTCTCAGTCAGCTTTCACTTCCACTGTATCTTTTCTAGGGTTTTTAAGGTTTCCGCACGAATCTTCAACACACGTATCAATATCATCATGACTACCGAAGAGAAAGAGATCCTCGCCGCCAAATTGGAAGAGCAGAAAATCGATGTAATTTTGATTATCTTTTAACTCTCTTTACTTGGAACATAACTAGACTGCAATTAGTTTATTGATTCCCGCTCAGATCTTAGTGTTTTGTAGCTATGCAACTTTAGATCTGATTTTTTTAGCTTAGCATATGTCTGAATTGATTTGGTTTTGTGGACTGATTGTAGCTTGATAAGCCTGAGGTTGAGGACGCTGATGACAACGATGAGGATGACTCCGATGATGATGATAAGGATGATGATGCAGAGGGTAAGTCCTTGTATTTTGTTAGTTTACATTGGTTTTATGCTTTTAGTATGTGTAAGATAGATAAAGGTGTTTGATAAATAAATAAAAATTCTTGAAATGAATTTATCTACTGTCTGAATCATATGTTTCTTGTATGTGGAACTATATTTTATTCTAGTTTGTGTCAATATTGAATGAGCTCTGGTTTGTGAAACAGGACAAGATGGAGAGGGAGGCAAGTCAAAACAAAGCAGAAGTGAGAAGAAGAGTCGCAAAGCCATGTTGAAGCTTGGGATGAAGCCTATCACTGGTGTCAGCCGTGTCACCGTCAAAAAGAGCAAGAACGTTGGTGTTTTTCTTTCTTGTGCTCCTCTTTTTTTTAATAGATTTTACGTATTTTCTAATATATTGATTTTATTTTGGGAACATTGCAGATCATGTTTGTCATCTCCAAACCTGATGTGTTCAAGAGCCCGGCATCAGACACATATGTGATCTTCGGAGAGGCAAAGATTGAGGATTTGAGCTCTCAGATCCAGTCCCAGGCTGCAGAGCAGTTCAAGGCTCCGGATCTCAGCAACGTTGTCTCACAGGGTGAATCTTCGTCCAGCGCTTCTGCAGTGGTTCAAGACGATGATGAGGATATTGACGAGGAGGGTGTTGACGCAAAGGACGTTGAGTTGGTGATGACCCA
Organism: Brassica rapa; assembly: GCF_000309985.2. Classification (NCBI taxonomy): domain Eukaryota; kingdom Viridiplantae; phylum Streptophyta; class Magnoliopsida; order Brassicales; family Brassicaceae; genus Brassica; species Brassica rapa. The sequence continues at coordinate 24,597,949 of NC_024799.2, read as the reverse complement.
AGCGGGAGTGACTAGGCCCAAGGCTGTGAAGGCGCTTAAGGCTGCTGATGGAGATATTGTCACTGCCATCATGGAACTTACCACCTAAATCCATAAATCAAAATCGTTTCAACTTTAAATGTGGTGCCTGTCAAAAATGAGTTGGAATTTTGTTTTTTTCATGTTTCCTTTGAAGTGATTTTCAGTGTTGTATCAGTATAAACCTCATAGAATATTGAATTTCAGTTTGATTTGATTTTGGATATTTGCAAGTTTTGGCGATTACAGTTCTAACTTTGTGAATAGATCCTTCTGTACCAGACCAAGAGGTCAAGCGTGAGGAGTTGCAAGGAAGTGACTAGTTTTGTACATGACAATGAAGGATTCAAAGGCGCACACATTGAAGATGTTTCTATTGTTGCACCTAGAGTGATGAAACCCCCATGTTCAAGAATGTTGCAGTTGCTGATAACAAGACTTGACAAAATTAATGCAGGAATTCATGTGTTATGGCTTATTATGTCTGTGGTACGTTTCCTTCTGCATGATGAACTGAACTCAAGCACCAATTTTTCTCATGTTCCAATTTCCAATATCGACACATTGACATTCTCAAAATAAATGGCTCACATGATAATGACATTCATCACAAAAGACTCCCAAAATAAAAAAGAAATAGTCATAGATCACAGATTCACAAATGGAGATGATTCTCCCATCACACACTGAACAAAGAAGAAAAGGTGTGATACTGTGATCCATTTAAATGTGTGTGTGCACACAGCTGTGTAACTGTATGAATAGTCTATAGACATTTCAATTCAATCTGAAAGAGGAGATCGTTTTAATTCTCCTTAAGTTTGCTTCTCTAACTCTCTTCATCAAAATGTCAACCATCTTAGTGGTGGCTTCTTTCTTGTAAACCTCCGCCACGTCATCTGTATTTCGGGACCGCTCTGTATGAGAACGGAGGTGAGGAATTGCTGCATTTCGTACGACGGCGAAGGAACTATCAAGAACAGTACTCTTCTTTTTTTGAACAACGAACAGTACTCTTCTTAGTTTCTTAATCTATGGCTTGATCACGTACTGTATTTATAGTCATATCCTATTCCCATTTTTTTTGTCTGTACCGCCATTAACAAGAAAAGGGAAACAAACTTTCAAAAAGAAAAAGGAAACTAATTTTTTAGTTCAAAAAAAAAATAAGGAAACTAACTTTGAGATGGGCCAGGAAGGATTGGGCCAACATTAACCTCTTGACATATAAGAATAGTACAACTACAACAATAAAAATAGTGGATTCAACTACCTCAAAAAATAATCTAATGGTTACTACAAGTTTATAATATTCAAAACCCAACCCACTGATATCTAAAATTAAAACTCATAACACAAAAAAATAAATGCACGCAATATTATTATTCCTTACTCAATAACACAACGTTAGCAAGTAAGCGAATAAAAAGCAAATCATTCCTAAATCAAATCCCTATAATTATGCAATAATAAAACACTATGTCTTCGTTAGAATCAAATCATTCCTAAATCAAATCCCTATAATCAAACACGAGATCTTCGTTAGAACCATCCCAAAAAAATTATATAAAACCTTATTCAGTGAAGCAAAAATACAAACTTATAATAACGCAAAGCCATGGTTTTCCCTCAAAATGACTTCATCGTGTCACTTGAAGAAACCAACAAAGCCCCTCAATCAATCCAACCTTTGACTGTGGTCACCCAACATGACATTGCCGAAAACTCATCACTGTCCAACAATGCCGCTCCATGAGCAGAATCACCACATTTTTTTCAAAATCTTGACCTCGGCTACTTCTCAGACCATCCTCTCAGTACGGTCGAAAACAACACTTCCCTAATGGAGATCTGTTTGAAAAATAACAATACTCAAGCTGGTCCAGTCCTTTGGAAGTGTTGTTAAAGTAGAAATACTCCTTCAATTTCTCAATCATCAGGCAGTGTGGTTTTCGACCGTACTGAGAGGATGGTCTGAGAAGTAGCCGAGATCAAGGTTTTGGAAAGAAGGTGGTGATTCTGCTCCTGGAGCGGCATTGTTTGACAGGGATGAGTTTTCGGCAGTGTCATGTTGGGTGACCACAAACAAGAGTTGTTATTATTGCAGCAAAGTCTTTGGAATTGTTCTTCCAAGAACTTTGCGATCGTACGTATGAGATTACCCTTGAAAAAGGAGCCAAAACCGTGAGCTCATTGCACCTGTAAGCGTTAGATTTCGTTAGCCTTTTATCTTTTGACTTTCCTCTGCATGTTACCATCGTCACTGCCTAAAGAGCAAGGAAAAGGGTTCACTTGAATGCATTTTTATATTCTCTAGGTTTCAGATGTTGTAAACTATTGATATTCTGGTTTTAAGAGGTAACGTGATGTTGTTAAGTGGAAGTGCTTCCTACTCATTGGCCCTTTTATCAAGTTGCGTCCAACACGGAAAGGATGTTGTTCCATGTTACAGAACTTTATGCCACAAATTTGGTATCTAATTCATTTTTCTCGTTTATACTTCATACGGGTTTTGGTGATACTATTGCATCCACGTTTATTAATGGTGTATTTTGTTGTTTACAGTAAACATTGTGTGGAAACATATGACGTGTTTGATTTTATGAGGGAAGTTGTGAGCAAGGTGCCTGACTATGGCCAAGCGCAAGGGCAGGGCCAGGGTAATGCTACTATGTATGATCGCAGCATCTCCAAGAAAAGATGCGAAATGGTTGATTAAATCAGGAAGCCGATCAGTGACGAAGTGAATGACAGCGACGAGGAATATAAGAAAAGCAAAACAGTGAGCTTATCATCTTTTTAGTTACTTCGTTATTTCATTTAGTGTCTGTATATTCATCCATTGAACTGTTTTTGGCATTGTGTTAACTATTGCAGCAAAAGGTGGGGAATGCGAAGCCCAGTGGCAGGGGTAGTAGAGGGAGAGGACTCGGAAGAGGTCGTGGAGGACGAGTTGCTAGAACAGCCGAAAGAGAGAATCTGAACCGCCAGATGGAACTTGAGACCGCCATGGTGGAACCGCCACCTCCTCAAGACAGCATCCAGGTGGACGTGTCAGTGTCATCACAACAAGATAACGAGAAGAAGGATGTCGACGGCGGCATTGCAGAACCAAACGAAGACACAAAGCAACAATTTGAGAGTCCAAAAGAATGTATTGCAGCATCAAACGAAGACACCAAGCAACAACTCCAAAGTCCAAAAGAAGGCATTGACATTGATCTCAATGCTGAATCTCACGACCTGAACGAGACCAAACTAGCACCACTCGCAGACACAGACACGGCCTCAGAGGAATATCCAGGGTGGCCTATAAATGGCCAAAATAGATCCAGCACACTTTGCAAGTTTAGGTAAAAGAATGGACGAGGACAAAGAAGATTATGACGAAGAAGGCTGATGTAAAGCAGCATCAGTAGGACATTAAATAGAGTAGCAGCAGTTACCCGTATGTCTAGAAAATGCTTCTTCTGTTACCAAAATCTTCGTCCTGTTTCTGTATATTGTATGAATCAACGATTGTACACTCTTCAGAAATACTTAATTTATTTCTCCTGATATGTTATTTAAGAGTTTATAGTCTGCACCAGAAGCTAAAATATCTTACAGAGTAAGTAAGTAAACAACACTCAAAGATTACATATTACAGAGGGAGAGGAGATGACTAGTCATGGTGTTGCTCCATGTGGTTGAGATGAAGAACACCTTGATGGTTCTTGTGAACCTCCACCTTGAACTTCTCCTCCTTGTCTCCTCTCTTCAACTTCAGAACCATGTTGTACTTTGCAGCCTCACCAGTAACCTGAGAAACCATAGTTTTTCCATTGATCACTAAATCTTGAAACCAATGATAGTTAAAGCTTTGCTAAGATGAGTCTTGCAAACACTGAGAGTGAAGTAAAGCCATATATACCTCAGCGTTAGCATGAACAACCTCCTGAAGCTCATAAGGGAACAAAGAGTTAGACCTCTGCTGAATAGTCTTAACAGCATGATCAGCAACGTGCTGTACCTCTGGATCATCCCCTGGAACTTCCCTCCACCCAGATTCATGTTCACCTTGTGACCCCACACAACCCCAATTTTCATAAATAAAATATAATAAATCACCCTGAAGCTTTATTATATCTCAAACAGATACCTTTCTTGCAGCCAAGATCAGAGGGAGTGATGGAAGGAGCACCATCAGAGGCAGGCTTGAACTCCTGCAACTCCTTGAAGTTCAACCACGGCTTCACCCACACTTTGGCTTCGTAAAGCTTCTTCTTCCCAGCCTCGACGATCTCCAGCGTTAAATGATGCATCGTTCCCGCCACAACTTGTTCCTTCGCTTTCACAACCCTCGCAAACTCTAGCAGTACATTCTACAATCGTCACTCAATAATCAGATCACATACTAAGCGAGACTATGACAAATTACTCTAATCGCGATCTGGATTCACTAATCGAGAGAGAGAGAGAGAGAGAGAGAGAGAGAGAGAGAGAGAGAGAGAGAGAGAGATGAACCTCTTTCTTGTTATGTTCATCGACGGCGAAACGAGCGAGGCTCTCGACCTCGTCGCTGTTCTGATAAGCAGGTACATCGCGAACGCCGCCGAGCAAGGCCATGTCACTAGCGATCACAGAGGAGACGAAGATGAAGAGGAAGATTGAGAAACGGCTTTGCATCATCTTCACTTTATATTTGGTTCGGTGCTCTCATCTTTTTAGATATTTCGGATATTAATCATCTACAGTTACTCTGTGTCCCGCAGTAAATGTGCCCAATAAGTTTTTGGTTTAGTTTTAATTTTGGTTTACATCTAAATTTTGGTTTAATACAGTACTTTCTCTTTACACTTGGCTCAGTGACGTTTAAGAAATAGGTGGCTTATTGAAGTTTTAGATTGGTTTAATTCGGTCTAAACCGGTTATTGTAGCCAAAATTTTTATACTACTTGGAAATGATGCTTGAAGATAGCGACACGTTATGCAAACACATGTCGGCGCTTGAACTGTTTTGAAACTTGTAAATGTAATAGAATTATGTCTTGCTTTGTCTACCGAAGCCCAGTTAAAAAGTCCATTCCAACTCTCATAACCAAAATCCTAAAATGTAATTAGGAGTTTAGTTTTGAGTTAGTTGAATGATCAAAACCAGATTTGTTAGTTTGGTTTATCTCATTAGAGAAAGATTAGCTTTAGGTTATTTGGTACATGCTTCAAAAAATGAGGAGTGGGGAGCTAAGAATAAGATACGATAAAGAGTTTTATTTAGATTGATATGTAATCACTTATTGTTTTTGGATACAAAGCTGCATAACAATCCTTATTAAATAGCAGCGTCAAGGAAGAAATTAACAGAAGCAAAGGACCTTTGGTTATAACAATCAAGGTTACCTCCAGGATTAACTCCAAGAATGTTACAGTACCTCTGGTAAAATCCAATTCTATCCGCGACTCTAGCTGTAACGGCCCGGTTCCTAGCCCAAAAATTTTCTTAAGGAGAGCCCGTTAAGACTGCAGCCCATTAGGGTAAATGACCTAGGGTTCCCTCCTTTTCCTATAAATAAAGCTGCCTCCTCTCATTTTTCTCTCATTCTGAAACTAGAGCGAAGCTCTGCAGAGATTTAGAGAGACTAGAAAACCCTAGCCGTCAAGCTTCCCTTTTCCTCTTCTCTCTTCTTCTCTCACGCCTCCTCTCTCTCCCTCTCCCTCTCCTTTCTCTTTCCGTTGGTTCTCTTCCTCTCTCCTCGCCGTGAGTCCCCCGAGAGCAAGCCGAGCCGCCGGTGGTGGTGGTGGTGGTCGTCCAAGTGGTGATGGGGTGATCGTCCGAGTGTGGTGATGGTGGTGGATGTGTGGTGTTGTGGTGGTGACCAGATCTCGTCTCTCTTGTTTACTTGTTCCAGATCTGTTCAGATCTCATCCCCTTTGTCTCTTGTTCCAGATCCAGATCCAGATCTAGGCTAAGGTGGAGTGTTTCGAACCCAACCTTCTTTCATGGTTCTGTATACTCCTTTATGTTGGAGTTAGGCTTGATTAGACCCTGATTGGGAGTTAGGTTGATAGGACATGGTATTGCTAGGATGATAGATGAATGAATCATGATGCATAAGAACCCTCATACTGATAAATGGGACTTGATGAACTGAATTGAATTGTCGTGGTAATGATTGATTGGTAGTTGATACTTGTATGTTTGGTTGTGTTGTCCCATGTGTTGTTGTGATTGAAGTTAGGATGCTAGAGAGGAACAAATGCTAGGATGATAGATGAGCAATGATTATAAACGTTATTGAAGTAGAACTTGAATGCGATGTGTATTGTGTGTGACACCGATAACGGGTGGCGTCTAGTGATTTAGTCCAAGTTCAAGTATGAATGAAAAGGGAAAGTAATTGGGAATGGGGAGGATTAAGTGAAAACGATAAGGAAGTGAAATGATAAGTAAAAGTATGAAAGAAGGATGTTAAGGTTAAGCATGGGTGGGAAAGCATATAGAGAGTCTAAGGTTTGTAGGTGGGGTAAGTGGTCCAAGCTAGGTATCCATAGGAGATGTGGCGAATCCACATGAATATGGAAGCACCCATAGGAGATGTGGCGAATCCACATGAATATGGGGTAGAAGCCTAGTGGGGGGCTACCCACTGAGGAAAAGAGGAAAAGAGGAAAAGAGGAAAAGATGAAAAGTTGAAAAGGATGTGCATTGTAGGGTTTTAGCTCATGGTCGGGTAACGGGGAGTTAAAGGTGTCATAGGGTCGGGTCGGACGGACAAGAGGAGTCGGTTAAGTCTAGGGTTTGACGTGTGTGGCAATGAGTGAGATCATTGTATTGATTGATCGCTAGGTTGTTAGAAATGAATGGAAGTGATTGTGGAAATTGCAGATAACATTAGGAAATGATGAAAATGCATTAACTGATTGTAGTGGCTAGTCAGTCCTAGTTCCCGCATGGAGTAGTATAGAGTGTCATGCGGGCAGGCTGGTCTAGAACCACTTCACTGAGTAACTTGTTGCTCACCCCTCCATTTCCATTTTTCCTGTGCGCAGGACTGTAAGTAGAAGTATATGGATGTGGGTATGACGGTATTTCAAAGAAGGTTATGCGCTCGTCTCTCGGGACCAGTAACGGGACACGTAGGGTTGTCTAGATGAGTAGACACGTGTCCATAACGCCCCTTCGATAACCCCGGTCGGACTCCGGGGAATCGGGCTGTTACAATTGGTATCAGAGCGGGTTAAGATCCCTTAGTTCTGTCCTAAGGGATCAGCATTTCCGACGTTTTCGAAAAAAAAAAAAAAAAAAAAAAAAAAAAACTTGTTTTCATTAAAAGAAAAGAGTTTGTAAAAGTTTTGTTTCTTCTAACACTCCTGGAAATGATTTCAAAACCACCCATTATATCTATACGTTATTATGATTTTGATCGGATCCATTGTATTTGCAAAATTTCTTTTTGAGCTTAATTCATTCATTGGTTTTTAAAAGATCCCCGAGCAAAGTTGTTCTCGCCTTGTGTGCCTCCCTTGTATGATGTGTGATTGTGTGAGTTCCTTTTGTTATCGGATGTTAAGTTTGGAAGTCTAGGGCTTGGAATTCGGGGACGAATTCCGATTAACAGGGGAGAATTGTAACGGCCCGGTTCCTAGCCCAAAAATTTTCTTAAGGAGAGCCCGTTAAGACTGCAGCCCATTAGGGTAAATGACCTAGGGTTCCCTCCTTTTCCTATAAATAAAGCTGCCTCCTCTCATTTTTCTCTCATTCTGAAACTAGAGCGAAGCTCTGCAGAGATTTAGAGAGACTAGAAAACCCTAGCCGTCAAGCTTCCCTTTTCCTCTTCTCTCTTCTTCTCTCACGCCTCCTCTCTCTCCCTCTCCCTCTCCTTTCTCTTTCCGTTGGTTCTCTTCCTCTCTCCTCGCCGTGAGTCCCCCGAGAGCAAGCCGAGCCGCCGGTGGTGGTGGTGGTGGTCGTCCAAGTGGTGATGGGGTGATCGTCCGAGTGTGGTGATGGTGGTGGATGTGTGGTGTTGTGGTGGTGACCAGATCTCGTCTCTCTTGTTTACTTGTTCCAGATCTGTTCAGATCTCATCCCCTTTGTCTCTTGTTCCAGATCCAGATCCAGATCTAGGCTAAGGTGGAGTGTTTCGAACCCAACCTTCTTTCATGGTTCTGTATACTCCTTTATGTTGGAGTTAGGCTTGATTAGACCCTGATTGGGAGTTAGGTTGATAGGACATGGTATTGCTAGGATGATAGATGAATGAATCATGATGCATAAGAACCCTCATACTGATAAATGGGACTTGATGAACTGAATTGAATTGTCGTGGTAATGATTGATTGGTAGTTGATACTTGTATGTTTGGTTGTGTTGTCCCATGTGTTGTTGTGATTGAAGTTAGGATGCTAGAGAGGAACAAATGCTAGGATGATAGATGAGCAATGATTATAAACGTTATTGAAGTAGAACTTGAATGCGATGTGTATTGTGTGTGACACCGATAACGGGTGGCGTCTAGTGATTTAGTCCAAGTTCAAGTATGAATGAAAAGGGAAAGTAATTGGGAATGGGGAGGATTAAGTGAAAACGATAAGGAAGTGAAATGATAAGTAAAAGTATGAAAGAAGGATGTTAAGGTTAAGCATGGGTGGGAAAGCATATAGAGAGTCTAAGGTTTGTAGGTGGGGTAAGTGGTCCAAGCTAGGTATCCATAGGAGATGTGGCGAATCCACATGAATATGGAAGCACCCATAGGAGATGTGGCGAATCCACATGAATATGGGGTAGAAGCCTAGTGGGGGGCTACCCACTGAGGAAAAGAGGAAAAGAGGAAAAGAGGAAAAGATGAAAAGTTGAAAAGGATGTGCATTGTAGGGTTTTAGCTCATGGTCGGGTAACGGGGAGTTAAAGGTGTCATAGGGTCGGGTCGGACGGACAAGAGGAGTCGGTTAAGTCTAGGGTTTGACGTGTGTGGCAATGAGTGAGATCATTGTATTGATTGATCGCTAGGTTGTTAGAAATGAATGGAAGTGATTGTGGAAATTGCAGATAACATTAGGAAATGATGAAAATGCATTAACTGATTGTAGTGGCTAGTCAGTCCTAGTTCCCGCATGGAGTAGTATAGAGTGTCATGCGGGCAGGCTGGTCTAGAACCACTTCACTGAGTAACTTGTTGCTCACCCCTCCATTTCCATTTTTCCTGTGCGCAGGACTGTAAGTAGAAGTATATGGATGTGGGTATGACGGTATTTCAAAGAAGGTTATGCGCTCGTCTCTCGGGACCAGTAACGGGACACGTAGGGTTGTCTAGATGAGTAGACACGTGTCCATAACGCCCCTTCGATAACCCCGGTCGGACTCCGGGGAATCGGGCTGTTACACTAGCGTCTTGGCCGCGTCCACACTCTAAACCACCGTTAATGATATTCGTAATCACACCGTAACCCGGTACTCTCCCGGCAGCCCTGTCAGCATCCGAAGGCTGCCATTGGCCGACGATCACGGCGTGGCACGACGGTTTTGGAGACTGAGGTGTCATCCAGAACCAAATCGCGGCTTTGAAAGCGATCACTGGATCGTTGGAGACAAGGTCAGGGTTGTTGAGTAAGTCAGATCCGATGGCTCTTCCACACTGTCCGTAGTTGTAGTTCCATGATAGCTGCATTGGTCCTCTTCCGTAGTAGCTTTTACCAGATGCGCATGGCCATTCGGCACTCGGTGAACAGTAGTTTGAAGAAGGGTTCTGCTCTTGTTTGAAACAGTAGCCCCATGAATATGGTCCGTCTGGTGCTGTGGCCCACCCACCTTCAACATGCAATCGTCCATTTCATTAATTTATTTAGTCACAAGTCTAATAACGTAACAGATTAGACTTTTGTTAATTAAAAAAAGTCTAATCTATCACGTTATTTAGTAAACTTCTTATTGTCTTCATTACGTGTTTAATTTTGAATTTGGGAAATGGTACGTTGAAAACTTATGTGGTACGTTTTGTATATACAGTTTTTGATAGATTTATATTTTAAGTCATGTTGGAAAATTCTTATATTTGTAACATTTTAGGCAAAAAAATGGTAATAACAAAGTAAAAATTACATTGTTTTATAATTATTTTGTTATATTTTAAATTGTTATTTTGATTTTGTTTTTCATCTAAATAAAACAATAATTATGCTAAATACGAAAATAATCAATTATTACCGGTGGTCTCGTGGGAAGTCTGACCAAAGAAGGCAGCGATTTCTTTCTTCCTTGTGGCGGTGTCTCCGGTGGTGCCGAAGCCAGGGAAAGACTTAGCGGCATTGATAAAGGCATCATAAGTGTAGAAACCTCTAGCGGGACAAGCATTATCATTTCTATGTTTAAGCATGTCATCGAACTGAGATCTTGAAATGATGCCTGAAAGATCACCGGTGGGGCCAGGAGGAGTACCACCGCACTGGCTTTGGCAGCCAGGCTGCTTACAGTAAGGTTCGGTGTTACCGCACCATCCGAACTCACTGCAGCATAGACCGTTGGGGCAGAGAGCTCCTCCGGCTTGTCGACCACATTGCTCGGCTGAGGAAAATGATAGGAGAAGTGAGAAGATGAGAAAGAGAAGTAGACAAGTCTTCATTTTGCTTTATGGTATTTTTAGGCAAGTAGAGGTATTTATAGTCCATGCAGGAGACATGCAATCAATGAATGTTAAATTAAATTAAATTAAATCACATCAAATTTATATTTTCCCTAGTTAGATATATGACCGTGGAGTATGAATATGTGCAATAAACAGTACTGGTAGATTTGTGTGTTTATATTTTCCCCTTTCGTAAAAGTTGTTGCAAGAATAGTCAAGGATATATAGCGTACGTAAGTTTTTTAATTATGAATGTTTTAAAAAGTAATTATGGATATGAGGCCGCCGGTTCATGATCAACTTTTCTTTTTTAAAAATTGAAATTTTCGAGAATGGATCATAAGGTAACGTATTGCATTTCCCAATATAATGTTATAGTGACTCAAGACCAAACCATACAAATGTTTAATATTCATCCATAGCATTAGAAATATCCTCAACTACTCATCATGACTTTCTCTATTATAATGTTTTTCCAACGTACGTGTCGTGTTACAAATTATTGAAAACCAAAATGTCGACCAAACTTGCGTTGCACTGGTTATATATATGCAACTACTTTACATAATTAGTTTCAAAAAAAAAAACTACTTCACATATCTTTATATCTCTCTACATGTAATGTAATAGACAAAAAGCACTTTGACTAGGTCTCCTTTCCAATATTTATCTCTGTGGGCTGCTTGCAGTCTCTTTCAGGCAAGATAATAATAGCGTGTTTATTTTAGACATTAATACTAGATCTTATTTGACTTTCTTGCCTAACTAGAGAAACACTCATGCATGATAAAACATAATCTAGGCTTTTACATCTGGTCACATGGGGCAATTGATTCTACAACATGAGACACCGTGTGTTTGGTTCAGTCTCTTCCAACATACGGTAACATTCCTCGCTCTTTGATTGATGCAGGCTCAATTTCAAAGCATTACGATAATCTACATCCTTTGCTTCTTGAATCAGTCTTGATAGAAATCAACAACCAGGTTCATCTAATTTGTCACATCTTCTAGTAATTTGATCCAATTTGTATTTCTCCTTTTGAAAAAGGCAGACTATTAAGGCATCAGTTTTTCTCATTAGAGAAAATTATCGTTTCGGGTAAACATATAACTAGTATTAAGAATGTATAAAACTTAGTCCTTCAGAAGACAGAACCATCATAAATGTCCCCTATGACTGATTCAAGTTCATCAGTAGTTCAATTTTGATATATACTTTTCATAATTAAAATTATTACATCGCCGTAGGGTTGATAGGTTTTGAAAATAAATATGGTGCTGCTAAATATTGTTCTGACCTTGGTTTAGTCCACATTTGAAATGCAACATTATGGGAATTCATCTTCAATTCACAATAGGAGAATCAAGGCATATATTAAGACACAAAGATAGATGCTCTGGGTGTTCAGTTCTCAGGGAGCTCTATAAATATTGGCACAGAAGATACCTGACTTCTTCTCACTTAGGCAAGGACATATAAACTCCTTACTGTTACCTTAGAGGTCTCTGTAAAACACAGTTGAGGTTTGTGTTAGATTTCTTTTAAAACGAAAAGACAAGAAAATGCGTGGGCAATGTGAATGGCTTTACCCTTGGTTCATTATTGGCTTCACGAGGTTGTCTACTACTTCTACTGTCTCTGTATGCATTAGCCTCCGGCTTGTAATGCTTATAAAACGCTTTAAAGGCTCTTCTCACAAACGAGGCGGACTAGGTTTACTTCTATTGCCGATACATTAGGGATCTTGCATTTTTAATTTTTAATATGGCTGTTCGCATAATCACACTCTTGACTCTTGAGATGTTATGAAGGTAATGTCAAGAAGAAGCAAATACCTTTACTGCAGATGTACCTTGAAATGATCCCAAGTTAGTCTCAAGTTTGTGAAGCCGCACGTCTCTGATGTCCTGGACTAATATCTTACCTATACAAAATCCAATACCATTCGAAGGATTCGACTCAAAGATATGGGTTTAAAATGGGTGACAAGATTTTGGTCCTAGTGGTTTCAAGATTGTATAATAGAAAGATTACAGTGATGATATTGAACGGGTCCATGATATTACAGTAAAGCCTCACAAAGGAGGCAATATTTTTTGAGTTATCAGTATAACTCATGACTCAAATAAAATATAACTAAAAAAAAGAAAAAGAAAAATATATATATATAACTCATGTTACCAATCAAAACTTTTATATTTTAAATTAAAATCTTCCTTTTCTAACCTGAATCAATCCTCTTTTTGTGTTAATGGCTTTCACGATCATGATGACTTTCTCCTAATCCTAAAAACAATACCAATGCATGAAACATCATATGACTTAATTGCTGGCACGACTGTTATTTATGATCTAATTAATATACCCACATTGATCTCATTTATATAGCTTCACTAAACACATGGTTAGTTACTTACCATATTTTCTCAAGACTCCATAGAAACCACAAAATGAATCTTGAAGACTTACTTGAAGGTCAACAAAGTGTAGCGGATCTTCTTGATCATCATCGCCGTCTAAACCGCCTGGAATTGCAAAACCAAGTAAGTCAAAACTCATCAATAAAGAGCGAAGAAGAGAAGAGTGATGACTTGCTAAAGAAGAAACAAAAACTTCGTCTTCAAAGAGATGTGATGAAAATGCAAGGAGAGCTAGAGGAGGAGCAAGCACTCAACAAGGCCTTACGAGGTATACTTCGTGGACCAGTCATGTCTCAGCCTCGTCTCTCTTTACTGCTTCTTCCTCCTGAGGCAAGTCTACTTATAGATAAAACTCTTCGTTTTGAATATTTGAACAAAGACATGAAACATAATTTATGAGGTTGTTTAGGTTCAAGAGATAATAGAGGAGCTTGCTACGGTTGAGGCAGAGATAACCTGCCTCGAGAAAAAAATCCAAGACCTGAAACATGATGTGTATAGTGAGAGGAAAGTGAATCAAGAACTTGAAGCCAAATATGATGAAAGAGAAGAGAGGATGATGATGATGACTACTCCTAAGAAACTACTACAGAGGCAGAATCAACTTCCTTGGGAACCTGACAGTGACATTCCAAAGATGAGATCTATAGATCTAAAACAAAGATCCAAGTTACAGAGTTGTGAAGATCCTCATGGTTTCAAGGATATCCAAATGAGCAGCAATCCCTTCTCACCAAGACACAGCAGTTCTTCGACTTTTTCAAGAATGCAAGATAGCAAGTACATTCAAATGAGCAATCCCTTCTCACCAAGACACCGTTCTTCGACTTTTTCAAGAATGCAAGATAGCAAGAAAGGGCAAGAGATGACGCCAAATGGAGTATCAGAAGATCTGTTGAAGTGCTTGATGGGAATCTATTTGGAACTCTACAAGTCATCGCGAGAGAGAAGGGTCAAGAACGGTTTCAAAGCTGAGCCTCTCACACCTGAAGAACGCTTCTTTCAAGCGCAAATCAGTGTATGGTCAGAACGCATCAAATCTTGATCCTTATGGAGTTGTGATGGGGACTTGTATCAGGGACATTGGAGAGTACAAGAACTTCATCCACATCACTTGAACTTGCATTGATGTTAGCCGTCTATCTGATTGCTCAACTTCTCTTGTCAATCTAAGGTACTTTAGTGTCAGCTTCCTTCTTAGTTATCTGTGGAGACTATATTTCGATTGTTAATACGCTATAGAAGGGTCACTACTACAAATAGTACTACACCTTCACGATCGATTGCTTGTTGAAGATTTCAATAAAAACACACACATGTGTAGGGTTTTGAAGGAGAAGTTGAGCAAAGTCGATTTGAGTTTCTTGAATCACAAGAAGAAGATGGCGTTCTGGATCAATACCTACAACGCATGCGTCATGAATGTAACTAGCTAGCTCCAAGAACTCATGACATACATCTTTAGTTGAAACCAAGTTCTGAAAACATGAATTTTTTTTTTTTGCAGGGATTTTTGGAACATGGACTACCTTCATCAAAGGAGAAACTACTGACAATTCTCAAAATGGTACTTAATAAAATACATAACAAGAAGAGTCATCTTGTTAAACTTCTCATAGTTAAATCACATTGACTTGTGTTGTAGGCAACTATTGACTTGGGAGGTACGCAACTCTCTGCCCTAGATATTGAAGGATCCATCTTGCATAGTCCATGCGAACCCTTGGAAGCTCTAAGTACTGATGTACACAAACGGTACGGATTCAGATGCGATGAACCGAACCTAATGTTCGTGCTTTGTCGTGGAGATTGGTCTTCGCCTGCAGTAAGTTCACTCTCTTTTTTATGCACACGGTTTGATAAATATTGTTGCTTCAAAATTATTTAAGTAACAAATAATCTGTGTATGCATGATATAGTTGAGAGTCTATACAGCAGAAGATGTGGTGAACGAACTAATCAAAGCAAGAATGGAGTACTTGGAAGCCTCCATAGGTATCACCGGGAGGAAAAAGATTGTGATTCCGAGATTCTTGCACAAGCGTCTTCGAGATTTCGCAGATGATGAAGGGACATTAGTTGAGTGGATATGCAGGCAGCTACCACCAGGAGAACGTTGCTTGCAGCTCAAGGAAACAGCAATGGAGTGGCTGAAGAAGCAAAGTGAGTCGTCTTTGAACAAATTAATAGAAGTAAGGCCTCACGAATACGAGTTTCGCTATCTCTTACATTTGTAAATCTAATCCTTCACTTGGTACTTGGACCATATGTAACGAAAATTGTTATACATATGCTTGTGTGTCATAAAAAGTTATGGATTGATTATGGATAAAGTTGGTGTAGCTGGATGAAACATTCGTTTGGTCTCCAAATATTTTAATAAACTATTATACATAGGTTACATGAATCCCAAATTATCAAAGTCTTTTATTAAAATTAATCTAGAAATATGGTCCCACATATTTCATATCCGATGCCAAGTTGTGATGTTCCGAATACTGGCAAATAAAAAAACATCATTTACAAACCAAAGGCCGATGATGGCGGAGTCCTCACATATTTGGCAAAAGAAGAGTCCTCACATGCCAAAAAATAGATGAAGAAATCGTTTGTAGTCGGGAAAGGCTACAACTAGGGATGTCATGACATACGATATAACAAAAGAAACCTTGAATATATTAAAAACATGTTTAAATACAGATTATAACAACGACACTAGTACAACACAACTAGTCCACGAGCTCGGTCGAAACAATGTTGTTAATGTATTGTATATTAATCTCTTAGCACTTGGGAGTTGGAGCTTGACAATATTTGATAAGCCTCATAGCAGGTGCTTTAAGCGAAGGGTACTTAAATAACAAACACATACATTGTTGAGGGCCTGTCTTTCTCAGTCTGGGACAACAGTCTTTTTGCACGAGACTCCATTCATTTTTATTCATCGCGGTTATGCATTTATCGAGTTGAGTGTCGCAGCCAACGATACCTTGAGCTTTGATCGGATCCAGAAATGATATCAAGAGTATGAAGAAGGCGATGGACATCAACGGCATGATCTTCATGTCTGATTAATTAGTAGTTGGTGAATTATGATCAGGAAAATCTAACACAATTCCTTTTATAGAGAAATTTTTTTCTTTTTTTTGTTATTTAAGATTTAGTGAATGAGTCAAACAAAATATGAGAATATAGACGGTGGGAATTGATTCCTATATCTAAGGGAGAATGCTGATTCTATTTTTAGTTTACAAACAATTTTTTAATATGAACAAAACAAGCAATTGACTTGTTCTAAAGAGCGATTCAATAGGAAGTGAGGAGGAAGTTATTGAATTGGTTTTTATTGTCCAATGCAAAATGCATGCGGTTTGATTTGTTACCAGAAACGTGATTGATAGCCATGCATTTATCTTATACTTATCTAGGCTCGTATCACTTAAATTTGTGCTGGCCAATTATAAACTAATAGAATTGAAGCATCGTATTTTGAGCGAAGCTAGTAAGGAGAGAGGGGGTGCACATGCACCCATAATATTTTCAAAAAATAGTGTGTTCCTCAGCCTAATTTCATATATACATATATTGTTATTGGTAAATTTACATGGTGTGCACCCAGTCAAAAATTAGTTTGGATTCGCTACTGATTTTGACGACTAGTTATTTTGTGATATTATATCATTTTCTATGTCTTGATTATGCTAATTGTACGATAACTTCGCAAATTATCATATATTTACGATAACTTAATCCATTTACTTGCTTTTTATCTAAAAAATTGTAACCTTAAAGTGTTGAACATAACAAAATAGTTTATGTCCAGTGTGAGCCTCATATCCGGATAGGCGTCTCTAAAACCGAATTTAACCGATTAGAAGAATGTTGTTATAACAAGGTTTCAACTAAAATATAGAAAAGGAAAAAACCTACGATTCCTCTTTAAACCTTTAGAAGAGTTGCATCTACCAACCGTCAGATTCTTTTCGCATTATAATCATGGAGAAACATTCTTGTGGTGATTACCAAAAAGAATAAATTCTTGTGGGTTGAGACAACATGAGTAAATACATTTTCACCGCTTTCAGAATTCACATGGTTTATCACATCTCACACCTCACAGCTCCCCGCCAGAAAATTGTTTACCCAAGCAGACATTCAAAGAAACGTCTGAATCATCCAAATGGAACCCTAAATCAAGAAAGCAAGTTTTAGACTTACAAAAATAAATAAATAGATTTTGCCACCACTCCAAATCAAACTAACCAATGAAAGTCTAACAAAAAAGGTCTTCAGTATCACGGGAACAATATTATACACTACAAATTTGAAAACTATCCTTAGAGAACTAAATTATCATTACTTTAGCTAGTTTGAGTCTAAGTTTCGACCCAAATTGTTTACATGGTGAACCATAACAGATGATTGGTCCACTTATGGCATTAGTCGGAAAGTATTACAAACTCAAATCAGACAGTGTGATATGCTTTCGGGCTAGTCCACTCTGTAACACTAAATGCGTTTCTTCCGGAGCCGATCGGATCAGCCGAGTTTATAAAAAAAAGAACAAGTTACCACAATACCACTCGAAACAGATGTATTAGCAACCTAGTTTTTTTTTTGGGAAAATTGCTAAAAGAGAACAAAAAAACAAGGTTGTTGTCCCCTTGGTATAAAACCAACATGAAGTTGTCTCAATAGTATAATTTTTCTCATAATCCCAAAACTATCCCTATATTTAATCTAATTAAACACAATTTAAAAGTTAATTTGAATTTAAAAAAGAAGTTAATGGAAAAAATGAAAAAAAAATTGAAAGGCAATCGAAAAAAAAAAAACGGTATAGATATGCATCATAGAGAACAAGAGTTTGTGAGAAGAATCAAAAGAAAAACTATGGGAAAACCATAGATTGATGAAGAAGAGAAGGGAGAATCATTTTTTCTTTAATTTTTTCAAGTAAAATCGACCATAACACGTTTTAGGAAGTTAAAATATTTTTAGGAGATTTTTATAATATTTCCTTAACTGAAATTTCATTAATTTTCGCAAAAAATCAGGTATTCTTATCCGTAGAAGGCGAGTTCTAAAAGTTTAGAAGAATGATAAAAATTTTGAATACATTTTCTACTTTGAGTAGACGTAAGAGTACATTGTAGAAAACACATTCCCTAAAATTTAGAATACTTTATAAACGTAGAAGATGCATTCGGAAGGAAAGTGGATACCTTTACGATTAGTAGAATGCACATTCCTCTTTTTTAGAAATTTAGTAAATAGTAAAATGGACGTTCTAAAAGAAGTAGATGAACGTGTTTATTTTAGAAATTGTTTTCTACTATACTATTTTATGTTGAAGACGCATTCTACTTTTAGTAGAACGTATCTTAAAAATCTTATTTACCAAGTTTTTGAACAAAACAAAATTACCAGCTTGTGTATATGGATGTTTTATTAATTGTTTATATTTTTAATAATTTTTTTGATTCTCAAAATTATTTATTTCATTAGTTTTCAGAAATACAAAGGGTAAAAAGGAGAAAAAATGGACAAAACTAGTTTTATACCAAAGGGACAACAACCTGGTTTTTTTATTCTCTTTTGGCAATTTTCCCTTTTTTTTTTTGAACGGCAAATTATTAGCAACCTAGTTAAAAAAAAAAAGACTGTTTTAAAAAGATTCACTTTCCTGTCCCTGTAACAATATAGCACGCGCGACTACAGCGCGTGAAATAAAAACAGAGGTTTACTACCTCAACCTCGAAATGAAACAAGAACTCATTTTGTCCAAAAAAAATTTGTCCAAAAAAAACTAAAAAGAAAAAACAAGAACTCAGAAAAACCAAAAAAAAAAAAAAGAAAGGTTGAAATGAATTAGAACAAAGTTCTTGGGATCTTCAGAATCTGCTGAAGTCTCTCTCGAGAGCAATCTCTCTTTCTCAGGTAACGATCTTACGTCTTCATCGATTGATTTGACATTCATCGTTTCTTCCCCCAATTCTCTTCTGTGTTAATTGATTGATTGATTGATGCCGACGTTATTCCTTTGACTTTTAGGGTTTCACAATTCGATGAACTCTAGATCCCAATGTTTCATCATTTCTCCAGAAACCAAAACATGCATGCTGTTTTTCATAGAACTTAGAGAGACAATGAAACAATTAACTGTAGGATTGTGTTCTGTTGTAAAGCTGTAACATTTTATCATGAAAAAGGTTTAAACTTGATCCAACTATGTAACTTTTTTTTTTTAACAATGTGCTCCCTTTATGCAGTTCCTTTGATGCATAAACAATAATGCAACAACAACAAGATGGTGATGAAGAGCAACAATATGACAGATTATGAAAACAATCTGTACAAAAAGCTCAAGAGCGGAAAGCTCGAGGTCAGAGTCTCCTACCGCACTTTCCTCTGTCCTTACTGCCCCAAGCAGAAGGTTGGTCTCTACATCGACATCCTTCAGCACGCCTCTGGAGTCGGTAACAGCAGCTCCAAGAAACGAAGTCTCACGGAGAAGGCTTGCCACCGTGCTCTCGCCAAGTACCTTCGTAAAGATCTCGCGGATTACGCTACGGCTACAGTCTCTAGGCGCTCAAAGGCCTTGGCATCGTTAACTGGCGATATTCCTCTAGCTTATGATGATCAGTTCGAGAAACTTGTGTGGCCTTGGAAAGGTAAGGCCCTCATCTCTAAGGCATTCATGTTAGCATATTACTAATAGAAGTTGTATCTGTGTGTTGGGGTTAAGGTATTTTGGTTAATATACCAACAAAGATGGGACATGATGGTCTGTGTTGTACTGGGGAGAGTGGACCACAGCTTAAGGATGAACTGATCAGAAGAGGATTCAACCCTATTAGAGTACGTACCGTGTGGGACTGTTTCGGCCATTCAGGAACTGGGATAGTTGAGTTTAACAGAGACTGGAATGGACTTAACGATGCGTTGCTGTTCAAGAAGGCTTATCAAGAAGATGGTCATGGTAAAAAAGATTGGCTGAGTAGTGGTGGTGGTGCTGCTGACTCGAGTCTTTACGCATGGCTTGCCAATGCTGATGATTATTATAGGGCTAACTATGTAGGAGAGTACTTGCGGAAGATGGGTGACCTCAAAAGTGTTTCTAGGTTTGCAGAAGAAGAGGCTAGGAAAGACCATAAGCTTGTGCAGCGTCTGAACTTAATCTCTGAGAACATACAGAGTCAGTTGAGGATGCTAGAGGAAAAATTCTCAAAGACTTCTATTGCACTTAAGTGTGAGACTGAAGAAAAAGATAAGATTCTCCATGGTTACAATCAAGGTGAGGTTTTTCCCTATAACTATGTAGTAGATATGTGTATTGTTTTTGTTTATATTCATTTTACATTTTCTGTAGATCTCACGGGAAGACAACAAAGATCGACTGATCATTTCAACAGAATCTTTGCTGATCATGAAAAGCAAAAGGCGCAGCTGGAATCTCAGATGAAGGAACTTCAAATTAGAGAATCTGTTTTGGCGAAACGTGACGCAGAGAATGAAACACAGAGGAAAAACGTGGCAAAAGAGCTTGAACAGGTATATAAATGCTAACTTCCTCATTTCTTAAACTAAGATCTGGTTTGAAATCTTTCTTCTGAAATTTTTTCCATTTGCCATATATAATCAGAGCGCAGCTAAGTATAGTTACGTTCAACTAGTAGCCGTGGAACAACAAAAAACCAGAGAGAAAGTTAAGAAAATGGCTGTTGATCACAAGGTCTGATCGAAAACACTTCCTTCAAAAAGAAAAAAAGTTTTCTCTTTAAACTTTATGTGACAGGGTCCTGCCTTGTTTTTTTAACCATAGATGCAAAAGGAAAAGCTTCGTGAGAGAATCACTGCACTGGAAAGAGAGCTTGGTCAGAAACAAGATCTTGAACTTGTGGTTGAACATCTGAAACGACAGTTGAGCGTGATGAGGCACATGGAGTTGGACGGTGGTACTGAAATTGTGAACAAGGTGGAGACCTACCTCAGAGACCTTAGTGAGAAGGAAGGAGAGCTTGCGCATGTAAACAAATTTAATCAAGATCTTGTCGTACGGGAGCGGAAGACCAATGATGAGCTTCAAGAAGCTCGAAGAGCACTGATCAGCGTATGTAGATTCTATTTCATACGAACAAGGGTCTCACACTACTTGATTTTTCCCTCTAAATGGTTTTTTCTTCATTTGATTGTAGAATTTGAGAGACATGAGATCGCATATTGGTGTAAGGAGAATGGGGGAGCTTGACACCAAGCCTTTCATGGAAGCAATGAGAAGAAAGTACTGTCAAGAAGATCTAGAGGATTGGGCAGTTGAAATTATCCAGCTCTGGGAAGAATATCTGAAGGATCCAGATTGGCATCCTTTCAAACGGATAAAGCTTGATGCTGCAGAAACTATAGTGGTACCTAAATAATATGCTTCATGTGCATGTTGTGACTTGGTTTATGAATTGGTGCTTGATAATATTTTTTTGGCAGGAAGTGATAGATGAGGAGGACGAGAAGTTGAGAACACTGAAGATTGAACTGGGGGATGATGCGTACCAAGCAGTGGCAAATGCATTGCAGGAGATAAACGAGTATAACCCGAGTGGAAGGTATGTTTCCTCAGAGCTGTGGAACTTTAGAGAAGAGAGGAAGGCTACGCTGGAGGAGGGTGTTACTTGTTTGCTGGAGCAATGGAATCAGGCAAAGCGTCATAAGCCTTAACACTGACCTGGTACACTAACTGCTCCATCAAAGTTCTGCCTCCTTGATTATAACTTGTGCTTCTTTCGAAATTTGCTAATCTGAGGCCGTTCTTTTGATGTTGCAGCAAATGGAGATTGGAAAAATCTTGTGCGCATGGAGGATGTCAAGAACTGTGAGGCGTTCTTGCCAAAGATGCCATGTTCAATAAATGTCTCTTTGATGCACTAAGGGTCTTAGAATAGGGATTAGTTGTTAGAATATAAAGGAACTTGGTTGGTGAATCGTTAAAATATTGTAGAAAAATAAGTAACAGATTGTTAGAAGCTTCTAAGCCTTACAGAAGGTCATTCATTTGTGAAGAACTGCAAAATGTTTTCTTTGTAAGTATATCACTAATAAGTTAATAACCAACACTCACTGTGTTCTCTCACTTGTAGGAAAGGATAAACAATTATAAAAGAATGTCTAGAATTACATTCTGGACTGACCATATTACACAACATGATCAGTTCGAAGTAAAACAAGTACAGAAAAGCTAAACGTTGCTGAGTCATTTACAAAATGCCAAAGCAGAAAAAAAAATGTATTTAGGAGAAAGACGATTAGTCTATGCAGAAACTGAGTTTACAATTATTCTTGTTTTCATATGTACACCCACCACCCACCAACGCTTGCCTCCTTTTTACACTGAAACAACTGAATCAAGAGCTCTACCTCTGTTCATGTCTGGATCTTTAGGTGCTCCTCTCGCCTGATGTTTCCCTTGGTGCTGCGACCAATACCCGTATGCCTTCAACACTCTGTCTAGCAGTTCTTGTGGCACCGGCTCTCCTCTTCTTTGCTGCGGTGATATACTTGCTGTGTGAACCAGCGTCTTCCATTTGTCCTGTAAAATATCACATTTTCTTGCAACGTTAAGCTACTTTGAGACTTGATATGTTTGTGATTAATGTTTTTTACCTTCAAGTCCACGTAGGTTCGGTGATCAGCATTCTCGAAAGCACGCAATTTCACATCACGCCATCTGTGTGTGATGAGATACATCGACCATTATTAGCTTTTTGAGTTTTGATATTAACTCACGAGTAAAAAACCACATGAAACTAACTATATACCTTCCCGTCCCGAGTTCCTCAACTGCTTGTACAAGAGCTTCTACCTCTGTGACAGAGAAAGGCCTCCTGGCTCTGCGCTGAGCAAGCTCAGTACGCTTAGGTTTCTGGTTCAATGGAACTATGGCAAGCGCCTTAACTTCCTCCAAGGCTGGGAGTGGAACAAGCGCTCTTGAGTCTGATGAAGGTTCATCAACAGATATCTCACTCTGATATGGAACTAACTCGAGGTTATTGTCCACAACATTCCCTGAGTTAATCACATCATCTGCATGGGGAACTCCAGAATCTAACGTCGGAGAAGCCGCCGCAGACCTGGGGAGATCATCAAGAAGCGCTTTTGCTTAGGAATCTTCTGCGGGATTAAAGCAAATCCCGCAGCAGAACAATGACAAGTTAGTGAGATTCTTTAGTACCGTTCACACAAGCTTGTCGGCTCTGTTGTTGGCACCACAGGATCTTCGGAACATAAAGGTAAGGGAACTTTGCTGGTACCACCAGGCTCCAAGGTGAACCCAAGGTTGCTTAGATTCTCTTCAGATGAGATCCCAGTCTGTGACAGAGTTCTCTTGTCATCTCTGACTTTCTTCCCATGTACCAATACCCCAACACGTATTCCACCGCTGAGTAACACACTGACAGCCTCCATCACTGTCCTCTGTAACCAAAACGGTCAAAGGTCACGACTCCGTTATATTAATACCTTAATGTCCACACACGAGAGAACTAATCATACAGTTACCATGTACCTTGAGTGATCCTACTGTTGCAGTTTCTGGAACTTCAATAAAAAGCTCTGGAATCCTAAAGGACTTGATGCTTAGCTTTACTGCACCAGAGATTCAAAACAGTACATGAGAACCACAACAGCTAAGATAAGATAACTGAAGAGTTGCAATAACCACCTGAGTCTCGCTTTTGAGGTAACTTGGAAACACTTCCATTACAAAGTCCACCATCAGAAGTTACAACCGAGCTTCGGTCCGGTGATCTTCTCCTCTTATAAATGGTCTCATGTTTCCATGTGTTGTATCCATAACATGACTTTCTTTTGCGGTAAAGAGCCTTTATGCCAACATCTAGACACTCGTGAACCAAAAGTAAGAATAGGGCATAATAGCACAAAATGAAGAAATGTATTTAGATATAAGTGAAGAAGGTTGTGAATACTAACCAGCTTTGTAGTGTCCACAATCCTTGGAGACTTGTTTCCAGTATTTGGACTTTCTTATTCTTCTAATAGCTGGAGACTTATAAGACGTAAACTTATTGCTACATTTACGAGAACTATATAATTTTTCATCATCATCTCTAACTAGGTTAGTATGATTCCCATGTCTAGCAAGGGAATCATTAGGGATCATATCCACGCAGACTGGTTTCGGAAGCTGCACAACTAATGCAGTTTTATCCTCTAAGTTGCAAGTGTTAGTGGTTAAGCCTCCATCTCCCATGCCATCAATTGCTTCTCCTTGTTCAAACCCAGTATTCACATTAACATTACCACCCGTCTCCCCATGAATCTTCTTGTGATCAGACATCGGAGTCCGCTCCAAAATGCCGTCGTTATCAGGAAATGAGAAGCTGTTTACCACACACTTGTCGCTAGTGTTTTCATATGTAGGCATTGAAACAGAGTTTCCTTGGTCAGAAAACTCAGATTTAACAGGTTTGTGATGGTCTTCTTGTTTAATCTCTTGAGCATTCCCTTCAAATGCATTGGAAGAGGCTGAGGAGCTCTGGCCTTCCTCTAGTATCTTTCCAGCCAGAGAAGCGAGCAAGTCCATTGCACACATCTTAGCGTCGTCATCATCATCGGTGCTCTTGTTTAGAACCTTCCTCTGAAAAAATCAACCGAGAGTCATTCATGACACAGAAAGTTAACAAAGATCCAGAGGAGTATCAATGACATGATCGTTTTTTTACCCTGCAAGAACGAGGAGCCTTGGGAATATTTGGGTAATCAAAAGCAACAGATACGCAGTCTAACTTCCTCTTGAACACCATCTCTCAGATATACATAACACTGACAACACACAAAAATTGACAATAAAATAAAAAGAATGAGCACAAATATTAAACCTTAAGAAGACCATCTCTCTAGCTGAAATGAAATTAAGTACAATTAGAGACCAAAGTAACTTGAGACACACAAGAAGCCAAAAAATATCAACCATTTTCAAGACTATAGATCCAGTGTTATTCAGTTTATAGCCGTCTCAAGAAAAAAAAAAACAAATCCAATTATTTCAAACACAAAGAATCAGGAATCAGCCATAAGAATCATCAGTAAACCAGTTTACAAATCAGATCAACACAACCAAACTCGAGCCCGTGATCTAAGAACACGAGAGATGGATCATGGGAATACAAAAGGATAAAACTGAACAAGAGCAAAATTTAAAGACACAAATGAGAGAATTTTCTTACAACTCCAATAAACAAAATCACATTCAAGCTGAAAAAACAAAACAAAGAGTAACCTGATCAGATCTCGATCAAATTGCCAAATTTTTGTCGACCCATGTTAAAAAAATCGGAACTTGAAATCAAATATCACCAAAACCCACCTCAAAAACCTCAGAGTTAACAGATCGAAACTTACCTAATCAACCTCACCAGCTCCTTGATCACGATCAGGGACCACTTCAATTACAGATCAGGCAAACAGATTTGATGTTTTTGTATGTATATATAGATAATGTACAAAAGAAGAAACAAGAAGGGATTTACACAGAGAGAGTTGGAGATTCTGAGATTTAAGAAAAGGAAGGATTTTTCGAGTTTCGTTCGGTCTGTTTGTCCCTATAAAGGAAAAGGAAGAAGACGAAAACAGAAAAAAAAAAACTTTTTTATATTCTCATTAATAAATAAATAAGTAATAAAGTGTTTTTTTTATTGACCACACAAATGACAATGGCTTTTGGGATCAGGCAGTTGGTGTAAACCGGTTAACCGGATATTGCAATTTGTAGTAAAACTCTAAACCCCGCTACCTACCGGTTAACCGGTTCTTGAGGGTGACCCCTCACTCTCGGACCATTTTTTTAAAGAAGATAGGTTTTGTCAGAGGAATCTTGATTTTAGGGATCGGATAAAAAACAATAAAATAGTGTTTTGTGATTGGTGTGGGGTCTGTCTTTTTAATACAACAAAAGTATTCTCTCTCTCACTCCACCATGTGGTTGAGAAAGGGCATGACTGGTTTTCCTGCTACCACCCGCAAACGCAGCTTTTGCGGTTGGTAGCGGTTGTTGGCGTTTTGCAACAATCGCTCAAACCGTTCCAAACCGCTCCAAATCGCTCTGAACCTCATAAATTCAAAAGCTCGTTCCAGCTAGCGTTTGCGGTTGCGGGCGGTTGCGGGAGGATAAAAAAAATTTCTTTTTTTCCAAAACAATATAAATACAAAAATAAAAATATTCAATAAAAAAATTAAATTAGAATTATAAAAATGCTAAAATATATCTATTAAATTTTAATTAATATTATAAAACTTTAAAATAAAAATATTTTCTATATTTTTAAAAAAATTAAACTATAACTTTCTAAATATAACTTTTATATTTATTATAATATTATTATTTTTGATATTTTTATAATTGTATAAAATGTAAATATTGTTAATTTATTATTTAACCGCTGCTGCACTTTGTAGTTAACCAGTCATAAGTATCCCGCAAACGCACCAATTTTTAACCGCAGAACGAGTCGTACAAATCTCTTAAAACCGCTAGAAACCGCAACCACCCGCATCCGCAAACTCCCGCAACCGCAACCGCAATCGCTGCGGTTGAACCAGTCAGGCCCAAAGTCCATTAGCTTTGGTAATAATGTCGTCACGAGGTTCAGTAATCTGAGTGATATAACATGAACGAACTCCTCGGTGATTTGTTTAGATGTGTAGATATGCATGTGCTAATGTGGCTGAAATTAACGTGCTCTGTGCTTTTTAAGGTTGCATAATTGAGTATTTGAGTGTGAATGAATGATCATGTTCTTGTGTTGGATGCCCCAGTTTTATGGCTATTTTCTGTAGACTAATTAGTATATTTTGGCTGATGTGAGAGCCAAAATGTGTTGATTTCTAATGTATATATGGTTTAAGCGTTGCCGACAAAAAAATTGTTAAAGTGTTCTCTTGCATAGTTATGGCCAGGTGTTGAATCGAATATACTTTGTTTATACCTACTAGATAGATGTGTCTACTACGCCATGTGGATGGGCGGTCGGCCTTTTTGTAACCTTGGTGATTATGGGCCGCAAGACAATAGGCTAATGGGCCAGATCGGACCATACGTTGGAAAAGCACACCGAAATCGCAAGGTCAAATGAATCATTCGTTAATCAACTGCTAACAACATTTTAATCTCAACGGACTGTTAGTCTGTTATTATTCTCTTCTCAGTTTGTTTGAAACAGTATACAAAAAAGCCTTACATCATCTAAATTTTCACTACTCAAGTCGCTTCATATTTGGGATCAGCAGCTACGTAATGATAAGCAAGTAGCAATGCGAAGATGGAGACGCCAAGAAAATTGAATCGTCAATCATCTGCACACCAACGCAAACAGCATTAATTTGAGCAAAACAATTCTCCTTACATCAATAAACAACTAAACAGAACAAACACCTCTTCTTGTAACACTACAATGTTCTTCTTTTATCTAAGGAACACCCAGATCGTTCCATTTACTTAAACATTTCACCAAACACAAACTTAACAGAGAAAGAAAATGTGTTAACTACACTAAATTGCATTTCAATTTGCAAATCATAACGGTAAACAACAAAGTAGAGCTGGGTTCCATAGCCACAACTAGAGCTAGACATTAATTCAATTGATCACTGGTAAGAGAACAAGTTGATTGATAAAAAGAAAAAAAAAAGCAAGCAAGAGAGATGATCCCAGTGGGAATCGAACCCACGACCTTTAGATTCGGAGTCTAACGCGATATCCACTCCGCTATGGAGCACATTTAGGAAGAAGTTGAGACTCAAATCGTCTAAAACCCAAAACGTGACACAATCCGACAACAGCACTTGACATTCCTCTCGTCGATAGAAACGGGTTCAAAGGACCATCACACACAGATGTCGCCAAGAGAAACCATTCCATCGGGAGAAATACACAAACTCAGACTCATAATGACCAGATCAAAAACCAAACACACTTGTTGGAATCAGATCTCCTTAACAACACTTGTTGGAATCGGATCAAAAAAACAAACACACTTGAGGGGGAGATTTACCGTTTAATCAAACGAAGTAATCAGTGGAGAAGGGAATCAGATCTCAAAGGAACCAGAAGCGAATTACAGAACAGAACAAATTAGAAAGAACTCTCGATGTCTGTCGCAAGGGTTTCTTTATTTAACGTTTCACTAACCGGTTCAATTAAAAAAGATTAAACCGCTTCACATAATCCAAACACTCTGATAAAAGTGGGCCCATGGGCCCAATAAGCTCTCACATAACCCACGTAACTACCTGACGGTGCCGATCCGTTCTTCGCGCCCTCGGTTTGCTTCTTCCTTCCCCCACAGTGGCCCGATTAAATAAAATTATTCGACTTCTCTTCCAAACCCTAGATCTAACACCCCAGCCGTCAGATCAGATCAATGGGGAGATCTCTTCTCAACCGTTGGAGACAGCAATGGTGGAGGTAGAAGAAGCGCATTTGTTGGTATCCAAAAGATTATCGTCTCCTCGACTAGCCTCTGTGTTTTTTTTTTCTTTCTCCTCATCTTGATGGCTAACAATTCGAATATCCTCTAGCTATATTTTTTTTTGTTATTTCGGTGGTGGTGGTGATGTGTGATTTGGTTGCGCGTACGGGTCGGCTCCAGCAACGGTACAAGGATGGCTCACGACTCATTGCCGGGTACTGTGTTCTTACACATGCCTTATGTATTGTCTCTTTTGAGTTCATGCTTTGGTTCTGTAATGTTATTCCAGATCGTGATTATACTGCGTCGTTATATTTAATTGTCTTTGTATCGGATTCATGCTTTTGGTTTTACGAGAGAGAGAGAGAGAGACAGATAAGAACAATATTATTAGTGAGTAAGATGTTGACATGCTTGGTTTTTATGACACGACATGCTGTCTTTAAATTTAGTTTTCGGTCGGAGATGGTGGAATCTTTCTAAACAAGTTCAATGGCACGCGTTTTGTAGGTGTATTCCGTTTAGGTATATAAAAGATGGTAATTCTGAATCTGGGAAAGTGGTTCAAGTGTTGATGATCAGCTCTTCTAGTGGACCTGGGCTTTTGTTTCCCAAGGTACATAGCAAATGCACTTTCTTCTCGCTTTTGATTCATTTTCCTTTGAGAACGAAGTGACATGTTTGATTCCTGGATTCTTATATAGGGTGGATGGGAGAATGACGAGACTGTCAAAGAAGCTGCGGTTAGGGAAGCTGTGGAAGAAGCAGGAGTCCGTGGCATTTTGATGGTAAGACCTTTTGTGTTAATGTTAGCAGACTGGTGCGGGTGTGTTAAAAAAGGTTGACTTCTACAGGATTTCTTGGGAGATTATGAGTTCAAGAGCAAAACACACCAAGATGAGTTTAGCCCTGAAGGTTTATGTAAAGCGGCAATGTACGCCTTGTATGTCAAGGAAGAGCTAGAGACGTGGCCGGAACAGAAGACGAGAACAAGGACATGGTTGACAATTGGAGAAGCTGTAGAGAGTTGCAGGCACGCTTGGATGAAGGATGCGTTGGTTGATGGGTTCTGTAAATGGCATAAGGAGAAGATGGGTAAAGGAGATGAAGATTGAAGCTCTGAAGTTGGTTTCCTTCCTTTCGATTTTGTTTTTTCTTAACTCTGAAGTTGGGTTTCATTTCCTTCTCGCTTTTAATCTTTTAACAATGTCAATGCTGTAACATTTTTTTAGAGTTCTGAACAAAAGATATATATTTACCTTTATAACGTTTTGACTATTAAAAAGAAGAAAAATTGGATACAACGAATTAGACCGGTTTAGCCAAACCGGGATCATATGCTTTATTTTTTAAACATGTCTTCATCAAAGGTCCACCTTGCTGATAACTTCAAAACTTCACATCAATAAAGCATTATATGACTAATTGTGGTTGATAATGTACCGGTGATTAGAGACAACACTTAATAAAACAAATACCCCATAAATACTTTTACACGTGATTCATGCGGTCCTACGGAAGCATTTAAGCATCTCCCCTGTTGCAATTGATCTGATTAGCTCTTATGATAATAATAGAGAGAAATTCCATAGGGTAACATTTTTTATTTATTTTTACAAAAATAATATTTTAAAAGAAAAATGATTACAAAAAGTTTCATTTAAGAGTAAAACTACATTTTTATACCCTAAAAATAAAAAAGTTAAAAAAAAAATTATTTTGGTCATTAAAAGTTGTTTTGTGACAAAAACTAAAATGGATTATTTGAGAGAATTGTCTGAACATTTACATGCAACTATTTGCTTATCAACTGCTTCACTTATAACCTGGATGAGTGAATACTAAGCACCAAATTATCAGAGCTTTTCCAGCATTTATGACCTAAAACTCCTCATTCGCGTTGTCTTGGTTATGACATTATTCAACGGCCATCACATGCCAAGGTGACAAGATCCGTTTTCATGGAGTGTCTTTCTCTGTTTTTTTATATGTATGGTTTTATTCATTTTCAATAATATCCTTCATCAGTACTAAACAATTCGTAAACACACAGCATTTAACAATATATCAAAAAAATGGAAGATGATGCAGTCAGTAAATCAAATCTTTCCAACAAATGATAAATCTCTTTATCGTAATAATTAATAAACTCAGTTTGCCAAGAGACCTATACATTTGTGTCTCAACTCATCATTTTGTTTGGAAATGAATTAAAATGAAATTTTGTTATATATAAAGAAAAAAGGAGCTTGAAGTGTTTCTCTGCAATGTGTTATATATATAAAGTGGATATGTAAATAGAATATATATAGATTGTGGTGAGAGTGTGTCAAGTGGTAGAAGAAGGTCCACCAGCCAAGTCACCACCGCCTGAGATGGAGATGAGAGGTCGTCGTGACACACTTTTACTGACGAGATGTGAATCAAGAAACACGACAATGACTGTTATATCATCATGAAAATGTCTCCTCACTCCTCTATCAATCTTTTTTAGGTCTGAATATCTCATCTCTCTCTTCTTTGCTGCTTCTCTTAGAGCTGTTTTTATCAGCTTCCTCGCAATCCCCTGCACCCACCCATATGTTATAATCACAAAATGACAGAACGAAAGACAGGTGAAAAGAGAGAGAAGTGTCTTACATTACGAGGGTTAGTGTTCACAATGTCAACAGCTTCCTGATTGCTCAAGTGCTCCCACAAGCCGTCTGATGCAAATATAAGAAACTGATCCTCTGGATGTATTTTGTGTACTGAAATCGCAGGTTCTGCTCTAAGGATCGGCGTTTGAAAAGCCTCAGGCACCCTGAACTTTGCTAATAACGGCTCCCGGTTGAACTCTGATCTCTTTAAGTAGGCATCACCAATTGATCGTGAGACCTTAAATAGCCAGAAAAATGTATCAAAAGACTTAGAATTTGGAAAATAAATCTTCTATTCGACAGTTCCTAAAGTGATAAAACATTGTAAATCTCTTCTTATACTCTAATTTTAACTCAGTGTTCTAAAAGTCGGTCTAGCCACCACCTAGTCGGCAAATCAGACCTAAACAAAATGATTTTTCAAGAACAATTTTTAAATAATCGGTATAGCTTAGCCGGCTACCTAATCAATAATCACATATAAAACGCCTAACTACCGCCTCACGATTTTTCGAACATTGCATAGAACTAACGAAGCATCGAAAATCGACAATCTGCATTATTGTTTTTACCTGTATAATACCTTTGACACGCCACACTTTGTGCTTCAAGACAACAATCTGAGGATCATCAGGATGCAACAGCCGCAACTCCTCTCTCACAGATTCAAGACTTGCATTATGCTCTGACGACAGCTGAACAGCTTTGACAGCTTTAAACGCTTTCTCCAGTCTCCCTAACACAACCCGAGAATCCCCCGCGTTAGCAATGTACAACGACCCACTACATATGATCCCTACGAGACAACACGCTCCAACAGAAGCAATCTGAGGCTTCGTCTGCCACTGCCGCCGCACAAGAGAAAGAAACTCCTCTTCCGTAGCTAAAAACGCTTTCGTTATAACAGATGCAGACATTCCATGATTCTCCGACGTAAACTCTGCATCCAATAGATAGTCTCAACACACAATCTAATCCATCACACAAAGCAAGACAACAGCATACTTACTTCGGATGTTATCGAAGAGGTGTTTATTGACAAACCGAGCTGCTTCAGGACCTCCATGACCATCATAAACACCGACGAAAGTAGCTTGAGGACCCGAATCGAACATACTAACGGGTCCTGACTCGAGTTTGCTATGATCTTCGAGAAGATTGTTAGCTTGGATCACAGACATTGAGAAATCTCCAGCGACATGGTTACCAGAATCTTTATACCAAAGAAGACCATCGCATCTTCCGTTAGCGTCTCCTCTCGTAGAATGTTCTCCTTTCACAGAAGGTCGTTTCCAACATGGTGCTATCATCCGTAATATAGTTTCCGATACCATAAAGAAAGATACTTTATTTAACAACACCCAACAGATCAAAACTTGCTAATATTCCTCCTTCCCTAACAAAAAAATAAACATATTTTTATATGTAATAAAACGGATCGATTTGTAATCAGACAGAACATGAGTAATGAATACCTTTTGTGTCGAGGAAGAACAAGACCGAGATCGAGATCGGAGAGGAGTTACGATACAGGGGGAGAGATCGTAACTCCGGTTGGATGGATTTACGAGGGAGATGACAAATCTACTGTCTGAATTCCATATTTGGGATGTTCGATTTTTCTCTGTGTTTTTTTTCTCTCTTTTTTATTTTTTGAATTTTTATTCTTTTCGTTTGATGCTTTTTTGATTTTGGGTTTAGCTGTTTAGGCATTGACCTTTAGAATAACCCGACGTTTTAGGCAGCCTTTTCTCCTAATTTTAGCAACTTTTTTTTTTCTTTTTTAATAAATAAATTATTACTAATTAAGATGTTTTAAAAGGATTAAGCATAAGCTACATTGTTACCGATCCTCGTCAGCACCTCTAAATATATATGAGAGAATTGAGAACTACTGTATGTTGTTTTGTTTCATTGTATCTCAGTTTAAAAATAAGACAGAGAAACATGATCTGTAAACTGTAAGCAACTTGGCCCATATCCTTAAAAGATGAGAGAGAGAGAGAGAAACCTGATCTGTAAACTGTAGGCAACTTGGCCCATATCGCATCGATCTCCATATCTCAATGATAATAAAATAATTTAAGAGTATAGTCAAAGAAAATCATAAATAAAAATAAAAACAAAAAATATGAAAGAGACCCACATATTGTCCGCTTTATGGTGTCATTAACGCATTCTAGAATCATTGAAATGTACTGTAATATTTAAAATCATCTGTAATTCCGCGAAAGCTGAGAGGGTATTTAGGTAATTTTACAACAGGAAGACGGAAAGTGGGCGTGGTGGAGAGAGATGATAAGAGAGAGGGAAACGCGTCTCTACGAGGCTCACATTCCATTCATCTCTCTCTCTCTCTCTCTCCTCTGATTCTCTCTATACGACCCGTGAGCTCGCCGGAGGAGGGTGAAATCAATATAAGATGGCGCAGAGAACGGAGAAGGAAGAGACGGAGTTCAAGGTCCTCGAGACCTTAACGACCCCCGCCACCGCCACGACCACGCTCTGCTCAAATAACTGCGGCGTTACAGCGAATCCAGCCACCAACAACATGTGTCAGAAATGTTTCAACGCTTCCATCGCCGCCGCCGGCGTAGACTCCGGCTCGACGTCGAAGAGAGCGTCGAGATCCGTTAATCTTAGGCCATCACCAGCCAAAGTCGTGATCCGTCCCAGGGAGATCGATCCGGTTAAGAGAGATCAGCAGACGGTAAACCGGTGTTCCGGCTGTCGGAAGAAGGTGGGGCTGACCGGGTTCAGATGCCGATGCGGTGACCTTTTCTGCTCCGAGCACCGTTACTCCGATCGACATGATTGCAGCTACGACTACAAAACCGCCGGTCGTGAGGCGATCGCTAGAGAGAACCCGGTGGTCAAGGCGGCGAAGATGGTCAAAGTTTAAAAGTTAAAATTCGAATTTGATTTTAAAAAAAAAAAGAATCTTCAGTCGTGGTTCAAGCTCCGATCTATAAAGTTCGGACAGGGAGATGCTCTCGCAGACATTGATTTGATGCTGTCTGTTTTGTAATGAAAGATCAGAGAGATTCTCTTCTCGATTTGAATTTGAAACTAAATTTATTGTTTAGTGAATGATGATTATTATTGTTGTAGCTTTTAGGGACTTTTATGGATTCATGAATTTTATTTGCTTAAGATTTTGATATCCTCGATCATCAAAGACTAGTTATCGAGTGGTATGTGTGTGTAGATTCGGTAGAAATGAAGGGTGTTTTGGTAATTTAGGGAACGTGTCTCTTGTTTCGTGTGCGTCACAACTCACATCCTCTCGACAAGTTTGCTTGGCGTGTAAAAGAGCGGCCAATAACGTGTTCGAGTTGTATGGCTTATTTTAAGTTAGATTATTATCTTCTAAAGACTATAAACAAGATTTTACGCATTCTTATAAAAAAAACAAGTTGTAACATAACTTTATCTACTCAACTCTCTTTAATATGATGCAACATCATGTGATTGCACTAGATTTATCTCGTGAAAGAAAAAAGTTTGATATCTCATGATGACTATTACACGCAGGTACACGTATAGAACCCAGCCCTACTAGGAAAGTCTATTTTACTTAGGCCTAGTCTTTGTCCAATAAATAATGCAACTACACGGATTAGTTTAAGTGTCAAACATCAGCTCGGAATGAGAGGAGAGTAGACTATTGGTGGAATCCCACTATATAAAAGAAACTAAATCCTAGCATCCTAAGCCTATCCACATGTGCACAAATAATCAGGACCAATCAAAGTACCATGTCATCCAGACTAGACTTAAGTTAAAAAAAAAAAACTATTTTCGGAGCCCATTCGACCCATCTCAAAGCCCATTCCAAACCACTCTCTCATAAGCATAATCCCGTGTTTTAAACATTTCGTGTTAAATTTTTTTAAACACTCATATCTTAGAAATAATTTAGAAAATATCTTTATATAAATGTTTTTTT
Organism: Brassica rapa; assembly: GCF_000309985.2. NCBI lineage: Eukaryota > Viridiplantae > Streptophyta > Magnoliopsida > Brassicales > Brassicaceae > Brassica > Brassica rapa. The sequence continues at coordinate 24,562,842 of NC_024799.2, read as the reverse complement.
CTTGAATAATATTTAATTATAATTTTTTGTATCTTTTTGACTTTTATAATAAAAATATTGTTTTCAGATAGCAACAAAATATATATAAGAATTATCTTATTTTTAAATTTTTTGATAATTTTATTATATTATTTTAGAATCAATTATTTAATATTAATATAACATATAAATTTTTTATGATTAATAAATTCATTTTTAATTATATATAAAATTCATTAAGGGTATTGTTTTAATTAACACATTAGCGAATCAGTTAGAAATTAATAATAAATCAATAACCTATCTAAAAGTCTAAAACCTAAAAAAATATGACAAATAAGAAAAACTAACTAAATTTTAATATAAAATAGAAATTTAATATTACTAAAATAAAATTCATTTTAATATATATATAATATTAATTAAGGGTATTTTTAAATTAATAAATTAGTGACTTAGCTAAAAATAAATAATAAATCAATGATTTAGCTAAAACCTAATAAAAACATGACAAATAAGAAAATTTACTAAAATTATGGATAATATAAAATATGATTGATTATTTAATACAAAATTAAAATAAGAGTTTTGTTAAATAAAACATAAGTTTGTTGTATCGGTATTACAAAAAAAACAATCATTAATAGTGTCGTAGGAATTATGTCTTTCCCATTAGCGAATAAAATTGAAGCAGAGTGTTGGAGGATAGCTCAACATATAGACGAGATTATAGAGATTGATATGGGAGTCGAGGTAACGGACACAACTGTTCCTCCGCAAAGAAACGCTCCTGCTAGACATCCTGGATAAATGAAAGATACATTGCTGGACTTGGTTTTATGTTAATGGATGGTGACTTTCCAATGCTGTTTGGAGCAAGGGCCGGTATACACGCACCAAATCACCGCTGCAAGCGGAAGCTGAAGGTTTTCTATGGGCAATGCAAGTGATACTGAAGTTTAGACACAGAGAGATGGTCTTTCAATCGACTGTGAACGACTGGTTATACTCATTCAAAAGGAGGAAGATTGGCCTGCGTAGAACTCGAAGCTCGACGAAATACATGTTGTATCCAAAGAATTTTCTGAACTTTCTATTGCTTATGTTCCTAAATCTTTAAAATTTCGTACGAATAGCCTAGCAAAAGGTGTCCGATCATGCGCATCTTGGTCAGCTTTTGTAAACTCTTTTGCACCAAGTTGGCTAGCCCCACAAGCTAGCATGAGGGTGTCAAAAAAGAGAATAAAGTTGATAGTGAAACTAAATATCTCAATGAACAAATTTATCAGAAGTCCATATTTATGTGGATGTCTATATGTGACAAACAATATTTTTAGACAATTATAGAATATAGTCACAAAAATCAATCCTAAAATATATAATTTAAAAAAAACCATTTAAACAAACCATCAAAATTTCAATATTACACCAAATAAGAATATAAAGACCAACTATATTCTCTTCATATATAATGTGTTATGGTAGGATTCAAAAAAATTAACTTACTTTACAGTAAGGGAAAATTTGATTTTTAATTCAAAATTTACAGTAAAAACATAACATTTTATAAAACAAAACAATTGACATAATAGTACAAAAATATGAAAAAAAATCAAAATACTATCCGCGCGTAGCGCGGCCAAGGACCTAGTGTTGTATAAGTTGAGGAATGAAACTTCAAGTTGGGATGAGAAAAAAAAGAAAAACTTCAAGTTGAAAACTGCGCATTTTCTTATACAGTATACAACTTGTCATATTAAAGTGTTACTATTTCGTTTCATAAAACATTTTTTACTGTTCGTATTACCTAGCAAATATATTGTCCAAAGCCGGAGGGCCTAATACATGTTGGCCCATCCCTATTATGAGAGGAGAGTAGACAATTGGTGGAATGTTGTGTAAGTGTTTGATCTGTGCACAAAAAAAAGGTATAAGTGATTGATCTGATGGAGCAGGTATTGTTGAATTTGACATTATATTGATCAACCAAACGCTTAACTGTTTTTCTTAAAAAAACTTGAAAGTCTGAGGTGGAAGTGAATAGGCTTGACAAGCTGAAAGCTAGCATAATGAAGGAAATTGCATTCAAGAAGCAAACCGAGCTCGGGGAGATATATGCTCGTGCTCCTATCGAGATTAAACCAGATGTGGTTCCTGAGAAGATCATGTCATTGATTGATTCCGGAAACACTGAACCGCTGAGATACTAGCTCAAATGGATAGTGAGATTGCAAAGGCTAAGGAAGTGAACCTCCCTGACTTAAAAAATACAAGGTTCCACATGGACATATATGGCTCCTAAATTATGCTTATTCTCCAGTGTTTATGCATGGTAGGATACGTACAGACTTGGCTTCTCTTTCCTTTTTTTACTTGTTCCAGTTATCAGAAGTGAACCCTATCACTCCCTTGATACCTTACAATATAAGATTGTTTTGATACCAATTAAGGTCTCTCTTCAATGCTAAGAGAGTTTGTTAAACATTTTTTTGACATCGTTTCATATAACGTTAACCGAACTTTAAATACAAAATACATAAACTAACCAATATGTGATGAATAAGGAAACATAATTCCACTAAACAAAAAAAAAAAAAAAAAAAAAATATTCCACTAAACAAAACAGAAATAAAAATAAATTATTGAAACCTTTTTTTTTTCCATTTGTCCTATTCCTATTCTCCTCAATGAGTTGGTCTAAAGATAATATATTCTCAAAATGGAATCTATACCAGATATATATATATATATATATATATATATATATATATATATATATAGCTCTTTACTTCGACAAACTACAAATATCATTTGCAAATAATCTACTGCCCCCCATTTGGAAGATGCTAATTCTCGAACAATCTTTGTTGCCAATGTAATGATTGATACTCCATCTGTTCAATAATATAAAATGTTTTACATAGGAAATAAATATTGTTAATATTATAAATTTAAAATAAGTTGACCAATCATAAACAATGCAGTAAACTAATATTGATCAACCAGTATTCAATAAAATCAAAATACTTTGAAAATATCAAAGCATATTAAATCCTCGCTATATAGAGTTGGATGTAAGATGTGCTCGAAGGAAAATTGGATTGTCCAACTTGGAGTGGGAAGAGTTGGATTTGGAGTTTTATAAAATCAAATTTTTTTAAAAACATTTAATATTATGGAACGGAGGGTGTACTGTTTATTCCCACTCAAAAGTGGAATTGAGCACAATGTTTTCATTTGGTGGATTTGATTTGAATGTGGTTGGTCGTAAAACATGTTCACTTTGCTGCCACCAAGGATAGCCTTTCGAGGCATTTTAACAAGTTTGGTGAAGTGCTTAAAGCTGTCATAGTAACCGATCCAGCGACTAGGCAACCAAGTGGGTAAGTTGTCTGCCATAATATGTGGTCGTTATGCCACAGTTCAGTTACCACTTACCAGAGACACATTAGTGACAGAAGTTGTTCGCCTAGTATGACTGATGTCCGAACAGAATCACAATCAGACTTTCTAATTTTGCTTGATAGATAAAAAGAGGAGCATAGGAAACATAATCACACAATCGGATTTTCAAATTTTATTTCTTTCTCTATAAATAATCATTCTCAAAACCTATTTGATAAACGTGTTCTTTTGTAATGATATTAAAACAACAATAAAAATGTATATATTTGCTCCATTTTCATGGAGACAACAAGAGGAACACGTTTCCACAAGACAACCCAACAACACACAAGATAGACACAACACGAGCTCTAACGAACAACACATTAAGACTCTTCGCAACCTGTAACGTCAAAGTCAGAATCTGCAACCTCCCAGCTTCCTCCATCTCCTTGAAAAAACACATCGGCTTCAACGACCGTCTCAGCATCAACGCCACCGCGAACGGGAAACCAAACGCCACGCAGCTCTGAATCGTCACCTCGTGCATCGGATTCGATCGAGTAACGTACAGGATCGTCCCTCCGACGATCAATTGAGTTAAACCGAGAAGAGCCATGGCTCCGCTTAGACTGTACATGTTCTTCATCATCCCTTCGAAGACTTGCCTCGTCTCGTTCCCTAGCGCTGACACGTCGCGTTCCACCGTTGGGCCTTCGATCTCCTGGTGCTTCATCTTGGCCGGCTCCACCTCTGGGTTTGGGTTGGCTTCTCCGCTCGGTGTTGAGATGTACCTCGTTGACGACCATGTTTGAGATCGCAGCTTCTCTAAAGCAGAGAAGGATCTTAAGAGACTTAGTTTGTTAATTTTGGATTCGTGGATCAAATGGTTTCTTATAGGAGAAGAGGAGTGGAGATGATGATGAAGAGAGGCGTTGAGGGATGAAGAAGAAGAAGATAGGGGTTTAAGGAATTTGGAAGCTAATCGACGAGAGATCATCATTGTGGTCGTCGTCGCTGGAGTGAAGCTGTTCGTAATTAGGGTTTATTAATCATTTCATTTAGCTGACTTGCGAGAAAGACCCACCAACTTTTGATTTTCTGGGCGCTCTCTTTAAATTGTTTTTATATTTTTTTGTAATTAATGGGCCAAACAAAGTTCCACTTAAAGGGCCCAGAATTTTGCTAAGTGTAAGCAATGTTACCTTTGTTACACCATCTCTACTGCATACAACAATTTAGTTAGCATCAGGGAGTAGCATAAAATACTTACTCTCCCTCTGTACTTAAAAGATATGTTTTAAAATTTACACATATATTAATAAAAATTAAATACATACACTTATCTACTAATTATTTATTTCGTTTTTAGTATTATTTGATTATAAACACTTATTCCTTCCATATTTTATATTTAAAAGATAAATGTTTTAATATATACACACATATTAGTAAAAAATAAATACATACACTTATCTATTAACTTTTTTTTTATAAATTTTGTTTGATTCCCAAATAAAATTATACTATTCATATTTCTAAATTATAATTTTAAAGAAAATCGCATTAATTAAAGTTTAAAACATTTTTAAAATACATAATAAAATCCAAAACATCATTTTTTTATATACAAAGGGAGTAAAATATATTACCACTATAATCGGTCCTTGACACAGACACAAGTTTCCTCAAAGTTTGGAGAAACACACTCTCTTCCTCATGCCTAATAAAAGACACCAAATCAAACTTGGAGATCTCCACTCTATATAAAGCTCACACCATGCAGCAAACAGCAACCAACCTCATCAACTAATCCACTACAATGTCTTCTTCTTCAGTTACACTCTTCTTCTTCTTCTTTGCTTCCACATTCCTCTACACTTCATCAAACTCATTCAACATCACAAACATCTTAAACCAAAACAATGAGTTCTCCATTTTCAACAACCTTCTCTCCCAAACCGGACTCGCTTCCACCATCAACTCCCGTCAAACCATAACCGTCCTCGCGCTTTCCAACGACGCAATGTCCTTCTTCTCAACCATCCAATCAATCGAAGAGAACAAGATACGCCTCAGCCTCCACGTTGTTCTAGACTACTACGACATCAAAAAATTCAGGAGCATGAACAAAAAATCAGTAATACTCACCACTCTGTTCCAATCAACTGGTCAAGCTAAAGGCCTACAAGGGTTCATAAACACAACCATTATGAACAACGGCGACGTCATGTTTGGATCTGCGGTTCCTGGATCTGGCATTTACTCTAAGCTTATAGACTCTGTCGCCACACATCCATATAACATCTCGGTGCTTCATATTAGTAGCTCCATAAGTTTAATGAATCCTGATGGTCCTTCTTTTAGTGGTTCATCATCTACACCACTTCCTCCACAACCTCCTAATGATGATGATTATGAATTTGACGAGCCACCATCCCCACCTTCCTCTACTACTAAGCCCGTTGTTGCTGATGCTACTGCCGCTACTGCTAAGCCACCTTCTGCTGCTACCGCTAAGCCACCTTCTGCTGCAAAAGCCAACTCAACAAGTGGGGTTTCAGCGATTAGTACTCCTAACTTTGCGTCTGCGTTCGTGGTCTCATCATTTTGGTTGTTCATGACGGTCTGGTGATGTGATGGTTAAGACTTGACGGCGATGAATAACAGAATGCAAGAATCAAAAATATCAGATCAGCTTTTTGAGAGCCAGAAAAAAAAGAGGAGATTGGAAACAAAGCTTTTTCACCCAAAACACAAAGAACACTTCAAGCTTCAGAAGTTCTATGGAATAAGGCAACAATATCTCTAGAAGAAATAAAGTGATTGATGATTCAATAAGGATAGAGGAAGTTGTAAAACTCAAAAGTTCTTTATTTATTTGGATGCTTGGATAAGTTGTAAGAGATTTCAATTGGAAGCCAATAAAGAAAACACAAACTTGCAAGGCTTTTCTTACTACAAATGATTCATTGTTGTTTGGTTGCATTATCCGAAACAATTTTTTTAAAATCGATTTAAATCATCATAAATCAATTTAAACTGTTTAAAATCAGTTTAATTCGACCTAAACTAGTTTTAATCTGTTAAATTAAATAATAATACTACAATAAATCTCAAATTTGTCTATTTTGGTTTCATATATCTAATTTTGATAATTCATCAAAAATAATTTTATAACAAGAACCAAAACTTAAAATATCTTATATAATAATATAAATATTTAATACACAAAATAAATTAATAATTTGTTAACGCTCAGGCGACATCATAATTAATATAGTTGCTAGTCTTTCTATCTGTCTACCAATCTTTTTAATATTGATTACATGTATAATCAAAGAAACAAAGGAATGCAACACTAGATTAAAGATGTTTATTACTTTAAGCTATGAAAAGGTAGGGATGTTAACATGGGTAATTATCCATGGGTTTACCCAAACCCACTAATAATGGGTTGGGTTTTTACCCGTCTAAGATTTATTGGGTCAATCATGGGTATTAATTTTGAAACCCATATTTATATTGGGTAAATATAAAAGGGTAATGGTGTACCCATGAGTTTTCAGTTATATTATTATATTTTCACCATTTTAATTAAATTATATAAAATTTGCAAAAAACGTTTTTTCCGCCAAAACCGTAAAAATAAATTATCTCACAGAAACCAAAATATGAGTTTTCCCGCTGAAACCGAAAAATCGAGTTTTCCTGCCGAAATCGCAAAACCGAGTTTTTCCGCCAAAATCATAAAACCAAGTTTTTCCGTCAAAACCGCAAAACCGAGTGTTCTCGGAAAACCGCAAAACCGAATTTTCACGCCAAAACCCCAAGACCGAGTTTTCCGCCAAAACCTTAAAATTGAGTTTTCCGACTGAAAACCACAAAACCGAGTTTTCCGACTGAAAACCGCAAAACCGAGTTTTCCCGCCAAAACCGCAAACCCGAGTTTTCTCGCCAAAACCGAAAACCCGCAAACCGAGTTTTTCTGCCAAAACCTTAAAATCGAGTTTTCCGATTAAAAACCGCAAAACCAAGTTTTCCCGCCAAAACCGCAAACCCGAGTTTTCTCGCCAAAACCGAAAACCCGCAAAACCGAGTTTTTCCCGCCAAAACCTTAAAATCGAGTTTTCCGACTGAAAACCGCAAAACCGAGTTTTCCCGCCAAAACCGTAAAACTGAGTTTTCTTGCCAAAACCGCAAAAACAAGTTTTTCCGCCAAAACCGCAAAACCCAAATTTTCCGCCAAAACCGCAAAACCCAAATTTCCTGCCAAAACCACAAAACGAGTTTTCCTGCCGAAACCAAAAAATCAAGTTTTCCTGCCGAAATCGCAAAATCGAGTTTTCCCGCCAAAATCACAAAATGAGTTTTCCCGCCAAAACCGGAAAATCGAATTTTTCTGCCGAAACCGCAAAACCGAGTTTTTTCGTCAAAATCGGAAACGGGTTTTCCCGCCAAAATCGTAAACGAGATTTTGCGCCAAAACAAGTTTTTCTATAAAATTGTGAAATCTTGTTTATATATTAAAACTGACATTAATGATATTAATATTTTATATGATATTTTTATAAATAAATAAGATAATACTTTGGGTACCTATGGGTAAACCTATACCCTATTGGGTTGTTTTTTGGGTTTGGATTTCAACTTTGATGTTTCTGAGTTTTTACAGATTGAGTATAAACTGGGTTGGGTTATTTGTGGGTTGGGCTGGGCTGGGTTATTTTACCCTAAGTTAACATCCCTATGAAAAGGCAAAAGCACCACAAGAACATGAAGCACATTTGACATCCATGTCTATCCCCAAAACCAGACAACAAAGTCTTCAAAGACAAGGAAACAAAACTCAGGCGCTATACATGCATAGTGGCTTTGATTAAAGGGAAACCAAAAACGAAGAGAGAGCTTAAAATCCAGTGAAAAATTCTCCTTTCTTGAGTCAGTGATGTAACCCGTTTCCATTGCTATACACATTCCCGTTCTGGTAAACTTTCCCCGTTGCTGCTCCATTGGCCACTCTAGTTGTTGAAACTTTGCTCACTTTGCCACTTGCTTGCAGAACTGCCTCTAGACACCCAGAGGCTGCTGCTATAAGACCTGTTTGTAACAAAACTGTTTCTTAGCAAAGCCCACAAAACCATCAAATACAGGTTCTTGCCATTATGCTATATAACCGAGAAATTACCTAGAAACAATGCAGAAGGTTTTCCGGGTCTGGACTTGAACTCAGGATGAAACTGAACACCCACAAAGTATGGATGATTTTGAAGCTCCACAATCTGCACACCACACACGCAGAACAATGAAGCACAACATCAACAGATGATATATTGTTCCAAGCTCACTGAAGTTAAACATTAAACAAGAATATACCTCCATACGACGCCCAGTCTCATCCTTCCCAACAAATGAGAGCCCAGCATTCTCAATTTCTTGTATCATATCTGGATTTACCTGCCATTATAAAAAACATATTCCAAGTTTAACGACTGAGGAGAGAGCTCAAGGAAAAGAATATGTAGAATATAAAACATTACCTCATATCTGTGCCTGTGTCGCTCATCAACGAACTTCGCATTACCGTACCTAAAAGTAGAGATAAGAAGTTATATAGGCTTTGGAAACGAGTCTTAAGAGTTATCATGTGCTATGAAGCTGTTATGTGCTTACAACTTAGCAGACTTGCAATCAGGAACCTGAAAGTAAGTCCTCCTTGATCCTAAGCGCATTGTGCCACCCATATGAGTTGTAGATCCCTTAAAAATAAGATTAAACCAAGGTTAAGAAGACACTTGAGAAAATGAAAGCATGTAATCAGTCAGATGAAAAGACTATATGGTCTAATTACCTCTGGCATAAAAATGACGCAAGGGCTTGGCGTTTCTGGTTCAAACTCTGTGCTGTTTGCATCCTCAAAGCCAAGAATTGAGCGGGCGAATTCAACAACAGCCAGCTGCATTCCCAGGCATATGCCAAGGAAAGGGACTTGATTCTCACGGGCGTACTTTGTAGCAAGTATCTTCCCTTGCACTCCTCTGTCACCAAAACCTCCTGGTACTAGAATACCATCAGCACCCTGAAACAAGTAAAAATGGTGAGTCCCAATATATTAACTAAATTGGCGTACTAGTCTCTGTAAGGATTAACCTACCTTCAAAAGATCCCATGCAGCTTTATGGACATCTGGCGTCTACAATGGCAAGTCGTACAAAGGTTTATGAGATTAAATACAGTTATAGTATACAGAGGAGAGAAACGAAGAGAAGACTCACTTCCTGTGCTGTAATCTCTTCAAGGTCACTGGCTGCAACCCAATCTACAACAAGCTTCTTGTGGCATGCAACAGAAGCATGTAAAAGGGCCTGTAGACAAAATGAAAACCCCAGTTTTTATAAACTAAAGGTTTGGTTTAAAATGCATAACTATATTTGGTTTAATCAAAGACAAGAGAGATCAAGTTACCTTCAACACGGAAAGGTAAGAATCAGTAAGGCCAGTGTACTTTCCAACCATAGCAATCCTGACCTGAAAGAGACGACCATTGAGAATGAATGATGGTTTCCGCTATATAGACACGCTGGCCTAAAAAAATAACTGGAAAAAGTTGACTAACAGGATCTTGCAGGGTATCATAGATTTTAGTTCTTGCAGTCCATTCGGTCACGTCAGCCTCTACAGCTTTGCTGCAAAGAAACAAATGTCAATTAGTAGAGAAAAAGTCATCACAGCTAAAGTGTGGAACCCAGAGCAGGATAAAGATTACACTTATAGTCAAGGAAACAAGAAAATATGGTCTAGAGACAAACCCAAGGAGGTTCAACTCTTTTAAGATTGCTTCATGCGCCTTTTGATCCTATTGAAAGAGAAGTTAACACCAAGAGAGTAAGACGAAGAAAAAATTTAACACCACAACAAGCTCCTTTGATTTTGTAAGTAGTATTAGAAACTATTCAAGCACAAATTTACATACCCTTAGAAGCAGCGGAACGTGCCAGATATTTGGAACGTCATAGAGTGTGACAATATTCTCTTCCTAGGAAACCAAAGAAAAGCAGACATAATGTTTACTTAAGACTTAAATGAGAGATAACGTCTCTGCTCTAAGAGGTTGAGAAATTAAACAACAAGTACCGGAACATGGCAAAACTGAGATAGTTTCGTCTTCACATTGTCTTCAAGTGCCTGTTTCAAAACAAGAACTGATAAGATGAAAAACCAAATTTATAGCTATTCATTAACACTGAATTAAATGACTACAGCAGAACAGTGTTGGAGAGGTCAGTACCTTCGTGCTGCGACATGCAAGGATATTTGGAGTCAAACCAAGGCTTCTGAGTCCTCGCACGCTATGCTGAGTTGGCTTTGTTTTCTGCAATAAAAATGTTGAAACATCAACTGTTACAAATTAATAAAATACAATCTCAATGGAAGATATGAAAACCACAGAAAATTACCTGCTCACCAACAACGCTGAGAACAGGCACAAGGCTCACATGAACCAGGCAGAAATTACCAGGCCCTAAGAACAAAAGACAGAAGGTTATGAAGCCGATAATCAATAGCCTAAGAACACTAGTGGATCTTCAAAAAGTTAATACAAATTTAGAGCACAGCTTACCAACTTTATAGGAGAATTGACCAAGGGCCTCAATGAAGGGCATAGATTCAATATCACCTGCACAGAACATAAGTAAATAAAAGCCACTCATCTGAGTAATATCAGTCAATAAAAAGTACCTACCTATAGTCCCTCCTAGTTCAATGACACAGACATCAGGAGGACCGTCCTTTCCATCCACTGGAACATTAGCAACACGCTCAATCCACTCTTGGATTGCATCAGTTATATGCGGAACCACCTTCAAAAAAAAATAAATTAAAACGCTTTGTTCAAACACACAGCCAAATTAGAACCAGCATAAAGTTCAGAGGCACAAGTAGATAATGTAATGAACCTGTACAGTTCTTCCAAGGTAGTCCCCTTTCCTTTCCTTGTCAATGACTGACTGCAAAAAGCAAGACAAAAACTTTCTAAACCAGGTTCTAACATGAGATGATAATTGAGGTAGTAGTCAACTAGGCATACCTGGTATATCTTTCCGGTTGTTAAATTGTTGTCACGGGTCAATGTACTGTCTAAAAAACGCTCATAGTTTCCAAGGTCCAAGTCCACCTAAATGCTCACCGGTTAGATACACAATGACATCAGTTTTATGAGTAGCAAGCAATACAGGACAATCTGACATACCTCTCCACCATCATCCAGAACAAATACTTCTCCATGCTCAAACGGAGACATTGTCCCAGCATCAGTGTTAAGATAAGGATCTGCGTAAACATTGTAAAATGATCATATAGCTAGGAACCAACAAAAACCAGTCAAGAAAGTTTTCATCCTTGGTAGCAAATTGACTCATATAGGCAAACACAATACAAGTGGTCACATGAACAAAAAGATGTCTCCTTTAGTTGTTACATGCAATCTCAAGAGCCAAAAACACAGGATGTATATAAAATAGTCTCACCAATCTTGATGGAAGTAACACGAAGGCCACAGGCTTGAAGGAGAAGTCCAATGCTACTTGCAGTGACTCCTTTCCCAAGTCCACTCACCACTCCTCCTGTCACCAAAACATACTTCATTCTGTTTGGTTTTGTCTCTAAGTTTCTTCTTACTCTTCACCTAAACCATCAAGAATAGACACAGTAAGCATAAGACGAACAATATCTTCCTAAGAAAAAAGATAACGGTTAGGTATGAATCAAACACACAATAAAGTGGGAAGAAGAAATGCAAATTTCTACCTTCGTCAAGAAACAATAGCCTTTCTGGATTTTTTTCAAGGCGGCGGCTTATAAGCTTATAACCTGCGAGACCCTTCCCTCTTATTTAAACCTCTAAAAAAAAAGAATAAAAAAAGTTTGTTACTTTTATTTTAAATTTTATTTAATTTCGACATAGTTTGTGGCTTTGACCCATCTGAGCTGTAGATTTCATTCAATACCATGGAGACACCCGTGTTGAAGCTGTGGGAGAGGTTGCATAGTGTTTCGGTAAGATAGGCCCAGAAGAGGGTCTTGGTAACTGTGCGTCCAATTTTAAAACCAATCAAAAAGTTTTTAAAAGAGAGATGGGAAAGGTATCAAACTTTTTTGAGTCTTTTCTCTGCTACATCTTTGATCGTTTGTCCTTTTTGTCATTAATAGAGGCATTCACATGTTTTCAATCAAAACTAGAGACAAGAGTCTATATAACTCCATGTACTCTTCCTCTGCCTTTGTTTGACGTCTCTTCTCCTTCTGCTGATAAGAACCAAATGCTAACAAACAAATCTTTGGTTCCACTAGCAGTTGGCATCGACATGTTTCTTGCTGAAGAAGCATGTTTTCAAGAACTACTGGCTTCTCTCTGTTACATCTGTATGCAAATGAACGGTTGGCTGTATAATAATATTATTGTATAATTTGGTTGGAGTTTACTGATTATTGCTTTCATATTAAGTATCGAATCACTGAGATGAGAATAACGGTAATGGTGGAAAACTTAGACCCACTTTGTTGCCTTTATAAACACAGAAGCTCTAGTGCATGACCAATTGTAGAGAGGATACTCAGGAAAGTAGACTCACTCGATCTCTTCTTTTGGTTTTAGGATGTGATAAAAGGGATTTGAGAAAGGAGAAACAGATGCAGAACATAGCAAGTAAAACAAGATTACAACACGCTTATCATCTTATCTTACACAAAGATAGCTACTCACTGAGTCGTGTCAGTCGCTCCACCAGCAGCAGCAGCAGCATCAGCTTCAGCTTCTGAAGCGGTTTTAGCCATAACTTCACCTGGAGGAGGATGGTCAAACTTGCATGTTGCCCCGTACTTGCAAGTCCCTGTCTTCATGTAATACGGGCAATTTTGCGCACCCTGCAACAGATTCCTCTACTGGATTAGCACACAAACTCAATACAAGTAAAGTAGTGTGAGTTTCTATTAGGTACCTCTCTTCTGGGATACCCTGCAAGACTCAGCTTCACATTCGGCTGCTGAGGAGCTTGTTTACTCGTTGCGTTTAACCTATCTGCTGGGTGATGGAACCTGCACCTCTCTCCAAACTTGCACTCCCCTGTCTTCATGTAGTACTATATGAAAGATAGTGAGGGGTTTTTAGTAAAAGTCCAACGGACATGTCAACAATCTAAGAAGTTGCACAAGAATACTCACGTCACATTCTGGTTGTCCAGGTCTTTGGGGATAAGTTGCTGTAAGGGCTCCTAGCTGCAACAAGTTCTACTTTAATTAAACCTCCAGCATCTTAGAAGGAGCATTTAAATATTTCTTACAGCATGATTGTAGACATCTACCGAGGGTTGAGCAAGAGTCTGATAGAGGGAGGCAGCTGAGTTAATCAACCCAAGGTTTACACTCGCACTGGTCGGGGACACTAGAGGATAATTTATCCCACCAGCCTGGGGTGTGAATGCTGTAACCAAAATCAAAACAGCAAGAGGCACACAGAAGATACCGTAAAGATTATGAGAAAAGTAAGTGGTACATTAAAGATTCTACGAACACAAATATTTAAATGAGACACGCTCACAAACCAGTCCTCTCAGGGTGATTGTAGCGACAGGTGGCGCCATACTTGCAGCTGATCGTGGAAATGGAAAACAAATTAAAACGTTAGTATCACTTTTTATTTTATTTTCAAGGTTGTAAACAACGACTTTGTATTTGATATTCACCTTCCGGTCTTGAGATAGAACGGGCAGTCTACTTCAGCCTGTAAAAGCTAACAATCTAATTAGTGAAACTTCATTCTAAGATGACAGAACAGGTCAGCATACAATCAGTTATAAGAATAGTAACTAGACACTAGATAGTTCACCAATTCTGACTATTAAGATAATATGTATGGAACTTGAAGCTGAAACCATTACCGGCCTAGCTGGAAGTCCCTTCGAGTTGTAATATGCTGCCGGAGCAAATGTCACATGCGGATTGTTGGTAACATCAGGTTCACTGGTTACAGCCTCAGTACTGCCATTATCTTGACTAGACGATGGTAGTTGGATATCCTTTGGGTGGTGGAACTTGCATGTTAAACCAAATTTACATTTTCCAGTCTTCATGTAGAACTGTTGCAGAGTAGAAAGATCAGTGAACTTAATAATTAGGATTAGATTCATCTTTGAAAACGGATAAGTTATGTTGCTATATGTGTATATCTTACAGTGCACGGGGGCTCAGAAGGCCTCTCAGGTAAGGCATCTGGAGTTTCAACAGTAACCTGATTTACAGAAGAGCATCAAGTAGCATATATTAGAAGCACAAGATCTTATTCGGAGTGCCTGCAGCCACATACAAAAAAACTGAGGAATATAATTGGGAGATGGAAAAGTCACTTACTGCAGCCGCTGTTTTGGGATGATTAAACTTGCACCTTAGACCATATTTGCAACGTTGTGTTTTTATATAATACTGCCCAGCAGTGAAGAGAAGACAATGATGGTCAGATCCTAAGGAAGAAACAGAGCTAAAATAGGAGAGAAGTTTTCAGAAACAGCTTACCGGACAATCTGGTTCACCTGGTCTCTCAGGGTACTCATCGTTTGGAACAACTGGTGCCTGAATGAAAAAAAAGAAAAAAAAATGATTTTATCATCTTATCCTTGAATGCCTAGACAAATGTCACTTCCAAGTCAAGAAACGATCTGACAAAGGGAAATGCAACAACAACAAACACAGTTGCAGAAACAGAAACTGAAGCCTTGAGTCACTATCAAGATACCTAAACAGTATAGATATATTGCACTAAGTGCTGACCAAAAACAAAACAAAAAAAAAATACTAAGTTTATGAGCCCAGACACCAAGCAAAAAGAGTATAGGTATAGTTTAGAAAGTAATCAGACACAAACTCTCGTGGTATAAACATATAAGTACATAGCCTAAATCCAGAGAAGAGAAAAACGTAATTCATTATAATGTAAATACTTAGATAGTAGTAAACGATCACCTCTTTCCAATCTGGGATTCCACCTTCAGGAACCCAAACAGGATGATCAAACTTGCAGCCCTCTCCAAATTTACAAGTTCTTGTTTGCATATAGTGTGTACAATCCTTCTCCCCTGCCCGCTGCGGATAGACAGGCAAATGGCTCGTACTCTCCAACTTAAGTCGCTTGGTTAAATAGTCCGTAGTATACCAAGCTTCCGTCTGACCCATTGGATTATGGGCACCGTAGAGAGTCGGATAGTAGAGCGCTATATTACATAATAAACAGTAATATACAACAACATGAGAAGGTATATATATATATATATATATGCTGCTGTATATTTATATCTTGAAAATAAACTTGAGGATAATGAAATATACGAAATAATACAGCAGAAAACATAACTTAGAGTTTACAGTAGGTATGTCTTCCTTTTGAAAAAGTTTATTGGAAAGAGTTGCAAGAAAAGATAACTTTTAAGGGAACAAAAAACTAACTGTCTTTTCTAAAATATTAAAGCAAACAAAGACTAATTAATAACATTACAGTAGTCAAATATACTTTAACAGAGATGTAATTAATAGCATTACAGTAGTCAAATATCCTTAGAGATGATTCTAACTTCTGTAAAGCTTAGTGGTATCCCAAACACAAAAGAACCCATTGACTAACCAATTCAAAAATCGTTGGGGTAAGTAACACAAACAGTGTAAGTCAAGATCTATCCTAGAATAGCAAGCAGTGTGTTCTAATGCCTTAATCTCAGTTAAAGAAACGTTTTTTAATGCTGCAATTGAAGGAACCATCAAGATTGAATCACGATGAGAGCATAGGAAACGGAAAGGTGAAGACTTTAAGGCTCTCCAAAAGCAATAAAGGTGAAGACTTTAATGAATCAAACGATGCAGATCTGAGAATTGGTAAAAGGACAGACCTTCAGAGGTGCGTTTGACTCCAGGAGGAAGAGGCTCGACGGCGGCGGCGGCGGGAGGCTCGACGCCAGGCGGCCAAGCTTCCTGATGCTGCATCAGCTGAGGAGGGTAAGCCAAATGCGACGCCGCGTTGGGGAGATGGTGGTGGTACATGGCTGAGGAAGAGGAGGAAGAAGCAACCGTTGGTTGGTAGTTGTTGGTCAAAGATTCGGATCCGTCGCGAGATAAGAAGCGGAACGTGGCGTCGGGGTAGTAGCGGTCGGCGGCGGAGGAGGCGTAGAGAGAAGAAAGGGAGAGGTTTTGCTGCGGTTGCGGTTGCGGAGGAGGGGGAGCGGGGGAAGCGGTGGAGGCGGCGGCGAGAGAAGGTTGGAGGGCGTAGGTGAACAATTGGTGACGATGTGCTGCCATTCGGATTTTGATTGAAAACCCTAAAGAGAGAGAGGTTTGTTTCTCTCTTCTCTCTCTCTCTCTCTCTCTCTCTCTCTCAGATCCCACGAAACTGATTTGACATCTCTTCACTGATTCTCTTTTGTTTCTTTTTTTTATTTAAATTAAATTACTCTTTATTTCTTATCATCATCAATTAATAGATTTATAAAGTTTGGAGCTTTTTTTGTTTTATTACATAATAATAAAACACCCAAGTTAACAAAAGAGACCGAACAGAGACTTCAACTTCACTATGTCTTGTCTGATATTGCAAAAGCTTTAGCGTTTGTTGCCCTTTAAACTCATCTCTTCAACTCTTTTGAGCATTGGTTTGTTTTGTTCAACACCTTCGCATGCTTACTAACTTCTATAGATAAACGAGAGAAAGAAAGTTCGAGTTTTGGCATAGAGGAGCAGATGAACCTAAGCATCATACATGATAAGGGCACCATAAACCATAAGTAAATCCCTTGGAGCCTAAAACCATATTAACTTGGAAACATTTTTGGGGTAACTCAGAAGAGAAAGGTTCCAAGCTAAGCACCTTTCAAAACCAATTAAAGATAACAAGCAAAAACTGTCAGAGAAGTAGACAAACCACAACTTAACAGTAAAAGATAAGAGAACCTTACAGAAGAATGTGTTGAAGGATTTTGGATACTTTGTAAGTAACATAGACCATAATGAAACCATCAAATCTGATGTTATTCAAAAGCTACTGATTATTCGGTTAAGAAACATTTGATGAAAGGATTTTGGATACTTTATTAAAAACATAAGCTTTGTAAAATTTGAGCTAAACGAAAGGTTCAAATGTTATTCTCAAACTCTGTTTAAAGCTACACTTCTTTGTCTTCCACTTTACAAATCACAATCAGTATCCATCAAAAAGAATATGAACAAAAAAAAAACACATAGTAGAGTATATTACTTGTATTAGTTCTAAAAGTATTCGAAGTCTACATAAGCCGTATCATCAGTGGGTGTGGCAGGACCAGCAGCACAAGCAACCTGAGCATCATGCTTAACCGAGTTATGATGATCACCACTTCCATAACCCTTAGCCTTCCCTCTTGCAGCGGTCAACGGTCCCAAGTCAACAGGGTCAGGAATATGAGGCGGAGAGGCGCTACGCACCAGAGCCCAATTCACACCTTCAAAGAAAGGATGCTGCTTTATCTCCGTAGCTCCACGTGTGTAAGCTATTCTCCTATGAGGATCTTTAGCTAAAAGGCCACGGATAAGATCACGAGCCGCAGAGCTAACATGAGGAGTGTCAGGAAACTTCAGTGGCTTGCCCACCACGTTTTGTAGCGTAGCTCTGTTGCCCTGACCTTTGAACGGTGTTGTCCCGTGCAAGAGCTCGTATAGGAAGATCCCGAACGTCCACCAGTCAACAGCACTGCCGTGTCCTTCTCCACGTATGATCTCTGGAGCTAAGTACTCGTGTGTGCCCACAAAGGACATTGACCGTACGTCCGTTGGCTCAGCCATGAGCTCTGGCATGGAGAGGCCCCCTAGGCCGGAGTCTGATTTGGCTTTACGGGTTTTCTTGGAAGGGAGGAGGCGTGGGAGGAAGGCTGCGGGATGCATGCAGCCGTTGACGGCGAACTCTTCGTTGAGGATAGCGCTTCCTGTGCTGCAGACTGAGGAGGACTTGACGAGGGTTGGGTTAAAGGAGCAACGGAGGGAGAGGTCAAAGTCTGAAAGCATTATGTGGCCTTCGTCTCGGACTAGGATGTTCTCTGGCTTCAAGTCTCTGTATACAACCCCCAACATGTGTAGATACTCTAGGGCTAACAACACTTCAGAAGTGTAGAACCTGTCAAAGAAACTCATCAGAGAGACTCAAAATTAGTGTTGGGCATTCGGGTTAACGGTTCGGGTCGGATTGGGTTATTCGGGTTCCGAGTTATTCGAGTCGGAGTGTTTAGGATCCGTCTAGGAACCGGACATTTTCAGATCAGATCAGTTTTCGGGTCAGGTTTCTGTTTTTCTATAAAATTTGAAACAGAACCGAGTTAAAAATGGTTTGGATTTAGTTCGGGTTTAGAGTCGAGAAAACTGACAAAAACCCGAGTTAAACTGAGAAAGACATTCGAGCACTTCAGATTTTCTAATAAATTTTCTGATTATAAACTATGTTTTTTTTAATATAGTTAGTTTGTCAAGGATATGGTAATTTTAACATTTAAAATAGTTAATATTTTATTATATTTCAGATATTTGGGTAACCTCTTGATTTTTCGGTCTTTTAAAAAGTAGAAACCATTTTTTGTAAATTTTGGTCTAGTTTGGTTTTGGTTTTTTCGATTCCGGTTCGGTTTCGGGGTTTAGGATAATATGTCTAGGACTACTCCAAATAGATTGAATGTTTTCTCTCACCTCGCAGCTTCTTCAGTGAAACGCCTGTTGGGCTGCTTCTGTCTGAGAGAATGGAGATTGCCTCCGCTGCAAAACTCCATGACCAAGCAGTAGAACTTCTCAGTCTCAAAGTAAGAATATAGCGTTGGCAAGAAAGGATGATCAAGCAAGGATAAGATCTCTCTTTCGGTCTGAGCCCTCAGCAACTTGTTTCTACTAGCCAACGAGGCCTTATCCATCACCTTCATGGCAAAAACCGCGTTGGTCCCTTGCAGGTCAGCGAGATAGACACTGCCTATGTCCCCATACCCTAGACGTTTCAGAAGCCTGAAGCTGTCTAGACCTATCTGAGGACCTCTTGAAGTGACTGAGTTAATAGCCTCCCACCTCACGTCTCCTCCCGTGTGGGGCTTGAACGGTGTAGCTGATGGGCCCATATCGCCATAACCATAATCTCCATTCTGTCTAGGGGCTCTCTTCTTGTCTGGAGACTTTGTCTTGTGTTGGTGATGATGAGCTCTGGCGCTTGGGGATTGTGTTTCAGGTGTGGTTAAAGGAACAATCTTCTTGGGATCGTAATAAAGATTTTTAAGAGCATTTTTCTTGGCTCCCAAGCTATCACTCTCGTTGGTTCCTCTAGCTGAGGAAGGAGGTTCAGGAGACTTTGAAGGTGGTTGATGTCTGACGAGAGGATCCATCTTCTTGAGATCAAAATGAGGATTCCTGGGAACATTGTCTCCTAGCTTAAGCGAAAATGGAGAGGCTTGTGTGTTGTTTGGTCTAGGCGACTTAGGTTTTACGGTTGGGTCTATATCATTAGAGTTAGCTGTTGTGTTCTTATTGGAAGCTAAGTCCATGTCTCCAGGCTTGTGATGATTCTTTTGGCTTATAAAGTAGCTCTCACCTGCGGAATCAATGACATTCACCTTAAGATGCTTATTTAAAAAACAGACTAAAAATGTGTTGGGATGATCACACGCTTACTTGATGATTTAAAAGACAAGTTGAGAGAAAATCAAACCATAATCAAACTGCCGCCAGAAAACAACGAACAACATGCATAGAAAGAGAGATTGTAATGTGTCATATAAACAGATATAATCACACAGAATAAATAATGTTTCAAGAAATCAAGAATGCAGACCATGTTTAAAATATCCGTGTCATGAGTGTAGTTCAGAGGATACGAATCACAAAATCATCTAAACAAAACCGTTGTTATAATAGTATGTTCCAACATTCCAATCAAAAAGAAAACATGAAAGAAGGGGAGCTTTAATTGGCTTGTCTTTTGTAAAACATTGGTTTATCCTCTTAATAGTATCTCCACCTGGTAAAGCAGAGAGAGAGGAAGAGACATGAGGAGATGCAAAAGAGATGGAGCGAGTGAAATGTTCTTAGCCTCTCATCTCATTAATGCATGTCTTTTGCCGTCAATTTCTCTCTCTTGACTAAATTAGCCAGTTTTATTGGTCCATTGAGAGAGACATATCTTCTTCTTTTTAACAAAAATATGGTGCGACAGAGACATATCTTATCAAGAAATAGTTATAAAAAATGAATTCAAAAATGTCTAATGGTAAAGGTCACCTGGTCATTAAACATTCTCCTCATCTTCTGCTTCGTCTATACGTATGGTCTCTTGGTCTCTCTCTCTCTCTCTCACCAACAGAGAAAATATAATTTTCCGACAGCAACCTGTCCCAATGGATATTCTTCTGGACGGCGTCCAAGACGCAGTTGCAACGGTCGTAGAAAAAGAAGTTCCGTTTAAGAAGTTGCGGGAAAAGAAACTGACCGGAGAATTTAGAAACATGTTGTCGTGTTTGGGTCTACCCTTTTTAGTTGATGAATTTGACATGTCTATCAATCCTTTATGGGCTTATTTAGTAAAGCCCATTTTAGGTTTTAATCAACAGAAGCCCATAACGAATTTTAGGTCCGTTCTAACATTGTTGGCAAATTTTTAAGCTATGTGAATACTCTGTTTTTGTTTTTCAACTTATCAACTGAAAAAGAGAGATAAAGATTATACCATTATGTAAGCAAAATTGCAATAAGCCACTAACATTTAAAAAAACACTTGAAAATCTAGTTGACATATGAAACTGATCAAGTGGATCGTTGTCCAAGTTATATGATGAGTAGAAGGAATAGAAATATGAATTGTGTGTTGTGTGTTGTGATTTGTGAATATTGGTCAAGGAGATAAACACACTCACAACCAACAAATATAAGATAGATGATCGTTGACGTTTAAGCTATTGGCTACAATAATTTCTCAGTATGATATTCTTTTCTTGTCAAAATAAAACTCTTGTTAATATTATCACTGAACTAGAGATTTTTTCCGCGTTTCGCGCGGATTGTATCTTATAAATTTATTTTATTTGTAATATTATTTGTCGGTTTTTTCTTTTACATTAACTTCTTGTTTTTTCAATGTTTATTTTTCTTAATTTAAATTTATATGTTTATAATTTTTCATTTTTCTTGTTAAAAATAGAGAATTATATTTTTTATTGATGATTTTTTTGTATGTGACATAAACTTTTTGAAATTTTAAAATAATGTTATATATAGTACGATTAACACATTAAAGAAGAGAAACATATTCAGGCACATTTTACACATGTTTTATATGCATAATTTTAAACATTATATATGTATATATTATAAGTTTGAAACATGTAAATGCTTTCTAAAGCTAAATACTTGTTTTTAAATTCAAATCACAGAAAAAAATATCGAAAAGTCAGTATAGATGAGTTTTTTGGGCTTTTAAATCAACACTGAAAAATTACATGAATCAGATAACAACAGTTTTATAAACAACTGGATAAAATTTAACCGAGCCAAAGATTTTCACACAATATGTTATTTCTTCTTCAAATTGCAAAGAGCCTATAGGCACAAGAAAAAAAATCATAACTTTTGTTTTCACTTATATAATATTTTTTCTCCTTTACACATGGAGTTTATTACACTGTTATAAGCAATGGAGAACTCTATTCATATAAGATTCACATCTATGCATTTTGACAAAGAAAAATTTTAGCCATCTTTAGTTTCAGAATGGACCAACTTCAGTCATATACACTATATTTTCTTTATGATTCAAATCTTACGATTTTAATATATGTGCAGATTTCCATGTGAAAAAGCACGCACGCCATCTATCATTCAACCTATTACTTTTTCCAAAGTAAACACTATAATCCTTGTTTGTTTAGCTCCACAAATTAATCTCTTTGGATCAGTTTACTAAAAAATATAGATACTAATGTCAGAAAAGAATATAAACACTATCAACAACAAATATTGGCACAAGACTATTTGGTTCAAGGAACATATTCTACATAATGGGTTTATATCATGGCTGGCTTTGCGGAGAAGACTGCCAACCAAGGATCGCTTGAGGCGTTGGAGGTTAAATGTCTCAGGAACGTGCGTCCTTTGTAATCTGAAAATAGAGACTCACTATCATCTCTTCTTTGAGTGATCTTTCTCTCGCTTGATATGGGAGCCTTTTGCTGCTGAAGTTTGGATTTCTCCTCCGGCTGATCCACACTCTATTGCAGCCTGGATCAATCAACCTCGCGTCAACGCAGATACGCATGCTACTCCAGTCATCAAGCTCTACTTTCAGTCAGCCATCTACCTGTTGTGGAAAGAGCGTAATGCTCGTGTGTTCACAGCTGTCTCCTCACCTTCATCAGTCATCCTTGTCTCTCTCGACCGTATGATGCGTGACCGTCTCCTCTCTTACCCGGCAAGTTCTTCTTTCTCCTGTTCTTTACTTCTTTTTATCTTTCTTGTATAAGACTTCCTTAAGACTTTTTTTACCTTGAGTTGTTGTTGGTTGTTTTTGTTTCTTTGCTGTAATAAGTTGTTTAAAAACAACAGTATAACCTTTCAAAAAATGATAATCTTAACATCTTACAAAAAAAAACAACAAATATTGACTTATTTATGTGAATATGTATTTTATTTTAAATCATTATAGTGGACGAAGAAAGCACCATAATTTGTACAACAAATTTGTTTAGATTCACGTCATCATACTCACCATTTTATCATTTTAATTATATAATTTTACATGAGCTTCTTCACCCTCCCCGGTTATTTTCTCTTAATTTATAACTACAATATAAAGTTATAAACTATATATATTATAAATTAATAATTTATTTACCCTTGAATTCTAACGATTAAAAATAGAACATAATTCAATAGATATATGATTCTATTAATAAATTAGTAGTTACAAATTTGAAATTTCTAGAAATATCAAAATTTGTATGTTAGTTAATTATTTTTTAAATGACTTTTATTTCTAATTCTTTTTGGATGGGAATATTTTGGCTGAGGTGGATAGTCTCAAAAACCTTGAATTTAGTTCCTTTTATATAGTAGGATTGAAATAAATAGTCTTTTCTGATAGACACGTAATTGCACTAACATTTAAAAATAATCAAATACACTTGAAAATTTAATGAAACATGCAGTGGGACAAAGAAAACTGATCAAGTTTAGTGGACTAATTTCTAAAATAGATGATGATTTGAAGGAATAGAAATAAGTTGTGTCTGTGAATAGCAGCATACAAACAAAAAGATAAATACAAAAAAAAGTCCCTGATATATGATCCGGAAAATAAGCAAATGGCGGGGAATGGATGATGTCATGATACAACTACACACCTCCTCTTTCCTTGTACCATACGTTTATAAAAATATGTGGCATTCTAAGTTCTAATAATCAAGTACTTGTTATCTTTCTTTTTTCTTGTAGCTGGAGTACTTGTTATCTACTTATCTTTATGTCATACGAATGCTAGAACATGACGTTTCTTTCTTAGAGTTTTATAGAATTAAGCTGGTTTTGTAAACAAGCCACAAAAAGAAAAAGAAAATTAGTAATATATGTTGACGCGGTGACAATTGACTGTTTCCACAATAACTCGCAACGTGGAATTAAGAGCTGGTCATAGGTGTGAGCAACGATGTTATGGGTAGACTGTTCCGCGATTTGCGGACCAAATCAGTATTGGATCTAAAAACACAAAAGCATGCATGCATGAATGAATGAGGGTCATAGTACTAGATTAGGTTTTAGTTCAATACAAATCGCATCAAAACCGTTTCGCTCATTGCACATCTTTAGGTGTGAGTCGTTCTAGATGGGATCGAAACTATAAGCTCGAGTGACAAACAAAGTGATCAGATATCCATTTGTACCTATTCATTTTCACGTTTATCATATCAAAAACCTCCATAAATGGTAATTAATGACTACTGAACAAACAAGTATCGCCATGTGGCTACTTGCTTGTAATTATCAAGGTAATTCGTTTTTTTAAATACTTGCGGCGGAGAATCAACACTGGCCTTCCCTGGCTTTATCATTAGCTTCTCAATGCATTTGGTCGTCTCAAGTAATAGTATTAAAATCAGTTTGCTAGATTTTCTTTTGATATATATATAGACGTACCTTTGTGTTAAAAAAAGTCATATAGACGTCCCTTTCGTAAATATTTTTTCTTGCGGATACATCATTTATTTTAAACCTTATCGCTTTCTGTTCCTTGCACATTTAGTTTTATTTAAATCACCAAAAAGACCCGTAATTTAATCAAGCATCAAAACCCAATTCAAGCTTCAACCCAGTAATTTATCAACGCTGTCCAGTTATTATTATGACACAAATGACATAAAAGAAGAAGAATAGAGTTGAATGGTGCCGCTATACAGTACCCTAAAGGCACTAGGCTACATACAAAATATATCGAACATATTGCTATTTGAATTAAAGTGCAATTATATTCGTAATAAAATAGGGGCTATGTAAGCCATGCTAGCCTATAAGCCTATATCGTGAATTAAGATATCGAAAGCAGCGGTGTTTGTGTTCAAAACAGAAAAAAAGAGCTGCTACGACGTGTCTTATATTAAGCTAAGAGACCTGCAATAAACAGGTTCTTGTTCTTTATTTTTTTGGTAAAAAATCTTCAAGGTTTTTATAAATTTTTTTTTTTGTCGTCACATTAAGATTGTTGTAATTTTATAAATAATTACTTACTGGGTGCAACCGTGCAAGCAAACTGCAGTTTGAATTAATCTCGCTTCCTCCACTTGTCTTCGTCATTCGTTACATATTTTCGGAAGCAGTTAGGATATTCTACTATCTATGTAGCTCTGTTACTTTCACAATCACAATCTCAATTTATAAGTTCGGTGATATCAATGATTAATGAATATCATAAGAAACAAGTTTCAGTGTTGGTTTAATAAACGCATGCATATACAACATATACGAGGTCACAAATATCAAATAGCATATAAACTGAGACAATAGATTGTACAACCGTGGCTTGGATTGGAGTTCAACGCATCACAGTGTACACGCATCTCTCTGGATTTGGATAATCCAAATTATTTTGTGTCTATCTTCTATCTTCTAATTTTGCAGTTTTTGTTAGTATAAAATTTGAACCTATGAATGTAATAAAATCTATATGAATTTTAGAGGAATCCAAGGATTCAACAGCCAACCTGTGACAATAAGACAGCTGCAAATCTTCCTCTCGCCCTTGTGACAAAGAGAAGAAATCCACAAGTCAAATTAGCCCAAATGATTTGTTCTCTTAAAATTATATATCTAATATTCTAACTTTAGTTATGAATAATCTCCACATAGCTAATTGGACAGTCTAGTTTCGTTTAAAGTCTTTGATTATTATCGAGATCCCAAAAGAAGAAAAACGATGCCACCACACTTATTTTTTTACTAGATGTTTTTATGTACCATATGCAGTAATAAAATGTTTTAATTTAAATTATATTTAAAAATAAAATTTTATTAATATCGCATAATTTATTATTTCTTATAAATATTTTAATATAAATTTGATTTAGTTAAGCATAAAATTAAGGTAAAGATAATTTTGTTTATTTTAAATTAAATTTAAAATATATATGTATATATTTAAAATTATTATCTTAGATAGATTTTGTATCTATTTCTTTTGGTTAAATATATTAAATCAACTTGAATAAAATTAATTAAAAAATTTGATATAAAAATTGTATAATTATCAAAAATTAAACCTAAACAGTATTTATAAAAATTGTATATATATATAAAAGAAACTAACGATATTACGATTAAAAATTTATAATTTTAAAAAAATTGTAGAAAATTTTAAAAATTTTAGTAATAAAAATGTATAATTATAAAAAATAAAACAATAATATTTCGAAATTTGCAATGCCATATTTGAATATATTTATTTTAGTGATGATATATGAGTTATTACCATATTTTGAAATGTTTACCAAAAATAAAAATCAACACTAAATGTAATATATGAATTATTACTATATTTTAAAAGATTTACAAAAAAATATAAATCAACATTAAATGTAATTATCAATGTCATATTTAGCTATATGTCATTATCAATTTTAGTAATTATGTCATATTTTTTTTTGTAAAAGTGATTATAGAGAGAACATGTGGTAAATTGCTTTTTAAATAACATCTAAGGATTTTTTTTGCTTTCAGGCCTCAAATAACATATAGTAGCCCATATATGATAAGGACTTTCACAAAATCCAGTCACCAATCGAGTTAGCAAGTTATATATAGAGAGAGTATTTAAAAGTTGCGAGGTTAAGTATCTTTGAATGACACACTTAAATATAATTTGTTTGATTTTTTGTTAATAGAATGGTCAATGAATTGAATGTTTCCTACTATTTTAGTGTCATCTGAAGATATTCGACAAATTTAAGTATTCTAAAAAAGGAAATTAAGATTTACAATATCATAAATGAAAATTTGGTCTTATCGTTAAGTGCAATATTTAGTTGCATTCTTACCTTAATTTCCCAAAGAAATATTGACTTGCTAGTGAATTGATAAGATTGTCATTAAACCCTAAATCAAGGAGTCAAACATGAATATTTTTAAATTAATAGCTTTAAAATACAAAAGGAATTGTAGGACTGAAAAATCTAAAATACATAGAAAAGATGGTTTTGACTTTTGATCTGTAAGCCTCAAATGTTTAATTATTAGTTTATGGAAGATGTTTGCAGCCTTTAAAAAAGTTTATGAATTTTGGATAATAGCAAAAATATTTTTAAATATAATAATTATAAATACTATATTTACTCTCGATTAAAAAATAGGAGTACTGTTTTTAATAAGAAACCCAAATAACATGGTCTTTTAAAAAAAAAAAATTCGAAAAGCTAGCTATAAAAATTAGTCTCCCTAATTTTCAGGCAAATAACATCTACAAAATCTTGATAAATATGGTGATTTCCGAAACTAAATCTAATTAGAAGTGTATATTTCCTAAACTAAAACAATTCTAAAAACTACAAAATATTTTAAGGTTTTAGATAATGATTTTAAAAAGAAGAGAGAAAAAGACGTGTTGGTCAGTGTATATAAATACCCTGTTCTAGTCTTTTAGAAACGGACAACCCAAAAAGGAGCATAACAAACAAACAAAAAAAACAGAACAAGAGGACGAAAATGAAGCCAATGACAATGCTCTTCTGTCTCATCACGATGTTCCTAATAGCCTCCGCATATTCCAACACGGTGATGCGTCTCGACATGATGCACCGCGACACACTCTCCCCGATACATACACCTTACCATCGCATTGAAGACATTTTCGGCGAGGACAAGAGGCGTCACAGCCTCATTTCTCAGAAAATAAAAACAACCAAAAGTGGAGCGAGAATGTCTCTGGGATCAGGTTTCGACTTCGGAGCCGCGCAGTATTTCTCGGAGATTATGGTCGGAACGCCGGCGAAGAAGTTCCGGGTGGTGGTGGACACAGGGAGCGAGCTGACATGGGTGAATTGTAGGTTCCAAGGTAAAGGAAAGGAGAACCGTGAAGTCTTTCGAGCAGAGGGGTCGTCTAGTTTTAAAACAGTTGGATGCATGACAAAGACTTGCAAGGTTGATTTGATGAACCTCTTCTCCCTCTCCATTTGCCCTAACCCTCAATCTCCATGCTCTTATGATTACAGGTACATGTCACATAAATAATCTCTCTTTCATTTGTGGCGGTTGCATTCTTGATCCATAGGCCAAATGTGATTAGGTAGAGTTTATTTAAGGATAACAATCTGATTAGCTTATTTGTAATGACTTATATACCAAAGAGGTATTGCGTGTGTTTCATTTCGTGGTGGTGATTACAATATAGATCCGTAGTCAAAATGTGATTAGGTAGAGTCTAATCAGGAGATTCTTAGTATAACAATGTTGCTTAAATATGTAGTGGTTATATGCCAAAGAGGAAATGATGGTGATGGTCATGAATGAGAGAAGAAGAGGGACCTCTCTCTATTATTACCGCATCCTTCTCGCTGTTTTCTCCAACTATCTAGAGAACTTGCTGGAGGCATAGATTTAGATGCAAGTGTATGTAAGGGATAAGATGTGAATATGCCAGTTTAAAGAAAAAAAAAGGATATGATGTGAAATTAAATGTGTCTTGCTACTATTCATTACAATCCATAAATGTCACTTATTGTGACTTATGAGTTAGTTTTTTCCTTTTTGAATCATAGATAATACTAGCCTCTCTTATTGTAATAGTTAAACCTAATGCAAATATTCCATGTTTATGCATTCTTACTAATACTAATTTGGATCGTGTGAAACAGATACGCAGATGGGTCAACAGCACAAGGTGTATTCGCTACGGATACATTCACACTTGGCCTCACCAACGGCAGCCCTACTAGTATCCCTGGCCTACTCATTGGCTGCAGCAGCTCCACAAAAGGTGACAGCCTCCGTGCATCGGACGGTGTTCTTGGTCTAGCCTTTAGCGATCAGTCCTTCACTGCAAAAGCCACTAACATCTTCGGAGGCAAATTCTCATACTGCCTCGTTGACCATACTTCCAACAAAAACATCTCCAACTATCTCACCTTCGGTTCTAACCCCACGTCTACCCTCAAACCCCCCGCAAGACGAACCGCTCGGCTTGAACTCAATCTTCTCCCTCCCTTCTACGCCGTCAGCATCGTCGGAATCTCCATCGGAAATACCATGCTCAACATCCCTCCCGTAGTGTGGGAGGTAAGAAAAGGTGGTGGGACCATCTTGGACTCAGGAAGCAGCCTCACGTTCTTGGCTGATGCGGCGTACAAGGCGGTTGTGTCGGGGCTGGAGCGTCACCTTGTCGGCGTGAAAAGAGTCAAACCAGAAGGACTACCAATGGAGTATTGTTTTGATACCAGCAAGTTCGACGATAGCAAGCTGCCGCAGCTGTCGTTTCACTTCAAGGGCGGTGCTCGTTTCGCGCCTTATCGTAAAAGCTACCTAATAGCTACTGCTTCTCCAGGAATCAGGTGTTTAGGGTTTGTGCCGGCCGGAGCTCCGGCTCCTAATGTCATCGGGAATATAATGCAGCAGAAACATTTGTGGGAGTTTGATCTTGCAGCCTCGACCTTGTCTTTCTCTCCTTCTACCTGCCTTTAGATATATTTATCTTGGCGTTTTATTACTTGACAATATTAAAAAATTGTTAGTGAAAGATCAAATAATGTTCACAAAACTGGTTAAGGCATTTTCACTTTAAGATCATTTTCGTTCTTTCTAAATGAATTGGAGTTTCACTCATTTATCCTTTTGAAAAAGAATATTGTAAATATATTTTATTATTAATACTTTGTATTAGCTCTAATAATGTGTTGCACAAAAAAAGTTCTAATAATGTTTGTTATTTTATAATTTTACAAATTTTATCCAAAATAATTATATTTTAACAAACTTTATTATATACATAAATTTAGTCTTTACAAAAATATTAAATTATTTTTAGAAATTTATAATTGTATTATGAAAATATTAATAATTTATTAAAGCATAAAACACAAATACTGAATTAGTTTTGATACAAACAAAACTATATAAAAATTGAAAGATCAATTTATAAATAAAAAGCTCTGCTTGGCTTGACCTTTCCACTCGACTCACTTAGGGTCAGCCTCTCTTGCTCTTGCTCTTGTTCACTCAAGACTGTTTTGTTCAGTCTCTGTTTTTGTTCTCACTCACTCTCTCTCTCTCTGAGTGGTGACGTAGAGAATTAAAGGGAATAGTCAATTCCTATTATTCTTTAAAAATTATACTATTTATGGAAAAAATTTCGCTGCATTTGATTCTTTGTCATTCCTTGAATTTAAAAAAACTATAGAAAAAAACATTTTTTTATCAAGTGATATGGACCCAAAGGATTAAATATTTATTTTCATTGTTCTTATTCATTCTTTTCCTACTTATTCTTATTCTTATTTTAATGGTCATCAGTTAGACTTAGAGCCATTTGTTTTGCATGTTTTGCATTCCTACCTTAATTTTCCAAAAAATGTTAGACTTGCTAAGAATTGATCACAACTTAAGTAATCTAAACGAATACTGTATTTCTAAATTAATAGCTTTAAAATAAAAAAAGTAATTATAGGACTTAAAAAACTAAAATACATAGAAAACATGGTTTTGACTTTTGACATGCTAGCCTCAAATGTTTTCTTTTTAATTTGCGGAAGATGTTTGAAGCCTTTAAAATAGTTTTTGAATATTGGATAATAACAAAAATATGTTATAAAATAATAATCATAAATAACAAATAAACTCTCGTTGGAAAAAATAGGCTTTTTAATAAGAAACCCAAATAACATGGTGTGTTTTTGTTTTTATTGTAGCTACAAAAATGAGTCTCCCTTTTTTTCAGGAAAACCACATTTTCAAAATCTTGATATATATGGTAATTTCAGAAACTAAAACAAATCTAAAAACTATAACTCAATCAAGGTTTTTAGATTTATGATTAAAAAAAGAATAGAGAGAGAAAGGCGTGTTGGTCAATGTATATAAATACTCTGTTTTAGAAACGGACAACCCTAAAAGGAGCAAAACAAAAAAAAAAACAGAACAAGAGGACGAAAAAAATGAAGACAACGACAACAATGCTCTTGTGTCTCATCACGATGCTCCTAATAGCCTCCGCACATTCCAAGGAAGAAACGGCTATGCGTCTCGACATGAAGCACCGTGACTCACTCTCACCGAATCCGTCACCTTACCATCGCATCGAAGACATTATGGGCATGGACCAGAAGCGTCACAACGTCATTTCTCAGAAAATAAAAACAACTAAAGGTGGAGTGAAAATGTCGCTGGGATCAGGTTTCGACTACGGAGCGGCCCAGTATTTCTCGGAGATCATGGTTGGAACGCCGGCGAAGAGGTTCAGGGTGGTGGTGGACACAGGGAGCGAGCTGACATGGGTGAATTGTAGGTTCCATGGGCAAGGGCCAGAGAAACTTGAGAATCGTCATGTCTTCAGAGCAGAGAATTCGTCCAGTTTCAGAAAAGTTGGATGCATGACGAAGACTTGTTCGGAAGATTTGGCTAAACTATTCTCCATCGCTATATGCCCTACCCCTAGAACTCCATGCGCATACGATTACAGGTACACGGATAAAGAAACTCTCTTTTAGTGGTTGTGTTTGTATTATCTATGAAAATCTGTTCGGATTTAGTTAGGTTATTTCGGTTTTTAGTTCAGTTCGGGTAATAATTATAAGAACAGGCTAATATCCAATAAATTTTTGGTTTCAATTCGGTTCTGTTTTGTCGATTAGTTTTAGATATTCGAGGGTACAAAAACAGATATTTTTCAGGTTTTTAGATTAAAAAATTGGATAATTCGGATAAATTTTAAATTTTTGGATAAAACTATTTGAGTAATTTGGTTTTAGGGTAATTCGGAAATTTTTAAATACTTTGGATAAAAAATATTTGGGTAATTCGGTTTATAAGTAATATTTTTAGAAAATTTGCTAATTTTAATACTATATATAATTGTTCTCGATTCAGTTCACTCCGATTTCAGTTTTTGGGTTATAGAAATATAGGAACCGTTCAGTCATTTTTGAATATTGTTCGGTTTCGG
This sequence comes from Brassica rapa, assembly GCF_000309985.2. Classification (NCBI taxonomy): domain Eukaryota; kingdom Viridiplantae; phylum Streptophyta; class Magnoliopsida; order Brassicales; family Brassicaceae; genus Brassica; species Brassica rapa. The sequence goes on along the minus strand of NC_024799.2, from coordinate 24,530,762 downwards.
GTTCGATTTTTTCGGTTCTCGGTTTTTATGCCCATGCCTAAACATGAGGGAGACATAGAGTTAGATGCAAGTGTATGTAAGGAGAAGATGTGAAAATTAAATGTGTCTTGTGCTACTATTCATTACAGTATATAAATGTTACTTATTGTGACTTGGGAGTTAGGTTTGCCTCTTTAGTAATAATCCATCCATGTTTTTTGCATTCTTACTTAGATTTGGTGTAACAGATATGTTGATGGATCATCAGCACAAGGTGTATTCGCTAAGGAGACCTTCACTCTTGGTCTCACCAACGGCAGCGTTACTAGTATCCGTGGCCTCCTCATTGGCTGCAGCAGCAACTCCGAAGGTGGTGCCAGCTTCCGTGAAACAGACGGTATCCTTGGTCTAGCCTTGAGCGATTACTCCTTCACTGCAAAAGCCACTAACATCTTCGGAGGCAAATTCTCATACTGCCTCGTTGACCATACCTCACACAAAAACGTCTCCAACTATCTCATCTTCGGCTCTACCCCCTCGTCTACCACCACCAAAGCCCCCGCAAGACGAACCACTCGGCTTGATCTCAGTATCCTTCCTCCCTTCTACGCCGTCAACATCGTTGGAATCTCCATCGGAGAGGAAATGCTCAACATCCCTCCACAAGTATGGGGCGTAAAGAAAGGTGGTGGGACCATTTTGGACTCAGGAAGCAGCCTCACGTTCTTAGCTGAGGCCGCGTACAAGGCCGTGGTTACAGGGCTACAGCGTCACCTTGTTGGTGTGAAAAGAATCAAACCAGAAGGACTACCAATAGAGTTTTGTTATTATACCACCAAGTTCGACGACAGAAAGCTGCCACAGCTGACGTTTCATTTCAAGGGCGGTACTCGTTTCGCGCCTTATCGTAGAAGCTACCTGATAAATGCTGCGCCAGGAATCAGGTGTTTAGGGTTTGTGGAGGCTAAAGGTGAGGCTACTAATGTCATTGGGAATATAATGCAGCAGAATCATTTGTGGGAGTTTGATATTGCGGCCTCAACTTTGTCTTTTTCTCCTTCTACCTGCCTTTAGATTGGTGTTTTATTACTTGACAAAATTAAAATTTTTAGTGAAAAAGTAAATAATGCTATCAAAACTTGTTAGATAGCATTCATTTCCTTAAAATCACTATTGGGCCTTGTAAATAATAGCCTCTTAGTGGGCCGTTGAGAGAGCAGGTTGGGCCCATCACTTCATTAGCTTGGTCTTTACTCGTTACTAAGTTTACCCGCTCTGACAAAGAAGGGCTGCTTCTGTGTTACGGTGTTGAGGAAAGTAGGAATCTGATGCATCGTTGTTTCAGTCTCATGTGCTCTCTTCTCAAAGCATATTTGATGTTTCTTTTTCATTTTTACATTCTCTCAACATTAACAAAACTTGTCGAGTACTCTGTTTTATACCAAAAGTCACATCCTTACTTAAAGACCACATCTTCTATAAAAACATACGATAATGGTAAATATTCAAATAATATCAAGAGTAAATTAGCTAAATATATTAACAAAGGTGCGATATCATTGAATGGGGAGAAAAAATTTGGAAGAATATAGGATATGGAGTGCAAATAGGGAAAAAGTGGTGTTTAAGGAGTACAAATTCTCTAATATCAATGATTATATAAAGAAAAAAAGATTTGTAGCTACACGAACTATTGGTTAATGTATCTCGAACCATCTGAAGTATTAAATTGTATCTATAGCTACATAAACTCTTAGAAATGTATGTAATTAAATATGCGGGGTTCAATTAGATCTTTTCTAAATTCTTTGGGGTCAAATCGAATTTTGGAAATTTTAATCCGCACAGACCCAAATCTAAATCCGACCACTAAAATCGACCCGACCCTTATCCTATCTAATTAAATTGAATTGGGGAAAAAAGAGTATTAGGGTTTCGAATCAAAGACAAAATCCGATGATTTCGTTTAACTAAAACCATAAGATTGTAAAATCAAGGAAAGAAGAGAGATTATCAGAGTGCTTTCGTGGATTGTTGTACAAATCATGGGGTATGTATTTTGTTCTCCTCCATTGCTTCTTTTGGTTGCGATTCTCCTTCCATTTTTATAAGCTTGAGTTAAATTTAAAAAAAGCACATAACGTGTTCGATAAAATGCCTCAATGAAGAAGTTTACCTTGTTTATGTTAAATTTTCAGGGACATTATAGTGAAGGTGAATTGCTACCATTCAGGCAAATTCAAAACAGAGGACGGAAAGCTTATTTATGCAGATGGAAAAGTCGAGGTCTTAGAAGTTGATGGAGTTACAATCTTTGAAGATGTGGTGTTTCAAATGGTGCACAAAACAGAGTTGGGGAATATGTGGTATAAGTTACCTTACGAAGACCTAGAAGATAGGAAGTCTTTATCGAATAATATTGATCAAGGTAAGAAGAAATTGGCGACTGGGGGCTGTTGGATGAAAGAAATAGATTTCTACATTGAGAAGATAGGTGAAGATGAGAGAATCTGTGGAGAAGAAGTGAATGTGGAGCAGGAAAATGTAGTGCTCGAAGAAGAAGAGATAATGATTGGGCAAAGAGTTAACGAGGAAGAGAGAATGATTGGACAAGGAGCTAACGAAGAAGAGAGAATGATTGGCCAAGGAGCTAACGAGGAAGAGAGAATCATTGAGCAAGGAGAGCATGAGAACGAAGCGAATACTGTTAATGAGGAAGCAGGAGAGCATGGGTTCGAAGAAGATGAAGATGATGCAGATTATGAGGAAAGTGGTAATGTGTCAGAAAGTGAAGATGATAGTTGGTCTGACTTGAGAGCCACAGATGATGAAAGCGATGAGAATGATGAGGCTCCCGAGGAGGATATTGATATGATAAACAACAACTATGAGGATGAGATTCCTGATGAAGATGAAGTGTATCCGGATACTGAAGCATCATCAGATGAGGAAGAGGAACAAGCTGAAAGGATGGCTCGAGCAGGGTTATTAGATGGTGTACTCAGCTTAAGACAGACATTTTCCAGTGGAGAAGAGTTCAAGAAACAGGTGATCTCTTACATCTTGAAGACTAGACAAAATGTGGTGTATGATAGATGGGAGAAAACAAAGATTGGGGCTCGTTGCAATGGAAAGGGTTGTCCTTGGCGTATCTACTGCTCCGTAGAGACTCCACTTAACCGATGGATGGTGAAAGTGTATGAAAACAAGCATACTTGTCACCCAACTGGTCGGTGCAAGACTATAAAGGCTCCAGTGATTGCTGATTTGATGTTAGAAGCGATGAAAAAAAATCCAGATATGAGTGGACCGATGATCCAAGAAGAGATGAGGAACCGCTACAACATTATCATCACTGTTCCACAGTCGCAAAATGCAAGGAGAATGACACTTGATAAGCTTCAAGCTGAGTGTAATGAGCAATTTTCAAGGCTGAGAGACTATGTGGTGGAGCTGAAACGGTCAAACATTGGTACGATTACAGAGATCAACACCACAAGGAATTTAAACGGGGGTCACGTTTTTAGCAGCTTCTATGTTTGCTTTGACGCATTGAGGATTGCATGGAAGCAGAATTGCAGACCCATAATTGGGCTGGATGGAACCTTCCTCAAACATTCATTGCAGGGAATGCTCTTGACAGCTATAGGAAGAGACCCAAACAACCAGGTTTTCCCAATAGCATGGGGTGTGGTATCTGGTGAGAGCAATGATAATTGGCAGTGGTTTATTCACAGACTGAAAGAGGACTTGGCGCTGGGAGTTGGTGAACAGACTACTATTATTTCAGATATGCATAGAGGGTTGATCCATGGCGTGGCAGTTGAGCTACCAAGAGCAGAACACAGAGCTTGTGCAAGGCACGTTTACTCAAATCTCAAGAAGAATCACAAGTCCGACATGTTGAAACCCTTGTTTTGGCGGATTGCTAGTAGCTACAACGAACCTGATTTTGATCGGAATCTGAAGATATTCAAAGAGTATGATCCTAGGGCTTGCGAGGAGCTGTTGAAGAAGGATCATCGCACTTGGTGTAGGGCTTTCTTCAGAGCTGGTGCTTGTTGTTCTGACACACATAACAACTTAACCGAGTCTTTTAATAGAACCTTGAAGATTGCAAGGAAGAAGCCCTTTGTGCAGATGATGGAGTTGATTAGAAGAGACGCTATGAAAAGGGTTGCAATCAGGTTTAAGACAGCTGATCATGAGGTTGGGGCATACACACCAAAAGCAAGAAAAGAGATTGCAAAGGCATGTGATGAAGCGCAGAACTGTTATTCAGTGGGTAGTACTGGTGGTGAATTCGAGATTGTCCAGAACCTTAATGGTTATGCTGTGAATATGAATATGCGAACTTGTGCTTGTCGAAAGTGGGACTTGACTGGGATACCTTGTTGTCACGCTGTTTGTGCAATCAGAGAGAATGGTATGGAAGTTGAAGATTTCATTGCAGATTATTACTTGACATCTAAGTGGCAAGACGTGTATAGGCATGGATTGCGGCCAGTTAATGGACCAAAGTTTTGGACATTTTCTGATGGGGATCTAATTGAAGCACCACCTTATAAGCGTCCTCCTGGTAGACCGAAAGGCAAAGCACGCATTAAAGGTGTTATGGAATCACCAAAGAAGGGTAAGAAGCATCCAGAAACAAAAGTGTCTAGAAAAGGAAGAGAAATGCATTGTGGTTTGTGTGGTGGAAAAGGACATAATGCAAGGAAATGTCCTTATGAGGTATTTAAATCTTAGTTGTATTGGTTTAGGCATTTCTCTTACTGTCTTCTCATTTCTTACCTTGTGTTTTCAGTCTGAAGAGAATAGGGTGAAAAGAAGGCGCATCAGAGAAGGTCTAGCAAGTGAAGAAGTTCAAGCAAGTGAAGAACCCCAGGCGCAGGCTCAACAGGAACAAGGACCATCGACAAGTGCTCAGACAAGCCAACATGGTTCTGATGATTGAAGATGTTTAAGATTTTCTAAGCTGTTGTTTTGGATTTGGTAATGCTCGGATAAGATGTCATTTTTTTGTGTTTGGTATCGGCTAAGATGTTCTTGACATTGGTTTTTATGTACTAAATTAGGATGTTTAAACTCTCTTTATGGTGATATCATGACTTTTTCATTCAATTCATTAACACAAAAAAGAAGTTCATTATGCTTAGACATTACAACTTACCATTCCAAACGTACTTAAACAACAATTATACATAAGATTAACAAGCTAAAACACTAAACAAAGCATTCTTCAAACTGTCTCACAATTTCATCTTCATCTTTCACTGTTTCCATTTGCTTCTTCTCCAAATCACTACGCATCTCTGCAATGGTGACTTTTAACTGCTCAATGATTCTATCCTTCTTTCTAATCTCATCACGAGCTTCAATCAAAGCTTTTTTTTGCCATTCTGTACCTTCTTCTTCATCAAACCAAGAGAAATATTTGCATCCATTTCCAAACTGTTACAAGGTCTGAATTGCATTTCATATCTCTCTTTTCACATCTGAATAGCTAATTAAGGAGTTTAATTAACAAATTTCATACCTTAAAACGTGGGCAACCGTAAAATCGACGAGCTGGGTTTTTGTCAGTCCAAGCTTGATTTATACTTGCCTTTAATCCACAGAAACATAATTTATGCCCAGAATTTCGGCTCTTTCTCGACGAACTCGAACCCAATTCCATCTTCAAGTTTTTTGTGGTTGAGATACGAAGAAATCGCGAAGAAGAAGAAGAAGACATAATAGATAAGATAAGGGTCGGGTCGATTTTAGTGGTCGGATTTAGATTTGGGTCTGGGCGGATTAAAATTTCCAAAATTCGATTTGACCCCAAAGAATTTAGAAAAGATCTAATTGAACCTCGCATGTTTAATTACATACATTTCTAAGAGTTTATGTAGTTATAGATACAATTTAATACTTCAGATGGTTCGAGATACATTAACCAATAGTTCGTGTAGCTACAAATCTTTTTTCCTTATATAAACAGAGAGAGTAAAGGAAGGAGGAGCCTTGTCCTTGGAACTTGAGTAAATAATTGAAAGGGTAGAACTGGGAAAGAAGTTATATTTAGGGATGGGGAGAATGACCCAATCCAATGGGCAATGACCAATCCCATCATGGCATCCACTAAAATGATGCAATCATTATTGGTGACAGAGAAGCATCACATGCTTCATCATCATTCTATTTGCTTCTACGAACACCAATCACCATTTTTTTGTTATTGTACTCTTCTTTCAAGTCTCAATACAAATTTTAAAACAATAAAATAAATATCTTGGATAAAAGATCGGATAGAGACGATATTTTGAAAACCCAAGAGGATATTGAATTTTCCCATGCACATTAGTCTTTTTTTTTGTGGCTAAGAATGCACATTAGTCTTAAGTTATTATAAGATAAGTTAAACTCAAATGAAAATCAATTACTAATTCAATTTGTCACACCACACATACATCAAAAACCCTTATACATGTGATTATAATAAAAACCTCACACAAAAGAAAAAAAAAAAACACAAACTACACCAGCTACCCCAGCTGGTTTATCTTACATGGCAAATTAAAATCACACAATCCATTTCCTCCTACACCTACATTTGTTGTACACAAATCACCCGAAAGTTGAAAAACACACTTTCAATTAAGTAAATAAATAAGAAATGAGTTCTTTTAGGGATTGGTACTGAGGAGAGTGCAAGGAATGTGACGGTAACAAGTGAGCAAGTGGTCATTGGTTAGACCAGCGGCTTGCATGAAGGAGTGAACCACAGTGGGACCCACGTACCTGAAGCCTCGACGCACCATGTCTTTGCTTATGCTCTCCGACTTGGATGTTTTGACCGGAATCTTGTGGCCAAACTTGTAGTTCGTGGAGATGGGTTTGTGGTTCACAAAACCCCAAATGTACTTCTCTAGCGACCCGAAGTTTTTCTTGATCTCTAGGATCTTTGTTGCGTTCTCCACAATGCCTCTCACTTTGCTCATCTCTATCTTGTATTCGGTGCTTATTTCATTCATTTCTTTCTCGCTAATCTTTGCAACCGCTTCCGCTTCAAACTCCATAAACGCTTTCCTGTAGTCATGGCGTTTTCTCAAGGTTGAAGTCCAATCGGAGCCTACTTGTGCGCCACTTAGGGTTAGCAGTTCGAACAACGTCCTGAAATAGAGATAATTAGTTTATTATTTGGATAAAATGAAAATGTGTTGTTTATATATAGTAAGATATAAAAAACTAAGGAGCAAAAGAAAGCTAATCACTTTTAGTTCCAAATATATAAGGGGATATAGATTTAAGATTAGCAGGTTACCAAATCATTTAGGATTCCATCCTAATTTCCAAGATTTTAATACACTCAATAAACTAAATTTTGTTGCAATTATGAAAAATAAAAGTGATAGTATTAAAATTGTAAGAAAAAAATTTATGTAACGCACTTGTCATCATGGACAGGGACTCCCCATTCTTCATCATGGTAGGCAACGTAAATAGGATCTGAGAAAATGACATTAAAAAAAATCAGAATTTTGAAGAGAGACTAATACACCAAGTAAAAGAAAATGGAAAGGCTAATATACCAGAAGTAGGGGTGATGAAGCTGCACCTCTGAGGATGAGGATGAGGGCTAGGGTGAACAAGAGGGACAACTTTGGAGGAGGTGAAATTAGTTAGGGTTGATTTAGATCTACCGTAATGAGCAATCTTCAGCTTCCTTAGGGCTTGTTGTGCAGCCACTTGCTCTCTCCTCACGGCGGCTATACTCCCAGGAGCCTCCGTTATGAGCCAAGAAGGATAGCTTTCTCCTTCTTTAAAACTCTTTGATTTCTTGCGCTCCAAGGTTCCTTTCACTTTAGCTGAACCACCATTGCTCATCACACTGTCCCTCTTGAGAGACTCGGAACGGCCTATAAGGCGATTGCAACTACTTGACTGCAACGTTTCACTTTTGGCCAAACCCATTGTCTCCGTTCTGCTCATATTTTCTATGTATCAACTCTTAAGACTTAAGTTATATAAAGAAAGTTATATATGATATGGAAGAAAGAAAATGTATGTTTAGTAAGACGAGAGAATGGCTGAGTTGCTTATGATAAAATGGAGAAGAGAAGTGGTTGTGTACGTATATATATTACAATGGAGATAGAGAGTTGAAAAGTGGTTGTAACTAATGATAATTACATTCTTACAGAGTGTAACATTATTCTAAAACTAAAACCGTGTGGGATATTAGATTATCCAATAACAACAAGCAACAACAAAAGAAAAGGAATATGAAAAAGAGTTAGAGGCAGTGGCATGTGCAGAATTTGATGCAATGATGCCATCAAATCACATCCCATGTGACCTTTAAGTCTTCCTCTAACTATTTGTGTTTACTTTTCTTTTGGTACTTCAATATTCTTTCCTGTATTATTTTCGGCTTCTATCCTTTATTCATTTTTTGTATCACATGCACAAAACCATATCTATAGCGTTACTATTCACGCAACTTATTTTTTTGAAGAATAGTAATTACGCAACTTAAATTATCTATTATCAACTTCTCATCTTGCATTTTATTTATGTTTTTTATTTATATTAATTAGTTTACAGAGACAATACAACTCTTTAATGGAAAGTTTGTTTTTCAATTGTTTGTCACCGGATCAATTCTATATATTCATGTGCAATTTTGTATGCATATTGCAGCTTAAACATTTTGCAAAAAAAGAATGGAAATTAGGAATTTCAAAAGGACTATTTAGGATGGAGGAGATAAGATAAGAGAGTAAGAGACAGACCATGTGGTTTCACATATTCTATTTCTAAATATCTTATTTTTATCTGTTTTATAATATTAAACACTACCTAATACTCATACATATCTTTATTCTCCATCTTCTGTGCCTCGGTGTGGTCTTCCCGTTGCTCCCAAGTCCTTTTTAAATTCATGATATGTTTGCTTCCTCCGTTATGTCATTCCAATCAAATATCTATTATGCAGAATAATTATACGTTGAATGCCATCTTGTGAATCATTCTTCAGAATAACACAATTGACTTTCTCAACGCTTATGCTAGTTCATGTACAACTTACAACTATAAGCCTACAAACAAATTAGAAGAATGTGGTTACAGGTGAGAGAACATGTGACGATGTTGCACGTTGCCTCTTTGCCTTCGCGCTTCGCACGAAGTTTCATCAGCACTTGGCATAATTATTTCCACACGATCAAAATCATTGGGGAATACGTATAATTGAATCTTGAAGAACAGAAAAATAAACGTATATATGAATCATATGAATGTTTTGACCAAAAAAAAAATCAATCATATGAATGCAATATATAATTGAGTCTATTAGGTCACACTGTTTAGTGGTATGGATTTGGCACTTTTCTTCCCCATGTACAACCTTAGAGCCCTACTAATCCGGCCCATCATTATATGGGCCTTTATGTAAATAGATAAAATTGGAGTTAACAAGCCCAACTTTATGTAATAGAAAGCAATAACCTATACGAAAGTAGTGAGAAAATGACAACTGATTTTGGTAAAATCTCTTTCAGCTTTCAAAACTAGTAACAACAACAAGTGGAACTTATTCGTACAAATTATATAAATTTTAGAAAATTAAAAAAAAAATTGTAAAGTAAAACTAAAAGGTCCAGCCAAGATCATCCATGGGATTGAAATCCATAGACATTGCTGAAGAAAACATGGAGCCAAAATCAGGATCAAATGTAGAAGAAGAAGGCGTATTAAACAAAATGTCCATGTTGAGATCATCATCTTCAACACCCATCACTGCCTTTTCACTTGAAAACATGGGAGCTTCTTCGTGGATTGGTGCCATTCCATCAACATTTGACCAGTTAGGAATCATATTTTCATCATTTAAAAGACTTGACATGGTATGGTCGATAGGGATCACGGTTTGGGAGGGGATTGTAGTCTGGTCAGGAGATTTAACTTTGTTTGGTTTATTGGAAGTGTAAGGATTGACGTTTGTGATTGAGAAAGTTGTGGTTGATTGATCAAAAGTAGGGTTTGTCATGATGGACTTCGTCTTGCTTGGCTTAGGTGTAGTATTACTAGAAGAAGAAGCAGATCTTTTGTGTGAAGGCATGAGGTTATGAGTGGAAGGATCTAAGCCTTGAGAAAGAAGCTTCTTCTTAATGCATGAGTTCCAAAAGTTCTTCACTTCATTATCAGTGCGTCCTGGTAAGTGCTTAGCAATTTGAGCCCATTTGTTACCAAGAATACGATGAACATCAATGATAGTCTGCTCTTCCTCAGCTGTAAAGGATCCTCTCTTCAGATCAGGCCTCAAGTAGTTTATCCACCTTAATCTACAACTCTTCCCACATCTCTGTAATCCTATATACACATATACATACTATATATAAATCATACATCGAAACTGTAAATGGACCAACATTAATATATAAATAACATGTGTCGATATGTTTAATCGTCAATTGGTTTTGAGTTGGAAATTCATGATTCCTATATATATATATATGTAGTCAAAGAGTTAGAGAGAGATGTAAAACCGGCAAGCTTGGGAACAGAACTCCAACTAGGATGACCATGAGTGGTGATATAACGAAGAAGCTTGGCGTCTTCCTCTGGAGACCAAAGCCCTCTCTTCACTTTGTGCTTCCCACAACATCGATGTCCCATTTCATCTCTTTTCATTTCCCACTTCTCACTCATCTTCCTAATTTATATATGCAACATACAAGCTAAGACTCTTGGTGTTAATAAACCATCAGGGTCACTATTTAATTAATTTTCCCTCAGCAGTTTTATTTTCTTTCTTCGGATAATTAATCTAATATGATTAACCAAACTTGTGTTGTTTCTCTTTTTCTCTGCGTGTCTTCAAATGAAAGCCTGTTTTAGAGACATTAGCAGTTCACGTCACTTTCCTTGACAAGGAAAAAAAATCCATTCATGTATCTATTTAACTTGTTTTCTGATTAATGATTGTCATACATTGCATGCATGGTTCCTGTAATTATCAATGTAGTTTAATGGAATGGTTTAATACTATATGTTCTTTATTAGACGCTAACTTGCTAAATTATACAGAGTTTAAGTTTTGATTAGTAACTAGACTTCAACATACATGGCCTGAGTCATTGACTCATTGGTAAGAAGAATAGTAGATATATTATCTTTGGATCATTACTTAATATAGAATGACCCATTGGATTTTAGATTAGTTGTGCACATGATCACGCACCTTTGTAAACTAAAATTCAATACGCATAAACGCGCAGTATGATATGGCAAATGAAGTAGACTAGTAAAACCAAATAGAAATAAAAAAAAATGCAGCAGAGTATCATTAACTCTACAAACAATCAACAAGAGTATTAAGATCATCAAATATGTACCTTTAATATATTATTAATTTATTTTCTTCTTTTTTCAAACGAATTTATTAAAAGGCTACTAGAACTCGATCTTCCACCGCCAATGGATCAAGCTTTCTTTGCGGTGATAAATCTTTAGAACCCGTGTTTAAATTTTGACCTAAACTGATATGAACAAAAAGATTATAGGCTTCCCACATGATCGTTATCAACTTATCATGTGAAAGGGTTTTTGCAAATGCGTTACTTTTGGTAGTTTGAATATTGGAATCCATGACTAGTATACGTACTATCTATCAGTAAATACGTTTCATTTACTAACATAATAGTTAAACTAAGAGGTAAAGTAAGGAGCACGATTGCAATATTTTCCGACCTAATCGCAACTACTAGAAAATTGGAGCATGAGAGGAATTAGAACAATCCTTGGAGCTTCCAAATAACACTTCCGCTCAAGTAAGCCACGTACGGTCAAGCTTAATATATGTCTTTAACGCAATCGTTTGTTTGAATCCGTCAAGTTAACTGTAATAATAAACTAATCAATATATGGGTGTCGAAAAGCGGTTAATTAACATAATATATAGTACTAATCCATCGCTGTTAATTACCATATCATGTAAAATCTTCGTATTGATGAAGCTACATATATTTAACTATACCACATTTGTTTTGGTTTTCCATTATACTATAAAGTAGTACTTATCTGGCAGCCTTTCTTTCTTTTAGTTAAATATTTTTTATTTATTGATAAACCCTAACCATGAGTAAACTGATGGAATAGACCACTTGGTAATCTTTAAATTTTCTATAAAAAAAAACAAAAAATAAAAAAAGTAGAGGTAATTGTTGGGCAATTCTGGTATCAATTTGACAACATGAAGTTAGAATGATGTAATACAATTCATTTTGCTAATAAATAACTGGGTAATCATGATTCATGAGTCTGTTTTCTCCAAGACACGTACGTCATTTGATTGTAGGAGTAGTGACTAAGAAGATCTCTGTCTATACCGACTGGTCGTAGCGTTAAATTTGTCTTGGTTTAACATTTTTTCTTAATTAATCATTTCCAAATGTTTAGCTTGACGTACAAGCTTTTATTAACACGAAACATTGTCAACATAACAACACTGTCTTCTGGATCATTTGTTGTGTTAACTACTTTTGTGAATTATTTTGTGTTGAGTAGTTTTTTTTGTAAATTTTAATAAGAACCTGAAGGATAAAACGAGACCTAACTATACAATAACGTTAACTTTATTGATGGACTGAGAAACTTTCAACGCGTTAGGACTGAGAAACTTTCAACGCCTTAGGGCTGCCATGGACTGAGAAACGTTAACTATACAATAACCTAACTCTACAATAAGCTCGATTATCTCTCCCGTCTTCAACGCGTTAGGCCTGCAGCGGTCTCCTTTTTGTCGACGTGGTAATGTGGTATCTTCTTTTTTTTTTTAGTAGGTAGTGCTAGCTAGCTTCTAGCCATTTTTTGTAATGCGGTTCCTTGATGGACTGAAAAACTTTGTACTATAATCCTGCTTGGATGTATTAGTTATGAATGTAATGTTTAAGAAAAAAATAACGTTAACTTTATGTTTTGAAAAAGAAAAGAAACAACGAATAATAACAGAGAATTGAAAGCTGGTGAAGTGTGAGAGCAAACAAATAACACATTTACTCCATCGTTGAATCTTATCTCTAAGTTATGTAATAAGTCTCCCTCCTTGGAGAATTGGAGAAGATTAATAAAACATCCTTTTTTGACCGTTTCATATCCGCGAGACTTCCATTGACTCGTCAACCGACAGACTTTGAGTGTTAAGACTATAACTTTGCCTAGTTGCCTTGATCAGACTCTTGTTTGTCTCAAGATCCTCAAATATATTGACCCTTTTAATGTGGCCCATCTAAGGTTATCACTTCAAAATTCAATACATTGGGTTTTTGATCTTTTGGCCCACATTTCATCAGATTGTGAGGGGATAGATATATTATTGAGTGATGAAAAGTTAAAGTGGTGTTGGGTGGTGATTTTATGACTACAAGTTACAACAGTGACTAGAAAGACAAAATCTTTAAAATTTCAGTGTGCAAGTAACACACATATATATAATAAACACACAAGAATTGAGAAATACATGGGGCATCCCACTTCACCATCTATTGCACATCATCACATCTATTAGAGTGGATAACGAAGATCTACTTCATTGTTTGGCAGAATTATTACATGTGAGTTTGTGCATTTATGCACATTAGAATACTAGAGTAGGAAGAGTCAAATAACTAGACCTACATATGTATTCTCTAACCGAGACAAACCGTACGGTTCTTGGTGATAGAGCTCCGAGAATCTTGGAGAGAGAAGTTGAGACTGATATCAGAAAGATTCAATGTAGAATCCATGGAGGAAGACGAGGGAAAATGATCCTCGAACCATGGAATTGGGAGGGGTGATGTGTTGTTGAAAAAGAGAGTAGAGTAGTCTTTGGTGAGACTTGCTTCTTGTGTTTCACATGCTTTCTCCAACATGCTCTCCATGTATTTCCCTTGTGCTTCTATCCTTTGATTCACCTGTCTTTCTACTTCTACCTCTTCCTCTATTCTTCTTTTCACTTCCATTTGCATCCTTCATCACCAATTCATCATTTATAATTTACCATTTAATCATATACTATAATAAAAAATTTAATTAAGTTTTAAGTATATTTGAATCAATAGTTAGGAATGGGAAGTGGAAAGCACATACTCGTTCATATTGCGACCAATGATGTGAGGAGTACTGAATACAACATTCCTTTGAAGATCCAACATGGAAGCTGCATGTGTAATCGATCGATGTCGATTAACAACTAGATAAGGCATTCATTGTCACAAATTAACCAATATATGGAGTGATTTTGATTAATTAAGAAGGCTGATGAATTATGCGCACCTCTATTAGTATCCCTAATATTAGTGGAGTGACCATGACTATGTTCCTTTGTGAGGCTGCTTTCCAAGTCTGAACTTCTGTAAACACATATACATATAAAGTTATAGTTACCGGTATGTTATACTTTTAATTCTAATTTCTAAGTATACATGCAAAACTAACTAATTAAGAAGGAACACAAGAACAGTAAAGTAGGAAGAATGATGTATGAAGCAAGACAGAGACCTGGAGATGGCTCTTGAGATGGTAAAGTGTAAGACCCTTCACAGCCATCACTCTCATAATCGTCTTTGGTGTAGCTTCTGTTGATATAATATCACAATTATAGTTAATGTTTACTATTAGTGTAAATAATCACCAACCACATACTATACTACATACATACATACATATGAGTACAAATGAATGAAGCAATAAAAGAAATGATAATGATGATGAAAACGTACTGTCAGGGCCTCCAAGGTGAGTGACGGCGTCAACGAAACGTTCATGAAGCTCAGCGGTCCAGCGGAGACGAGGTTTAGGGTCGGTGGTGAGAACGAGACCTGATGGTGACTCGGCTCTCCTCTCCTCCCTCGACTGCATCATGATTAACAAATGCCGATAGGTGATGCAATATTCAACACAAGCGAATATTAAGTATTTATGAAAGATGAAAAAATAGAAACACACAACGTCTTGCAAACTATAAAGTTAAATTATGGACTGACATTGACACATGTAACCTTTAGATAAATCTTTAAAGGTAGGGATGTATATCTATAGACTATATGTACAAATGCAATATGGTTTACGCTTTGAAGTTGTAAACCATGCAGGCGATTTTACATCTACACATGTCTATTGTCTAAGTACCGTTAAATCCAAATTATAGCATGTCCCAGTCCTTTTATTGTTGATTTTTAACGCATCTGCCTTATACATTCATACGATAAGAATTTGCTTAGTACCATCAAATCCAAATGTCTAAGTCGTCATATTTTGATGTATTGACGCATACAACCTTACACCTTCATTCGATAATAAATTGCTTTTAGATATATGCAATGCACATGCGTGTGGGAGTAAGGAGCGCATAAGCATCTTGTTTGTTTAAAAAAAATGTTTTAATCTCGATGAGAGGATTCGTGTGCGGTGTGCTTTGAATAAAGATGACAAGTGGAATAAAGCTGATGTTTAACTTTGATCTCAACAATTAAGTTATGTGTGCAAATACGAATCATTCAGGTTGGAAAAAAAAATAAAAAAATATTTATTTTGTTTGCTTAGTTTTCAAGCGGCCTCTTGTCTCCTTTATTTGATAGGAATCTTCTTGTATGTATAAGATGAATCTATTCCCTTTCATATCACACAACACAAACCACTAATGACTCCAACACAACTCAACCAAAAATGTAGACTTCACTCTCGTTATTGAGCAATACAAACATTAGACCCAAGAAGAAACGTGATTAAGCCCATTTAAAAAATCTTCAAGCCCAATCCAATAAACGTAATGCCCAATTGAGTTAGGCCCTCTTTCGTTAATTTTTTTCTTGTGGTGTGCCTAACATGACAATTGCAATTCATAATTTTGTCATTTTTCCTACCCACTCTACTTTCTATTGCTTATTCTATTTCTACTCATCAATCACCAAAGAATCTTAGCAATAGATCAAAAAAAAAAAAAAAAAGATCATATACTTTTTTTTTTTACTTTTTTTCTGATTTATGTTGTCTGAACAGTGAACACAATCAAATAATTGGTCATAACAGGTTATAAATCAAACTTAGGAAGTTAATTCGTGAACCAAACAAAGAAAGAGGACTATAATATAAATTCAGCTAAATTAAAAAAAAGGAGCGAAGTTAACAAACAAACAAAAAAGGAGCGACTTTGACCAAATCAGCCATGGGAGAAGGAGGAGAGGAGGATCTACGAAACTTCGATTTGGGGGTTTTCTTTTCTTCTAGATCGTACCTTAATTCGTCTTAAAGCCGTCGCCTTTGACGACGACCAAGCTTCCTTCATCTCCCTTTCTCTATTTCCTCCTTCCCCCCCACGCACAATCCTCCCACTTTTCCCTCAGCTATGCCTTCCAATACGGCGTCGTCTAGCTCCGCCCCTGCCGGATCTTCAAAATCCAAGCGACCCAAGTGTAAATCTCTCTTCTTTTTGATCCTCGTTGACTCTAATTATATTTGCAAAATCCATTCTTTTTGTTTCAGCTTCTTGCGTAGAAAAAGTTAGAATCTTTAGGCATGTTTATGAATTGGAATCAAGCTCTCGTTGATGTTTGGTTTTGGCAGATTCGAAATTTACACAACAGGAGCTTCCTGCTTGCAAACCAATTCTCACGCCTGGTTGGGTATATAGCTTCTTTCTATTCTTCGAGAAACATTTTAAAACAGTTTCCTTTTTTTTTTAATTATTTAAATTTTGCAGGTGATTCTGACGTTTTTAGTCATTAGTGTTATCTTCATCCCCCTTGGAGTTGTTTCTCTTTTCGCTTCCCAGGATGTAAGTGAGGATGAAGATCCTACTAATCGTTTTTTTTAATCCACCTTAACCAAATGTTTCATCTCTTTATGTGATATAATAATAGGTTGTTGAGATCGTTGATCGGTATGATAATGACTGCGTCCCGACGCCTGCTCGGGCTAACAAGGTTGCTTATATTCAAGGAGGTTCTGACAAATCTTGTAACCGGACACTAGTGGTGAGTTTTCCCTACGCGACAAGAGAACAACACTGTTAGCCACTGAATGTCTTTTGTTTACTTGGGTGGGTATCTTCAGGTTCCTAAGAAGATGAAGCAGCCTATCTACGTTTATTACCAGCTTGAGAACTTCTACCAGAATCACCGCAGGTTACTATAGTGCTTGACATTGAGTATGTGACTTTGATTCCTTAAATCCTTTTGTTTTTCTTGCATATTACAGGTATGTGAAAAGCAGAAGTGATTCTCAATTGAGGAGTGTGAAAGATGAGAATCAAATAGATGCGTGCAAGCCTGAGGATGATGTTAATGGGCGGCCTATTGTGCCATGTGGTTTAATTGCTTGGAGTCTCTTTAATGACACATACGCTTTATCTAAAAACAACCAGCCTTTAACTGTAAACAAGAGAGGGATTGCTTGGAAGAGTGACAGGGAACACAAGTTTGGCAAAAATGTATTCCCCAAGAACTTTCAGGAGGGCAATATCACCGGTGGTGGCAGGCTAGATGCAAATAAATCGGTAAGGCCTTTAATGCTTTGGTAGAGTCTCAAAACTTGACTTTGAATCTCTACCTCTCTCTGTGTCTCTTATGGTGTTTCAGCTGAGTGAGCAAGAGGATCTGATCGTGTGGATGAGAACTGCAGCTTTGCCAACGTTTAGAAAACTTTACGGGAAGATAGAGAGTGACCTGGAGAAAGGTGATACCATACACGTGACTCTGTTAAACAACTACAACACGTACAGTTTCGATGGGAAGAAGAAGCTTGTTCTGTCAACAACTAGTTGGCTCGGTGGGAAGAATGACTTCCTCGGCATTGCTTACCTCACAGTTGGAGGAATCTGTTTCTTCTTGGCACTTGTGTTTACCATCATGTATCTTGTGAAACCAAGGTACATACATATGATTCTTTATCCTTGTTGGCTATTATAACAGCAAAGCGTAGATAGATTTTGATTTGGTGTTGGTGTTTTTTGGCAGGCGTCTTGGAGATCCTACTTACTTGTCATGGAACAGAGTTCCCGGTGGTGGTCGGTAAACAAAAGACTCTTTAAATGATCTGTGTATGTAAATCTCTTTATCCATGATTGTAATATTTAGCTAAAACTGCGAGTGATAGTTTGTATTTATAGATGTGTAAGTACTATGATGATGTTACAGTTGAAAGATGCCCACCATGATTGATGCTTCCTATCATTTTCATTTACCTTTCTCCTTTTTCTCTTCCTCCATCCATATAACGAATAAAGCACTTAGCTAGCTTCTCTCCCTCTCTCTCTCTGCCTTTAACTAATGTTTGTCTCTATCAAAAAGCAAGCCATTGAGTTCAAAACAGAATAGTATTGATTCCAAGATTACAGATTCAAGAAAAAAAAGAGCAGCATTTTGTGCTTGTTTGTTTTGCTAATAGCTATGGAGTCGATGCATCACGCCCAAATGGCTAAGAGAGACATGGAAGCAGCGCCGAGGAGGAGGGAGAGAAAAGCAGCCAAGTGAAGCCAGAGATTAGATTGCAATCTTGGGTTAACAAAGTCAGGAGCAAGAAGATCAACGAGTGACATGTAAATGAGTATCCCAGCTGATGCAGCGTTCAGCATTCCTTCCACCATGATTGCCTCTTTACTCTCCCTCCCATAGCCTAAACCACTAGACATCCCCATACCTATCCCTATCCCCAGAGGCGCCGTCACTGAGAAAAATGCAGCCATTATCACCGTTGATTTGGACTGTAACTCCGCCTATACAATCATAACACTGTCAGAAGTTTTCGAATCAAAACCAATTGGAAGTAAGTGGATTTGATGCTTACGAGAGAGATGCAGCCACCGAGGCCAAGACCTTCGAAGAACTGATGGAAAGAAAGTGCAGCCATGAGTGGCTTTATAGTGTCTATACTCTGTGAAGCTCCAAGAGATATCCCTATTATAACCGAATGCACTACTATCCCAATCTCAAGAACCTGAGAAACAATCCTTCTCCTGATCAACTCCGTCGACCCATGCGAGTGTCCATGACTCGCATGAGTATGGACATGAACGTGACCCGCATGCTCTTCATCCTCAACCACGCTCACTTGCTTGTTCCCCATACTATGCTGCCTCTTGTAATACGCCGTCGCGAACGTATCGATCATAAGCGTCCCCATCGCTGACAGCATCGCGACAAAGCCAGCAAACGGGAACTTGCCAGCTGCAGTGGTCTCAAGACAAGGCGAGCTTAGTCTCTCGAACGCGTCTGGTAGTATATGGACGAACCCTGTACATAGGATCACTCCTGCGGCGAAGGCTTTCACCAAGAAGAAGATATCGTTCTCCGGCTGTAACGCCGGGATCTTTTTCCCTATCAACGGTAGACTCACGCCTACTCCTCCTGCTACAAGAAGCAAAGCGATAGAACCGAGCTTCAGCGTTGTTGCTCTCTCTGCTTCCTCTTGTGACACAACGTCGTGTTCATCGTGACTTGTACAATCACTAGACGCACAACATACATGCATACATATCATTAATACTACATAAACTCTCAACATGTTTGTGGAGAAACAGAAACTGTATTCAGACATGAGTTTAGTTTAGATATTTTCTGGTTCTTGTGTTGTGTAAGAAAGTAAAGTGTGGAGTGTTATGGAGAAGTAGGGGAAGCTTTTTATAATGAGAAAGCGAGAGAACCTTTAACTTTATTAGCGAGTGGTCTGTAAATGATAATAGCAGAATATAAACTTACGTAGAGTTGACCACTATACATTACATACTAACTTCGTTGTCACGCACAAAAAAAAACTCTTAGTACTCTGAATTATTGTATAACTTTAACTTATTAACAAAGACTAATCATATAAATGGAACGAACAAAAGAAAGTATTGCTCTTTTGGTATTTTAAGCTTTTGTTATTTATGGGACAAGACGACTGAAGAATTTTTCATTGGTTAGTACAAGAAGTTCCTTAAGCATCTTAGGTTGTAGTTTATGGATGGTTGATATTAGACGCCCTTTCGATATCTTCTAATCATTATCTGTTTATATGTTCTTGATATACAATAATAAAACTACAGTGACAATTCAAAGATATATATACTAAGAAAGAGGCATGGTTATTGAGTTTGGAGTTTGATTGACCTAACATAACTAGCATACTGTTTTCTTCTACGTTTGGTCTTAAAGGAGATACGTTGTGAATTATTTCTAACCCTTGTAATTGCTAGTCAAGTGTCATGATCATGGTGACTACATCTCTTTTCACTACTTTATCAAAAGCAAAAAGAAAAAATGTATACAAATTGTACTTTTTAACCAGAAAGTAAAATGTGAAGACAGAATGTCGTCATGGTAGTCTGTGAGCCGTGAGAAGAGTGATTTTTATTTGATTTTTCCATTTACTTTTGGCTTCAAAATGTTACGATGGTATCATCGTCCTCACAAGGTGGTATTGGTGGGTAGTGTTGGGCCAATGAAGCCACGTGTTTCGGATTTTGATTTCACTGTCACAATTACGTTGAGTGCGATGGTTACCTGAACCTAATGTTGGCTACATTTTTCTTGTCAGCAGCTGCAATTTCAATAATTGAAGAGTCTTCCATCTTGGGATGTAGACATGAGAAAAAAATAATATGACTATAACTAGCTTCCAAGCTAACAAATGTACATTCGTAGAATAGAGTTTATAATACAAAAGGAACTCCATCTCCAAGCATGCATACTTGGCAAATCATCATGAACTTCTCAAACTGTAGTGACAGATAAGACCATTCTTGTACATTTCATTGTTCAAATCAAAGTTTGAAGCTCCTAATGAAGCAATGTCATTACCTGTGAGACCCATAAGGCCTAAAATATCCATATTTTCAGATGATCATCAACTGAATGACGATCCATCCACAACAACATGTGGTATTTTATGATTCATCAAACCTGCATGATAAATCACTCACATGCATCTACATGTGCATTGTCCATTATTTATATCACGGATATATTGTTCATATTGTTTTACGTAATATACGAAATGTGTACTTTAATTTGAAATTATTACTAGCTTTAAGCTGCATTTTACGGATGAAATTTATATAAAATATTCACTCTTTGTGTCAGAAATCTCCACTTTTTAAATATGAATTCTTCTACTAAGGGGATGATTGGTTGGGGCTGTAGATGCTCTGGACAGCCAAAATTTAGTCTACAGCTATATATCTCAACCAATCGAGCTTTGCTTTCCTTAAAAAACTCACAGTAAAAAAATCTCTGCAAAATCAAAATATGGCTGTAGAGAGCTTTATTTCCAGAGCAAAAAATTAGTGCTTTAGAAATCTACAGCAAGGAAAGCTACAGCAAATAAATCTACAGATTAAATTTTACAGCAAAAAATATAAAGTTACAGCACTTACCAATCATCCCCTAAATCAGAATTTCATAGAATGTATTTATTATTGAGAAATGATGATTTTATTTGTTATTTATTAGGTATTCTGGTTTTATTTTATATTATTAGACTTTTTATTTTCTATCTATTGGATATTTTTTTATTTATAATACAATTACATTTTATATAGTTATGACATGTTTAAAACTTAAAAGTTTAGTAAGAGATATGTTGTATAGTATAAGGTGGATCAAATAACATCCATTCATATTCAATAAAATATTTAATTTTTAGACTAATAAAAAAATGAATAATCTAATAGTATAACAAAATTATTAAATTTATTACTCTTTTAAATAAATAGTGTTGAATGTTTTTTAGCTTTACGATGTAAAATATGACAAACATTCTTCATATTTTATGATAATAATCTGTTTATAGATATTAAAATTTAGTTAAAATTATGTATTTATATGACATAGATTTAGATGATAAAAGAAAATTTTACTAGCAAAAAGCCAAAAACATTGAAAATGTACCGGTTACAAAAATACCGAAATACAAGTCTTCCGGTTTAATACCGAGATACAATTCTTCCGATCCAGTACCAAGATATTTTACTATATACCGATTTTCGAGATATTTTACTATGTACCGGTTTGATCAAACCGAGTCTTTGCAAATGGAAAAAAAAAAATCTCCAGAGTATATAAAAAAAAGCATTGAAGAAGAGAGAGAGAGGCGGACAAGAAGAGGAAAGTGAGAAAGCTTAAAGCAATCGTCGTGAGAGACTCTCGAGTCTTCCCTGAGTCACTTCCCTCTCTTCGTTCGATTAGGGTTTTTGTGTCACCTTGCAGATTCTTCATCACACAATGGTACGGCGCTTTCTCCTTTCTTCCTTCAGCTCTTGATTCTTCGGATCCACTTAATCTTTGTATCTGACGCTGTAAAGCTTTTGTCTTTTGATAATTCAATTCCAAAGTAGAATCGAAAGTCCCTTTCTTTTGGTTTATCGATCATCTTTTGTGTGTAATTTTGATTCAATCATATGATCTTGTGCCAGCATAAGTTGAGTAGAAGCAACCGGGATAAACTTCAGCAGTTCGTGGCTATCACTGGAGCTAGGTAACTGGATCTATCTTTACCTTATCGCTAGTTTACTGTAGATTCGATGTTTTGTAATCAAGGGCTAGAAACAGTGTTTAGTACTGTAGCGGCATCATTCTTGGGTTTTTTTTTTACCATAAATCTTGAAACGTTTGGTTTGGTGACTTTGTTTAATGATGTGGGCAGTGATAAGAATGCTCTTCAGGCTCTCAAAGCCAGCGATTGGCAGCTCGAAGCAGCTTTTGATATGTTTTACAGCCAGCCCCAGCCAAGAAGCAATGGTGATATGAGACGCTTGGAGGAGCTCTACAATAGATATAAAGGCGAGAGGCCTTCTTTCTCTTTAGTTGATTGAAAAGCCTATGTTCTGATATCTATCATTTGTGTACTTTTATGGTTTAAAAGTTTCATGTTACATTCTGCAGACCCATATTCTGATATGATTCTGGCCGAAGGTATCTCGGTTCTGTGTAGTGATCTTCAGGTATTTTTTATCTCCTTGAATAGTCCTAAGAATGATGTGGTTTATTATGCTTAGCATTAATAACAACTGACGTGGTTTTTCTCTCCAGGTGGAACCCCAAGACATTGTCACGGTATGTCTATCCTTTTCATACGACTTGCTTGTGTTCCTATGTTTCTTGCGTTGGTCTCTGACTACCAAAAAACTACCTAGTATTAGTTAATAAGTACTGACTTGAAAAGCTATGATTGACAAAAATTGAGATCCCTGGAGGATCAGATTAAAAATAGGGTCTTAAACTCATTGGTTTCTTTCACTTGTTACTCTGGCTTTTCTTGTTCATATTCTGACCATTTAGTTAAATGAGTACTTACTTCTGTTTCAGTTGGTTCTTTCGTGGCATATGAATGCTGCAACAGCGTGTGAATTTTCCAAGGAAGAATTTTTTGGTGGATTACAGGCATTAGGGTGAGTGAACTCTAGTCCTAATGATGTTAACGTTGTGTGGCTTGTTCTAGTATCTTTTGGTGCGGAGTTTAACTTTGATCCAATTTTCTGATGGCAGCGTAGATTCCATTGGGAAGTTGCAGGAAAAGCTGTCATTTATGCGTTCTGAGCTTAAAGATGAACGTAAGAAACAAACTGAAATATCCATTCGTTATCCTGTTTTATGATTTGGGTTTAGAAAGTTCCATGTTGGCTGAAATGTTCTTCTTGTGCGATTATGTTTGTTCAGAAAAGTTCCATGAAATATACAACTTTGCTTTTGGGTGGGCGAAAGAGAAGGTAACCAAAGCTTGTTCTGAAGTAGTTGCTATCAGGAGGTGTTTTCTCTGTGTTAGTGACAATCTTCATTTGTAAAACTGTTTCAGGGACAGAAGTCTCTTGCTTTAGATACAGCTATTGGTATGTGGCAGCTGCTCTTTGCAGAAAGAGAGTGGCCATTAGTAAACCACTGGTGTGATTTCTTACAGGTAAACAAACACTAGTGGGTTTAGTATATCATCAAAAGGCATGTTCTTATTGCTTCTGATACAATTTTGCTTCCCTAAATCAGGATCGTCACAACAAGGCCATATCTAAAGACACATGGGCACAGCTCCTGGAGTTTGCAAGGGTAATAGAAAAACACTAGATATAATTGTGTTATTGAGCTTACATATTGATTGCAACTAGGGCTTAGCGTTGATATATGGATTGAGACAGTAGTTTGTGATGCAGACGGTGGACCCGGCGCTGTCGAATTACGATGCAGAAGGAGCATGGCCTTACCTCATCGATGAGTTCGTTGAGTACCTGTATGACAAGAGCGTTGTTGAGAAGTAACATGCCAATTGGGAGAAGTACTCAGCTCTATTTTTACAGTGGTCCTTGCTCATTATTTATGAATAGACTTGTGTGTTCTTGTCTGAATCTTCATCCTCTTATTTTGATGATCAAATAACTAAGATGTTCCAACTTTCAGACTAATCCAGTTTCTATTTTCTATTACCAATAATCACCGCACGAACAAACTCCATCCTTGAAATGGTGGAACCGATTGGTGTCTCTCACAACAATCTCTCTACCCACAAGCTTCGAGATGACTTTTGTAGCTGCGTGACAGTTCACACAAGCTCTCAGATTCTTTGTGATTCGCAGTGTTGTCCCTTGGGGCGTACTTACAAGTCCATATGCAATGGCTATCCTCTCGCTGTGGCTGCACAGAGTCTCCTCAGCTTCTTCATCGTTGAGATCGTGCAACGAAGCGTCCTTGTACGCCACAAATCCACTTTCCTTCAGTTTATTCTCAATCCACTCCACTTGTCTCTCAATCTCTTCATATCTTGGATGCGACTTATCACCAACTCGAAAAGCCTCCAACCTTCCCCTTACTTCAACCCAGCTGCATCCAACGTCTTTGCTCAATCCCTTCTCCTTCATTCTCAGTCGCACCTCTGCAACGCGGTCCCACAAACGAGCTGCAGCATACAGATTAGAGAGCTGCACGTAATGGCCAGTGTTGGTTGGGTCTATTGAGAAAAGTTGTTGAGCTGCGTACTCTCCCAAACCCACGTGGCGATGCTTCTTGCACGCGCTTAGGAGCGCTCCCCAAACCGTTACACCGGGCTGGATAGGCATGCATCTGATCACCTCGTAAGCTTGATCAAGATGACCAGCACGCCCGAGAAGATCGATGACGCATGCATAGTGTTGCTGCTGCGGGTTGATTTTGTGGTCTGTCATCCTGTTGAAGAACCACCAGCCTTCTCTTACTAAGCCTGAATGGTTACAAGCCATGAGAAGCCCCAGGAAAGTGACGTCATTGGGTTGTACTCCACCACGCTCCATCGCACGGTATAGACTGATTGCTTCTCTTGCACGCCCGTGCAGTCCATACCCAACGATCATAGCACTCCAGACCACAACATCTCTATCGAGTGTTCTGTCGAAAACTGATCTTGCGCACTCTACACTTCCACATTTAGCAAACATATCGATTAAAGCGCTGCTAATAAAAACATCATCCCTGTAGTCGCTCCTGCCTACATACTCGTCCATCCAGCGAGCCTGCTCAAGAGAACCTACTTGAGCACAAGCCGAAACGGCAGATGTTATGGAAATGGTGTTAGGTCTTACACCTTTATTGATCATCTCATGAAACGCATCAATAGCGTCTTTGGCATAACCGTTCTTCGCATACCCAGAGATCATGGCGTTCCACAAAATCAAGTTCGGTGACTTCATCTTACCAAACAGAATCTTGGCGGTTTCGACTTGGCCACACTTTGCGTACATGGTGTTGAGAGAGATGAGCAAGTCAGGCTCTGTTTCAAGACCCATCTTCACAACAGAACCATGAACAGCTCTCCCTTGCTCCAAATCCTGCAGGCACGTGAAAGCATTGAGAACGCTGACGAGAGCTACACAATCAAGCTCCACGTCCATCTTCCTCATCTGACTGAAAATCTCTAACGCCTCCAGAGGCTCACCGTTCTGAGCATAAGCCGAAACAATAGCCGTCCACGAGACTACTGTTCTCTTAGACACTGGCAGTCCTTCAAACACGGTTCTCGCACTCCCCATACGCCTGCACTTCGCGTACAAGGCGATGAGACCGTTCTGAACAAACCCATCAGCTTCGAAACCGAGCCTGAGCACCTGAGCATGCACGAGCCGACCCATCTGAAGGTTAGGCAAACCGCTGCAAGCTTTGAGAAGGTGTGGGAAAGTGAAAGAATCAGGAGAGACGCGAGCGAGTTGCATCTTTGAATACATGAGAAGCGCATCTTGGAAGAGATTGTTTCTTGAATAACCCGTTATAATAGCATTCCAAGGGAATATCTGAGGGCGAGGCAAATCGTCGAACACCTTGCGTGCGAAGCATATGTCACCAAAGGAAGAGCTTGCGTGAATGAGCTTGGTGATCAAGAAACTGCTGAGCTGCAAACCCAATACAAATAAACGTGCGTGGATTTGCCTAAGCTGAGGTTTGTGAGTGGAGCTGCCGATAAGCGAGGCGTAGAAAGAATCTGAATGGATCCCACTGTTTGCTACATCAAACATGAACATGTTTTTCACTTGAAAAGATCAAAACTTTACATATAGCAAAGCTGTAGAACTGAGGAGTAGCAAAGAGTTCTTACAGTGGAGAAAAGGAGAAGCAAGAAGAGATGCTTCCGACATTGTTATTACTCTGTCCTCCTGGCAATATCTTTGTCTAAGTATTCGCCATATTCATCTACAAAAGAAAAACTGTATGTTTTCAACAAAAAAAATATCTCGTATTAAAAATTGTATTTTTTTACATAATACTCTCACCATTCCATAAAAATAAATATTTTTAAAATTTTATTTGTTTTACACATATTTTGTTTTCAAAATTTTTTTTTGTTTATTTACCTGTTTTAGTCATATTAAATAGATAACTACTACATATATTATTTATTCTTTTCAAATTATAGTATTGTAAAAAGTATTTTAGATATCATGTGTATTTTTAAAATACAAAAATCTAAGAAAAATCGAAACTGATAGAATATATAACAGATTCCACTATTGTCCTTAAATTATTAGGGTCAAAAAAAATTTATTAGTTTAATTTACTTAATTTTTTTTTATAATTTGGAAAATAATCTATAACAGATTACACTGTTTTAAAATAACTAGGTTGACATGTTACCTATGTCAAAGAAATAGAAGTTATCCTTTAACTGTTAGGATTCGAAATATTTACAAATCCTATATCTTAGCGGTTTTTAATTTTGCTATATTCTAGGGTTTAGAGTTGTTATTTAATTAGCTTACGAGTTACGACGAAGAACATCACTCACAAGATAAAGAAAAAAATCATGAGCAGTAGTAGCAGTCCTGGTACTCGAAGTTTATTCAAAACCATGAGCAGTAGTAGTAACAGCGACACTGATGATGATGATCTAACAAGAGTGTTACCTGTACAACGCTCTAGGGCAAATTCTGGTAACCGATATAGGTCAAGTTCTGCTGATCTAAACAGGAGACGTGCTGAGAAAGTTAGAACAGTTTCTACTAGAGAAAAGAAAGAAGAGTCCAAACCGGAACCAGAAGAAGAGAAAGTTGGCGACATCGTTCGTCTCGGACGGAACAGCTACTTTGTGGTTGACATCTTCGAGAAGGAGATCATGGAGTTGGGAGATAAGGTGGATTTAAACTTCAAGAGGTTCAACAAGTTCGAAGCTGTTGATGGATGTTGTCCATGGGATCATCACTTCGGCAAGTACAGGTGTTGTTACTCCTCTTGCTGCTGCGTATGTTCAATCAGTACCGTTGAGAGGGAGTGGGGGAAGCTGCAGAGAGAGTTAGAGAAGAGAGATGGTTCTTCCAGTGGAGTCAGCTTCTTTGTTAGAACTTACAACGAAAGAAAAGAGCTGATGAGAGTTGCTGTAACCGATCCGAGTCACAGCTTGTTCTTCTTCGACGTTAAGTTCCCTGTAGACTATCCACACCAAGCGCCGAGTCTCTTCTACCATCCCTATGGCCTTCCTTTGAGTAACTTTGAGACACAAAAGTTACTAAAAGCCAAACTTGATTACAACATATTAGATGTGTTTCTCCACATTGAAGAGATTGTGATGAACAACACCAACAAGTCATGTCATCAGATGCTGGATACGCTCAAGCGTCCTCTCAATGGGTTTGAGGATTTTGTGAAAGGTCATTTTAGGAAGAAGGGTGCTTTTATTCTGAAGAACATGATTGAAGAGATGGATTTGGCAAAGGAGAGGGATAGAAACATGTTCTTCAAGACTTATGTTGCCTTTGAAGACAATAAAACTTACGGTGAGCATCTTCTCAACAGTGATCTTAAAGAAGAGCTGGAGAGGTACAAAGAGAAAGAGTGTTCTCTAAGTGATCACTACTACTCTTCTTCATCTTCCTACTTCCAACCCATTACTAGCAGGTTTGATGATATTCAGAAGACACCCAGATACAAAAACTTCTTGAACAAGATCTTTCTCTTGTAGTTTATTTAGTTGTTTTATAGGTTTTCTTTTGTGTGTTTTCTTTGAATTTTTAATAATTTATGAGTGACTCTCTCTTAGGAGAGTGTATTCATTTGAGAGTTGTGATTTGGAAACATTTTGATTTTAGGGTGTTTATTTTACTGAAACACTATTTTTAGTGTGTTCTCAGAAGATTTTAAGTGAATTGAATAGTTTAATATGACTTTTTTGCTAAGCAACTCTAAAAATTTCATCTAAAATGATGGGATTTGGATTTATATATTTTTAGCTAAGAAACTTTATCCAAACACTCAAAACAAACTCTCACTTTAATACATTCCCCTTATTGAATATAAAGTCAAAAAGTATTGAATACATAGATTAGCAGCAAAAGAAACTCAATGTTGTTATACATAGTTTGCCTCAATCAAAATGTTTTGAGTTTCTATTAAGCTTCATCAAGAGCGATCACACCGGGAAGTACTTTGCCTTCCAAGAGCTCCAAGCTGGCTCCACCACCAGTGGAGATGTGACTCATGACACCTGCAACTCCTACTTTCTCCACTGCAGCCACTGAGTCTCCTCCTCCTATTATCGTCGTCACTCCTTTTTCACTTAGCTCTGCTAGTTTATTCGCAATGGCCTGCAACAAACCATACTCTTACCAACATATTCATCTACCATGTGTTTTTACTCTATGAGGAATCTTTTTATTACCTCTGTTCCAGCAGCAAACTTCTCCATCTCGAAAACTCCCATAGGTCCATTCCAAATGACTGTCTGTGTTGTGTCCAGAGCTTCGTTGAATGTTTTTATCGAGTCTGGACCGATGTCCAGTCCCATCCATCCGTCCTCAATGCCTGATGCAGACACAACCTACAAACATTCACATTACATAGTTCACTTAGAAACAAAACTTTACCAAATTTTTAGAGCATGTTTATAGGGAGCCCTTAAGGGGGGTTGTTAACATAATAGGGTAATAAAATTAAAGAAAAAAGGGGATTAAAAGGAAGGGGCGTGTCTTAAATGGGAGCGCGAAGGCACGGGTTGATGGAGGCACGTGTCGCTTTTTTACTGGGGAGAGGAGCGGTGTCGGGGTGTAAACGGTGAAATAATTTTTCTTTTCTTTTTTCTCTCGTTCTGTTTCTCGTCTCTCCTACGAAAGGCGATTCAATGGCGACTCTTCCCTTTGCGGTGGCTCTACTCGACGGAACGGCGACGGCTCTTTCGATCTCTCCTCGACGGCACGGCGACGGCTCTATCATCTGTGGGTCTCGGCGAGGAAAGAAAACTGCGACCTTTCTATCGGTGCCTCTCCTTGACCAAGCTAAACGACGACATCTCTATCGGTACGTATGTACGTGTGATCAAATCCAAAGGTAAAGTGGCATGCATGTCTTTATATTCTTCATCGTGAATCTTAATAATTCCTCTGGGGGGGTTGTTTTGATTTGTTGTGTCTTTAGGTGGATTGATCAAGAGCGATGTT
Organism: Brassica rapa; assembly: GCF_000309985.2. NCBI lineage: Eukaryota > Viridiplantae > Streptophyta > Magnoliopsida > Brassicales > Brassicaceae > Brassica > Brassica rapa. Next base: position 24,500,902 of record NC_024799.2, on the reverse strand, counting down.
TTAGGATGATTTTCTCTCTGTGTAAGATTTTGTCCTTATTCATTGTGAATTTCTAAAACAAATCGTCTGAGTATTTTTTTGATTTGTTTGTGTCTGTTTTGGTTTTAGGTGGATTGATCAAAAGCGAGACAGATTGTGTCTGTGTGGCTTTAGGTGTATTTTACTGCTTGTTCTCCATCAATTTTGAATATGAAAATCCACAATTTCTATTCTGATTTGTCTCGTGTTTTTGTGTTTAGGTGTGATAAAGCATCACACGGGTTCTTCAGATAGAGGACCTTCGATTATTCACACAGGTAAAACGTATATCTTTATTCTGTTTAAGTTTGATAAAGCATTGTACTGGTTGGTGGTTAGCGGTAGGATATGTAATAAATTGCTTTGGTTATTCTTAGATTACGGTTGGCATAGGTAATAAATTGCTTTAGTTTTTGGTAGATAGAAATCAATGGTCTTGGTGTTGATTGTGTTAGATAAAATGTCCAATCGGACAGCTTGGTTGTGATAAATGAAGTAGATAGAAATCAATGGTGTGTTGTGTTCATTGTGTTAGATAGAAATCAATGCAGTGATTGGATTAATTAATCTATAAAAGAACTTGCCTTCACCTCTTTCTTGAAAACATTTCAAACGTGTTCTCATCTTCCCACTTCCTCAGTTTTCTTCTTTTATTGCTTCTTTCTACCTCGCTTCAGCAATGGATTCTATTCCTTCTGGAACTTCAAAGTTTGTTGAACTATTAAATAGTCAACAAACTGTTTCCTTTGGTAACTATGAAGGTAGTCAGGGAACCGGAGCTTCAAACTTTGAAGGAGACAGTGCTCCTGAGCGTAGAGAACGACGGAAGTGGACACCAACAGATGATGTTGTCCTGATCAGTTCGTGGCTCAACACAAGCAAGGATCCTGTGGTTGGCAATGAGCAAAAATCCGCCGGTTTTTGGAAAAGGATTGCTGCGTACTTCGCGGCAAGTCCTCTTGTTGCTGGCTGCGAGGAGAGGGAGCCAAGTCACTGCAAGCAACGATGGCATAGGATCAATGACCTAGTGTCCAAGTTCAGTGGATCATATGGAGCTGCTACTAGACAGAGGACTAGCGGCCAGAATGAGAACGACGTTCTGAAGCTTGCTCATCAAATATACTACAACAACTACAAGAAGAAATTTATGCTTGAACACGCGTGGAAGGAGTTGCGACACGACCAGAAGTGGTGCGACCTTGGTACTGCAAAAACTGAAGGGAGCTTAAAGAAGAGGAAGTGTGAAGTTGGTGCAGATACCTCAAGCTCTCAAGCAACTGAGAACATGCGTCCCCCTGGAGTGAAAGCGGCAAAGTCCTCAGGTAAGAAGCCGGTGTTAAACGAGAAAACTCTTACTGATTTTAAGTGTATGTGGACAATCAAAGAGAAGGAGTTGGCGACAAAAAAGGAGTTGTCTAAGATGAGTCTCCTTGAGAGTCTTATTGAAAGAAAGGAATCTCTAACTGAGTCTGAAGAAACCCTCAAGAACAAGCTCATAACTGACTTGTTGTCAGATTAGTTTCATGTTTAAGTTCTGTCTGTTGTTTTAAAGTTTAAGATCGTCTTTCATGTTTAAGTTTAAGATCGTGTTTCATGTTTAAGTTTAAGATCGTGTTTCAAGTTTATGTTTAAGGTCAAATGTTTGTATGAAATGTAGTTGAAAGTTTGGTTTAAATTGACATGATGTTTCAATCCGTAATGTTTTAAATGTTCAAAGATTGTAGTTCACAGTTCTTGCCATGGTGTTGGTTTAAATTGACATGATGTTTCGAAGTTTGTTTTATCTTGTAATGACAGGTCACGGGAGTGGACAGTTCTTGCCATGACAGGTCACGGGAGTGGACAGGTCAGGGGAGTCGACCATTGGCTTCCTGTTGGAGAGGTCAGAGGAGTTTGTAGTCTTCTGTCTGTATAATTGTACTGGAGAGTCAGAGTTTGTTGTCTTGTGTCATGGGAGTTGTAGTCACGAGAGTGAGTGAGAGAGAGTTTGTATCACGAGAGTGAGAGAGAGTTTGTAGTCTTCTGTCTGTATAGTTGTCTTGTATCACGAGAGTGAGAGAGAGTTTGTATCACGAGACATTCATTTTCTTGTTATATAATTCACTCATTATCATCTCATTTTCTCATCTCATTCTCAACGTCTAGCAATTCTCTCATTCTCAACGTCTAGCAATTCTCTCATTCTCTATTCTCACAATTCTCATCACAAACACATTCTCTATTCTCACAATTCTCATCACAAACACATTTATAAAAAGCTAAAACAAATTCTCATGGCATCTTCTTCTAATAACAATATCGAGGGATCAATGGATGACATTTTTGATCATCATTTCGAGCAAGCATTTGACACGGTGTACAATCATATCGGTGATCAGTTAGAAAACGAAAGGAAGACAAGAAAAAAAAGAGTTTTTATCGAAAGACACCGTGAAGAAGGTCATCTCCGGTTATGGAATGATTATTTCAGTGACGTTCCGACGTATCCTGAAAATCTATTCCGACGACGATTTAGGATGAACAAGTCATTGTTCATGTTTATTGTTGATCGCCTCTCCAATGAAGTCCCTTTCTTTCGTCAAAAGAAAGACGTTACCGGAAGATGTGGTCTCTCTGCACTTCAAAAATGTACAGCAGCTATTCGCGTGTTGGCATATGGTTCTGCGCTTGATGCGGTCGACGAATACCTTAGGCTCGGTGCAACCACTGCTCGGTTATGTGTGGAAAATTTTGTAGAAGCAATCATAAATTTGTTCGCCAATGAGTACCTAAGAAAACCAACACGAGATGATCTTCAACGTCTACTTCATATTGGAGATATTCGTGGATTTCCCGGGATGATAGGAAGCATCGATTGTATGCATTGGGAGTGGAAGAATTGTCCCACCGCTTGGAAAGGGCAATATTCTCGTGGTTCCGGAAAACCGACAATCGTTTTAGAAGCGGTAGCTTCATATGATCTCTGGATTTGGCATGCGTTTTTTGGACCTCCAGGTACCTTAAATGATATCAATGTTCTTGATCGCTCACCTGTTTTTGATGACATAATAAATGGTGTAGCACCGCGAGTGAATTTCTCCGTCAACGGAAGAAACTATCGTTATGCTTACTATCTCACCGATGGTATTTATCCAAAATGGGCAACTTTTATCCAATCTATTTCACTTCCACAAGGGCCGAAAGCAGTCTTATTTGCTACACATCAAGAAGGTGTCCGGAAAGATGTCGAGCGTGCTTTCGGAGTCTTGCAAGCTCGATTTGCCATCGTTAAAAATCCGGCGCTTTGTTGGGATAAAGTCAAGATTGGGAAGATTATGAGAGCATGTATCATACTACATAATATGATAGTAGAAAACGAACGGGATGAAGGCACTCAATACAATCTTTCGGATTTCCAACAGGGAGAAGGCAGCGGAAGTTCACACGTCGATCTCGCTTTCTCATCAACAATTCCTTCAAATATCGCCAATCAAATGGGTGTTCGAACTGACATCCGTGATGGACAAGTACATCAACGACTGAAAGCTGATTTGGTTGAACATGTATGGAATAAATTTGGAGACAACAACTAACCTTCGAAGCTTCTTTGAGATTATTTTTCGTTTATTTTAGTAATCTTTGTTTTTATTATTTTATGTTTTTATTTTAAAATGTTATGTTTAACTTTGTTTTTATTAAATAAATTTTTTCTTTGTTTAAAATTTTATGTTTAAAATAAAATTTAATATTTAAAATTGTTAAGAAATTTTGTTAAGGAACTACCAATAAACCACTAAAATTAGATGTCTCTTAACAATGTCTCTTAACTCATTTTTAAGAGTTAAAAATACACTAAGAGCCCTTAAGTGGGGTTCACCAATAAACATGCTCTTAACAACTGATTCTGTGCAAATGCTTAAACAAGAGCACTACTTATAACATCCACTTCTCACATCTATAGCTAGCAAATGGTTCACATAAAACACCAACCTCAGCACAGATAAATTCTTAGAATACATTCAGTTTTCTTCTAACAACCATTAGCCAAGAATTTATAAAGACATTTTTAAAGCAATGGCGAGATGAGAGAGATAGAGAGAGACCTTGCTGTTGGCATCAGGAGCGAACTTGTCAGCAACCACAACATCGGTTGGCAACAAAAGAGAGACGCCTTTGGCCTTAGCTTTGGCAAGGAGAGATGTAGCCAGTTCGAGTTTATCTTCCTCAACAAGGGACGAGCCAACAGAAAGACCTTGCGCCTTGTAGAATGTAAAGATCATCCCACCACCAAGAAGAAGGATATCACACTTCTCAAGAAGCGACTCAATAACTCCAATCTTGGACGAGACCTTGGAACCACCCACTATGGCTGCAAACGGTCTCTTTGGGCTCGAAACCGCTCCCACAAGGTAATCAAGCTCCTTTTGCAGAAGGAAACCAGCAACAGAAGGCTTCAAGAACTTAGTAACTCCCTCAGTGGAAGCATGAGCTCTGTGAGCTGTTCCAAAAGCATCATTGACATAGAGATCAGCTAGCGAAGCAAGCTTCTTAGCGAACTCCGGATCGTTCTTCTCTTCCTCCTTGTAAAACCTGACGTTCTCAAGAAGCAAAACTCCACCTTCAGGAAGAGAACCCACCAAGCTCTCAACTTCAGGACCAATACAGTCGTCAGCTTTCTTGACCTGCAAACAAATCAACCCTCAAAAAGAGCTTTTTCAAGAGATTGACTTTCCCACAAAGATGATGACTTTTTACCTCAATACCAAGAAGCTCAGAGAGTCTAGGGACAAGAGGAGCTAAACTGAACTTTGGTGTAACTCCCTTTGGCCTTCCCTGCAAAAAGATTGAATCAAAAGTTCAAAATGCATGAAAGTGTCTAGCTTTACATTCTACAAGGCCCAAAGTTTCTTCGAACTGACGACTAATATTACATGTTGTGGTTTCGGGTCCATAATTCGTCCTCGTGTTAAAAAAATATAGAAATTGCACATTGTAACTAGGTTTAATCCGAATACCAAACCGGATCTGACCCGGAACCGATCCGAATCCGAACCATAAGTTGACCAAGTACTCATTAGATACGTTTTCTAAATAACCAATTTACCCGGAACCGAGCAGATCAATCCTACTAGACTAATACAATATACGAATAGGAGGCACATGGGAAGAAGCACTACGTCGAGAAATCAACAACACGGAAATTTTCTTCAAAAAGATTCCTTGCCGTTCTTACTAAACCGAACCGACCCGAATACCCAAAATCCCAACCCTAATTGTAACCAAAAATAAAACTCAAATTTGCTAACTAACCAAAACCCTCTACTCTCTCTCTCTTCTTTTCTCTTCCTATCTCTCTCTACAAATCTAATTTTTGTTTTTTGGGGTTATTTCACCAATTCACCCTAAAAAAAGTGTCTAGCTTTAGTTCAGGCAAAGGAGGAGTTTGAAATGTACCAGATGAGTGGAGAGGATGACTTTAGCGCCATTGTCAATCAAGTACTTGATTGTGGGAATGGCGGCACGGATTCTCGTATCGTCAGTGATTGTCTGATTGTCATCGAGAGGTACATTGAGATCAGCTCTAACGAAAACCTTCTTCCCTTTCAAATCAGCAGAGGTCAAGTCTCCGACGCTCTTCTTGGCCATGGAGACGACTCCTCTGGTGCCTTTGCCGCGGAAAGACTGAACCTTTGAGGCGACATGGACGGTGAAACGGGAGTCGAGGACGGCGGAGAAGCCGAGAGGACGCGTGGAGATGGATTTGGATTTGGAGGAGATGGGTAGAAGGGTGGCGCGTGCTCGAGTTGCGGCGGATGAAGCAACGGCTCCGGTTGACTTGAGGAGTGAAAGGGATGGACTTGCGGCGGCGGTTGACATGTTGAGTTTAGAGGAGAGAAGAGGATCACGAGATATGGGACAGTGAGAGAGAGTGTGACTCACAATCTTCTGTAGGAGATTAGAATAATATATATTTGTTTTCTTATCGTTGATGAGAGGTTCAGACAAGGCTTCTGAGTTTTAACAATCCATCACAACCATCCTAGATGTTTCTTACTAGGCATGCCGGTTCGGTAGTCTAGTTCGGTTTAAATTCGACCAAAGTCTAGCCGAATTGAATCGAAAAAAGTTTGGTTTGTTATTCGGTTCTGTTTAAAATTTTTACAAAAACTATCAGTTTTTTATTTAGATTATATTCAGATTAAAAATTTGGTTAAATTCGGACAATTTTAGTTAATTTGATTTTCAATTCAAAATTTCGATAACAATACTTTTTGAAAAATCAAACTAACCGATTAGTAAACCAAAAACCGAAAGTTTTTAATAAACCTGTCGAATTGAACTCGAACCGTAGCCGAACGAACAAAATTTGCAGAAATTTTCAGTTTGGTTTGGCGAGTTCGGTTCAAAACCACAGACCTATTTCTTATTAGCAAAGAAGATGTTTCATCCACAGAACCTTATTCACCATGTTGTTTGTCTCCAATGTAATACAATCACTAAACCAAACAAGGGAGTGATAAAAAATGTGCTTTTATTTGAGATGGGAAACACAAATGCTTTTCAAGTTTACTGGTCTCATATCATTACAGTACTGTGTCTTCAACCAACAGAATCTTAATACCATTTCTCGCCTGTCCCCAACATAATACATTAACACAACAACACACTAATTTGGGAACTGGAACTTTAGAGTTTACTGGTCGGCTTGGCCCTGGACCTCTTCTCCACAACCCGAGAGAGTTCCTTGACAGCTTCTTTGGGAAGATGACGAGGTCTGCTAAGCCACTGTCCATTATCTACCACCATTGTCAGTCCATTCACATACTTCCCTGTTAACCAAAATCAGCCAAATCTTTCATCATCTAACCAATTTATATACTGTTTCAAAAGTAAAAGACTATGATTTAAACTCAACATACCGGAATCACAGCTGAGGTAGAGTGCAGCCATGGCGATATCCCACTTCTCACCAAGTTTGTAGAGAGGTATATAATCTCCTGCTTTGTTCTCAATCTCGTCTGGTCCAAGTTTACTCATTCCAGGTGTACCTCCAATAGGGCCTGGCGCAATCCCGTTCACTCTAATCTCATAGTCAGTTCCCCACTCCAATGCCAAGTTCCTTGTCGCAGCATCAACTGCAGCCTATTTCAAAAAAAAAAAACATTTGTTACATTTTGATTGTTTCTTCCCAAACTTAGTTCCTGAAGACTAATGAATCACCTTGGCTGCAGAGACATGGATTTGGTACCAAGAAGCAGTGTAGTGCAGAGTAGCACTAATGTTGAGAATCGAACCACCACCGCTTGATGCGTCTCTACCAGGTCCTCCTTTCTTAAGATACTTGAGTGCTTCACGGCACATGTTGAATGTTCCTACAGCATCAATATCCAAAACTACAAAACAGCAACACACCAAAAAGATGTTTCCTTTAGCCATAGACAAGACTCAAAGTGAACAGAAGGGTGGATGAGAGTTCACCTGTTCGGAACCCATTGGTGGACAAATCCTCAGCTGCGGCAAGGAAGTTTCCAGCGGCGGCGTTGACGAGAATATCAACCTTACCGAAATGGTTAAAAGTTGATTCAACGACTCTTCTCGCATCCTCTGGCTTACGAACATCACCTTCAAACCCAACAGCCTAAGAGACACATGCAAACAGAGAGAGAGAGAGAGAGAGTGAATTAACTAAACAAGCAATCGAAAAAGAAACAAACTTTCGAGGAGTTACCGGAATCCCGAGAGATCGGAGATCAGAGACGGCGGCGTCGAGGACTTGTTTGCGGCGACCCATGATGGCGATGGAAGCTCCATGTTTGCCGAACTGAGAGGAGATCTCGAAACCGATGCCGGATCCGCCGCCGGTGATGAGAGCAACCTTGCCTTTGAGTACATCGGGCTTGAAAGGAGAGTCCATGATCACGGTTCAAGAGTCACGACACGTAAAAGCTAAGAAGAAGAAGAAGAAAAGAAGAATACAAAATGATAAGGCAAAAGACCACTCGTGTTTCGTTTCGCTTCTAGTCACATCCATCACCTGTCACAGTCATGGGCATATTTATTGGAATTGAATAACTGAACCGTACCCAACCGAATAGCCGAAACCAAACCAAGTTGCATGAATCTTATATTTCTAAAACCGAAAAATTAAAATCAAACTTGAACTGATATCCGAATTTTTAAAATACAGATAATATACCTAAAAGTATCAATTATATTTGGTATCTAAATCTTAATATCCTAAAAATATTATTTATAAACCAAATTACCCAAAATTTTAAACTATCAAAATAGTTTTTTATCTTAAATATTTAAAAGTATCCGAATTATCTGATATGTAACTTGAAAACCTAATTATCTAACGTTTTTATTGTTGTTATCCAAAATTATCTAAGAACTTAGAAGCAAGCTGGTTCTTAATTTTTTAGATATTAGCTGGTTCTTAACTTTACTACTTAACCCAAGCTAAAAATTAAAATAACTAAATCAAAACTAAACCAAATTTTATAATTAACTGAATGATTCCTAAATTTTTAATATTTTTGTAGTATACATTAATAAGTCGCTTTTCTCTAAGACTTAAAACATGTATTTTTTTATAATTTGTAAAAAATTACATAGTCTAGGTTCGAACCTCAATAGGCTATAGTGCTTCCACACATATGTTTGATTTATTAACTCCTCATTTTTAGTAAAAAATAAAATAGTATAATCTTTCTATTAACAATGATTTTCTACTATAATAACAACAATTTTACAGCCAGATAGTACTAATGTATATCATATACAATCAACTAAATCCACTAAGTATTATTATCACATCCACATCATATGGTAAAAAATCCTAAATATTTTACAAAGGAATTAATCAAAAATAATTTATAATCAACTAAATCCGCCAAGTATTATTATCACATCCACATCTTATAGTAAAAAATCCTAAATATTTTTCAAATGAATTAACTAAACATAATTTATAATCAACTAAATCCGCTAAGTGTTATTATCACATCCACATCATACCGTAAAAAATCCTAAATATTTTACAAGAAACTAATTAAAAAATAATAACTTTAAGGAAAAGAGGGCTACGAGACCCAACAACCCTTCCTTCATCTATCTATCTGCGCCGCGCGCTATCTCTCCTCCTCTCTCCATTTTCTTTTTTCGTTGTCGATCTCAAATCACATCACGTATTGAAGTGAAGAGATTTTGATAGAGAAAAAAAAAGAAGAAAAAAAAAACAAATCGTTCCTCCCGTTATCTCCGAGAAACTTTTCTTTTTAACCTAGATTAGTCGGTAATATCAGCTGTAAATTCCAAGATGCGGAACCGTTTTTAACTGTGATGTTCCTAGTGACGAGCCTTTTAGTTACCGCTGATGTAGAAACCCTAATTTGTAATCCTCTCTGCAGTCACTAGTCACCGTCTTCTCCCTTTCTTGGTACGATTCGGTTAAAGAGGCGCTAGTAATGGCGTCTAGAGGTGGAAAGTCGATACCCGATTCAGCAATGTCGTCCAAAGGCTCCAAATCTCGACCTGATAGCGACTCCAAACCTAAGCGACACAAGGTTAGCTAGATTCTTACTCTGAGCTTATCTCGATCTCCAAGAAACGCATTTATATTGATTGTGGCTTTTTGTTTGTTTGTTTCAGACGCTGGAAGCTCCTAAAGAGCCGCGACGACCTAAGACTCACTGGGACCATGTTATAGAGGAGATGATTTGGCTCTCAAAGGTAACGGAAGGGTAGCATTAGTATGCATGCATGCTGTTTCTTTGCTAAATGAGTGATCTTTTGTTAGGATTTTGAGTCTGAGAGGAAGTGGAAGCTAGCTCAGGCAAAGAAAGTTGCTTTGAGGGCCAGCAAAGGCATGGTAGATCAAGCTTCTAGGGAAGAAAGGAAGCTTAAGGTTCTCTGCCCTCTTCCTCTCTGTTTACTCTACTTACACACACACTCCAGCATTAGTTTTTTTTTTAAAGTGAGAGTATTGTTTCTTACAGGAAGAAGAACAGAGACTGAGGAAAGTAGCCCTTAATATCTCTAAAGACGTTAAAAAGTTTTGGATCAAAGTTGAGAAACTGGTAATTCTTTCTTCTCTCCCTGCTCTTGAAACTTAAGGTTTTGCGTAACTTTTGAGTATCTGAACTTGTTCTTCTGTGTGGACTGCCAATTTTACAGGTGCTTTACAAGCATCAGCTAGTACGGAATGAGAAAAAGAAGAAGGCTATGGACAAGCAACTTGAGTTTCTGTTAGGCCAGACTGAGAGGTTACTATGAAACTTTTCTTACACATTTTTTCTTTTTGTAATTGTGAATAAAGACTGAGTTTAGTCTGTTGGTTTATGTTAGGTACTCAACTATGTTGGCAGAAAATTTAGTGGAGCCTTATAAACATGGCCACAACGAATCTCCAAAACCTATTCTGGCTATCGAATCAAAAAGTGATGAGGAAAGGGCAGAAGAGACACCTTCGGAGTTGAATGCTTGTGAGCACCACATTACTCAACTCTGCATCTTTTTACTGTAAGCAAGTGAGCTGTATTCTAACAAATCTCATGACATTGTAGCTGCAGGTCTTGAATCAGAAACTCTTGATGTCGATGAGGATTATGATATCAATCCCGAGGATGCGTCAGTGAGTTTCAGTTTATAAATTTTAAATAACTATATATTACCACTTATTGGCAGTTAGTGTGTGTCATAGTTTGAATCGACCTGCACCTTATAGAAAAGATGGATAAAAATTTGTTTTTGCTCTATTTATTAATTATAAGAGATTTAGCAAACGTTAACAAATGGAATCGTTTTGTTTTGTCATGACACCACCCTGTTGAGAATTATATGATTTTATTTATTAGTTATGTATGTCTGATCATTTAAAGAGTAATATGTTCAATATCTAATTTCAAACCCATAATTACACTTAGGAAGATGATGAAGATACTATTGAGGAGGATGAAAAGCACTTCACCAAACAGGAAAGGCAAGAAGAGTTGGAAGCTTTGCAAAATGAAGTGGATTTACCAGTTGAGGAGCTACTCAGACGTTATACTTCTGGTAGAGGTTGGTATAACTGAACACTCTTTATTAATTTGTTTTCCCCGCATTTTGTCATATTTTACTATGATTGCACAAGCTCTATCCTCAATGAGTCTCAACTCTTTGAATTGTATCCTCAGTTAGCGGAGAAACCAGCCCAGAAAGAGATGAAAATGAAGCTAATCTGGCATCAGTAGGTGAAGATGATATAGAGGGTGAGCGGTATTAAGTTCTTATAATGTATTTGAAGCAATGAAACTGCTCTTTGACTTCCTTACCATTTGACGTGCAGGTGACAAAAACAATCTTACAGCTTCTGAAGAAACTGAAGGGAGCCCAAGTGTTCGTCGTTCTGTAAGTTGTATGTCTTTTTAAAATCCTAGTATCTGCTTTGCAATCAAAATTGTGGCTCAAATGTAATATATATCGTTTATTTGTAGAATGATAGCTTTGATCATTTAGCAGTATCCGAGACCCATACACCTGATCACAAGCCAGGCCCAAAAACTGCCTCTGTGAAGTCCGGAAAGGAAGATCAGACCTATGATTTCAACGATGAACAGGTAACTCGAATCTGATTTCCTTTGTGTATCCTTTCTCATGAGTCTCTGATTCTGACTGCAAAAATGCTGAATTTTCTGTTTCTCTGTTATTTGCCATCATGTGCAGGAGGATGTTGATTTTGTTGCTGCCACTGGTGAGGAAAAGGTCAGTCTTTATCAGATGCCTGAGACTGTTATTTCGGGACTTTACTCTTGTAACTTTATTTTCTTAGCCTTGTCGAAGGTTTTTTTTTTGAACGACCATATGGTTTCGAAACTTCAAATTGTATTTTCTCTTGTGGTGCAGGATGATGAGACGACACTGTCCGTTGAAGAGGAACTGGCAAAAGCAGATAGTGTGGACCCTGAGGACGAGGTAACAAGCATATATTGATTATTCTGTTTTCTTGTAATATGAAAACGTTGTTAGCTGGGGAGTTTACAAACAGAAACTTGTCTTTGTACTACAGATTGCTCTGCTACAGAAGGAGAGTGAAATGTCTATTGAAGAATTGCTTGCAAGGTATAAGGAGGTATGCTATTACGTCTCCTGTGTGCTTCAGTTCAGCGGCTTTTGTTCGTTTTTTCTGTAACTCAATTTCCCTGTTATAGGATTTCGGTGGCAAGGATTTATCTGAAGATGATTCGTCAGATATCAGGCAGCAAGCTGATTCAGATGACGAAAATGTTGAATCAGCCGAATGTAAGCCAGCTTTACAGCCTTGCTCAGAAAAAGATGAAGGCACATCCAATGAAATAAAAGAAGATGATGCTAAAGATAGTAGTGACAAAATTGCTGATGCAGCAGCAGCAGCAAGATCTGCACAGCCAACTGGATTTACATACTCTACAACAAAAGTTAGAACGAAATTGCCGTTTCTTCTCAAGCATTCTTTACGTGAGTACCAACACATTGGCTTAGACTGGCTTGTCACGATGTATGAGAAAAGGTTGAATGGGATTTTAGCTGATGAAATGGGTCTTGGAAAGACGATCATGACCATCGCTCTTCTCGCACATCTTGCTTGTGATAAGGGGATATGGGGTCCCCATCTGATCGTGGTTCCAACAAGTGTGATGCTTAATTGGGAAACTGAGTTTCTTAAATGGTGTCCTGCATTCAAAATCCTCACCTACTTTGGGAGTGCAAAGGAGCGAAAACTCAAGAGACAAGGATGGATGAAGCTGAACTCCTTTCATGTATGCATAACAACCTATAGGCTAGTTATCCAGGACAGTAAAATGTTCAAGCGCAAGAAGTGGAAGTACTTGATTCTTGACGAAGCCCATTTAATTAAGAACTGGAAGTCTCAGAGATGGCAAACTCTGTTAAACTTCAATTCTAAACGCAGAATTTTGTTGACTGGTACACCGCTACAGAATGATCTTATGGAATTGTGGTCACTGATGCATTTTCTGATGCCACATGTCTTTCAGTCTCACCAGGAGTTCAAAGATTGGTTCTGTAACCCGATAGCAGGGATGGTGGAGGGCCAAGATAAAATCAACAGAGAAGTTATTGATCGCTTGCATAATGTCCTCCGTCCTTTCCTTCTACGACGCCTTAAAAGAGATGTAGAAAAACAACTTCCTCAGAAGCATGAGCATGTTATTTTCTGCAGATTGTCTAAGAGGCAGCGCAACTTGTATGAGGACTTCATAGCAAGCACAGAAACACAGGCTACGCTTAACAGCGGAAGCTTTTTTGGGATGATAAGTATCATAATGCAACTGCGGAAAGTTTGTAATCATCCTGATCTCTTTGAGGGGCGGCCTATTGTAAGCTCTTTTGATATGCCTGGCATTGATGTGCAGTTGAGTTCGAGAATCTGCTCTCTGCTTTTGAAAAGTCCATTTTCCAGAGTCGATCTTGAAGATCTGGGATTCGTATTCACCCATCATGATTTTTCTATGACTGCTTGGGAAGGGGATGAGATCAAGGCTATTTCAACGCCCTCCGATTTGATCAAGCAGCGGGTGGACTTGAAGGATAATCCAGAAGAAGTTCCTCTGAGTTTAGTAAACCGCAAAAATCTGCAAGGGACAAGTATTTTTGAAGAAATTCGTAAGGCCGTCTTTGAGGAAAGGGTTAAAGAATCGAAGGATCGGGCAGCAGCCATTGCATGGTGGAATTCTTTGAGATGCCGGAGAAAGCCTACTTACTCTACATCTTTAAGAACTCTTCTAACCATTAAGGGTCCTCTTGATGATATACGCCATCTCAAAGCTAATCGTCCATCTTACATGTACTCCTCAATGCTCGCTGACATAGTTCTTTCACCGATCGAGCGTTTTCAGAAGGTAATTGAGCTAGTCGAAGCTTTCACGTTTGCGATTCCTGCTGCAAGAGTGCCTTCACCTGCTTGCTGGTGCAGCAAAAGTGACTCTCCTATTTTTCTTAGTCCATCGTACAAGGAGAAAGTTACAGATCTATTGTCACCTCTTCTGTCTCCGATTAGACCTGCGATTGTTAGGAGACAAGTATATTTTCCAGATAGGCGGCTGATACAGTTTGACTGTGGTAAACTGCAGGAGCTTGCTATGCTACTGAGAAAATTAAAATTTGGGGGTCACAGAGCGTTGATATTCACGCAAATGACCAAGATGCTTGACATCTTGGAGGCTTTCATTAGTTTATACGGTTATACCTACATGCGTCTTGACGGTTCTACTCCACCAGAAGAGAGGCAGACATTAATGCAGCGGTTTAACACAAATCCCAAGATTTTTCTCTTCATCTTGTCAACCCGAAGTGGGGGTGTAGGCATAAACCTTGTTGGTGCAGACACAGTAATCTTCTATGACAGTGACTGGAATCCCGCAATGGATCAACAAGCTCAAGATCGCTGCCACAGGATTGGTCAGACACGGGAAGTGCATATTTATCGGTTAATAAGTGAGAGCACCATTGAAGAGAATATCTTGAAGAAGGCAAACCAGAAGCGTGCGCTTGATAACCTAGTTATTCAGAATGGTGAATATAACACCGAGTTTTTCAAGAAGCTCGACCCAATGGAATTGTTCTCTGGGCATAAAACTCTGACTAGGAAGGATGAAGAAGAAAAGAGCAAGAATTGTGAGGCGGAGCTCTCTCTGTCAAACGCAGATGTCGAGGCTGCTTTAAAACATGCAGAAGATGAAGCAGATTATATGGCTCTCAAAAGAGTAGAAGAAGAAGAAGCTGTGGAGAATCAAGAGTTTACAGAAGAACCTATAGAGAGACCAGAAGACGATGAGCTAGTAAATGAGGATGACATTAAGTCTGATGAGCCTGCTGATCAAGGTGTAGCTGCAGCTGGTTCGGCTAAAGAAGAAGTTTCATTGGTACCTATTGATAACAGGGATGAGAGAGATGACATCATTACTTTAAGCCAAGAAGAAGATAATGATGTACCAGATGATGTCAAGCAAATGGCTGCAGCAGCCGCTGCTGCTGGACAAGCTATCTCATCTTTTGAGAACCAGCTGCGTCCTATTGATAGATATGCGATTAGATTTTTAGAGGTTTGGGACCCCATCATTGTTGAGGCTGCTATTGAAAATGAAGCGGGATTTGAAGAGAAAGAATGGGAACTTGACCACATTGAGAAGTACAAGGAGGAAATGGAAGCTGAAATTGATGATGGTGAAGAGCCTCTTGTTTATGAGAGTAAGTATATTTTTTTCTTATTCCATGCAATTATTTAACTCCTATTCCTAGTGTATCTGTATAATGTTAATACATAGGCTGATTCTTATCTCACATGTGATGTTAATGCTATTTTCAGAATGGGACGCTGATTTTGCAACAGAGGCATACAGGCAGCAAGTTGAAGTTTTAACTCAGCACCAGGTAAAGATTAACTAATGCATCGTAGTGGCGTTCTGCATTTCAGCTTGCTCACGTTGTTACGTATTATTGTAGTTGATGGAAGATCTAGAAAATGAAGCTAGAGAGAGGGAGGCTGCAGAAGAGGCTGAAAGGCGTTTGGCACTGTAAGACACTTTTGAACCAACACAGTTTATTGTCAATATGATTATCTAGGAAATATTATTGGAAATTATATGTCAGCAATAATAGACAAGAACTTAATTCGAGTTATTGGTTCAAACCATTTTTTCCTCAGGAACGAAAGTGCCCATGTACTTAAACCTAAGAAGAAGAAAAAGGTGAAGAAAGCCAAATATAAATCCCTGAAAAAAGGATCACTCGGGTCCGAGTCAAAACAAGCAAAGACAGTGGTGAAAGTTGAAGCTTCGAGTGATGAAGACAATGAAGAATGCGGATATGTGAGTAGCAGTGACTCAGACATGGTCTCACCACGTTTGCAGAAACGTATGAAAGGCAAGAAAAGAGAATTAGTCTTCGACAGTGATGAAGAGAAGAACTCGAAGAAGAAAGCAAAGAAGCATAAGAAGTCTCTTTCACATTCAGATATCAAATGCAAGACTCCGCATGATGAGCTGGTTCCATCAAAGCCGTCTGACAGTATGGCTGTTGATAATGAACTGAAACCCGCAAACAGGGGTAAAACCCTAGGGAAAAAATTCATCATTTCTATGCCAATAAAGCGTGTTCTTATGATCAAGCCAGAGAAATTGAAGAAAGGAAATCTCTGGTCTAGAGACTGTGTTCCCTCGCCTGATTCTTGGTTGCCTCAGGAAGATGCTGTATTGTGTGCTATGGTTCATGAATATGGGTCTAACTGGAGTTTAGTTAGCGAGACTCTTTACGGAATGACTGCTGGTGGAGCTTACAGAGGAAGGCATCGCCATCCTGCATATTGTTGTGAGAGATATAGGGAGCTTATGCAGCGACATGTTTTGTCTGCTTCCGACAGTGTAGTGAACGAAAAGAACCTCAACGCTGGTTCTGGGAAGGCTCTCCTTAAAGTAACTGAGGTAAGGTTGACTATGCCATAGCGTTAGAAATTGATATAAGACAGACAGATTAGCTAACTCACCAGTGTGCATCAAAGTATTATGAATTAGGGATATTCTGAAATTCGTATTGTAAACGAGGTCTTGTTAATCTGCTCAGGAAGATTGTTGTAGTGGAAAGGAGGTGATTTTCACTAATATTCTAATTTTGGTGCAGGAAAATATGCGGGCACTTCTAAATATTGCAGCTGAGCAGCCAGATACGGAGATGCTCCTTCAAAAACACTTTACTTGCTTGCTGTCTTCAATTTGGAGGACGTCAACACGCTCTACAAACAATCAAAAGCTCTCCTTAAATAGTCCCATATTCAATAGACAGGTTATGGGTTCTGCGAATCACGCTCAAGAATTAGCGAGAAAACCTTTTCAGGGGATGAAGATCACCAGCTTAAGTAGCAAGTTGGTAGAATCCGCTCTCCAGGACTCGAGCACGAGTCAGCCAGTCGATACTGCTTCTCGTTCTAGATTACAGGAGGATCAACCTATCAATAAAGTGGGATTAGACCTAACCTTGGAGTTCCCACGTGGCAATGATGATTCCTCGACTCATTTCCCACCCATCATAAAGCTAACTATTGATGGATCAGATTCATTCAATTATGTGAATGACCCTCCAGGGGAAGATAAGCTCAAAGTATCTCGGATTGCTGCAGAGGACCGTTACAGGTTTGTAACTCTATCCATGCCAAAAACTCTCTATAAGTCTTAAGAGTAGTAGTGGTCACTAAAGTATCGGTGGTCTTGTTTGTAGGAATGCTGCAAATGCGTGTATTGAAGATTCATTTGGATGGGCTTCAAACACGTTCCCCGCATATGATCCAAAGTCGAGAAGTGGAGTGAAAGCACCGTCTCTGGGGAAGCACAAGCTATCCGCCTCAGACACACCCAAGTCCTCAAAGAGCAAACAGCGAAAACTCTCAGCAGCAGAACAATCGGAAGTGGCATGGGTGAGGCGAAATGATCCTAACCTCAAGTTCGATTTTACACCTGCGGATAGGGAAGAGGAGGAAGAGGATAAGGAGGTTTCAGAAGAGATAGAGATGATAGGTTGTCCACATTGGTATGATCCCTTGTTAACCTCAGGCCTTGATGATTGCTCATTAGCGTCTGAACCCTCAGGAATAGAGTAGTAAAGGCTTTTGTAAAAGTAAAAACTGCATGCAGACAAAAAAAATGCTGATGATTGTGGATGACCCAGCTTTGTAGGTTTTTTTTTTCGTTTCCAGAGATCATCAAAATATTGAATCTCAAATAGGATTTTATTCTACCTCTGCTTCTGACTTGTATACATTCTAGTTTCCCAAACGTGAGCGTTTTGTATACACTATGATTTGAACATGGTATCTGTCTATTCAAAAACAAAAATATGACATGGTAGATGACTACATTGTGTTAAACGCATCTTAGAGACAGAAGCCCATCTCACAGTTCATAATATCATTCTTTTATGTAATCTTCAACATAATCGCTTCTAATCAATCATGAGGCCAGTCGCTTCTGAAGTACATAATCCCATGCATACTTGAAATGAGCCTGCCCACGCGTCTTCCTGAACAAATAGGAGGCGTGGGTCAACGAATGACATTTTTATTATAAGCTCTGTCATTTCAGTACGTAGTTGCGCTTACCGTTGAAAGATGCTTGATGAATAGTCATGAAGAAAAAAATCGGTTTCACACCTGGACATCATAATGAATATGTTCATGAGAAGAATTTAAGAAAAAAATATAAACTTTCAAATAGTTATTTTTTCTCTTTTGATAACTCAAAAGTAGATCCCAAACTAATCTCTTTAAGGACTTTTATATAGTGTTTTTTAATTAAAACGGGATTTTTAAGAGAAATATTTATTCTGCTTAATCTGCATGATTTGCAATTATTCAGCTTGATTTGTATTTATGTTTGATCTGCATTTTTTTATCTTCGTCATTTATTTTAAGCTAAAAACAGAAAAAACATTTCTATTGTTCGATATGACCACAATGATCTTCCAAAACTAATGATTAATGTTTCCATCAAACAACTAAATGATTTTTTTTTAACTATATGAAACTAAAGATATGTATATGGAAGTGGAGCGGCATACGTGAGTCGATGATTTTGACTATATTAATTAAACATCTACGTACGTGTTAAATCTAACATCACTATGTACGTTGATGTAAATGTTTATACACCGACCGACCGACTTTTAAAAAAAATTCTGGTTACCTTGACTAGTTGGATCAGTCGAGCCGAGTTTTGTGTATATATATAAAACGTATTAATTGGCAATAAATAGAACAAAACAAAAGAAACATACAATTAATGATTGACTGCGGGTGGCTGCTTTATGTAACGTGCATGTGATGCAACATGGGAAATCATATAAATGGACGAAATTTCAAACTCTATTATTACCCTTCCTCAGATTGGTCACGCAACCAATAATTAGTAGTTTTAATTAAACTATGAAAGACTATATTGATACATATTATCATTGAGAATCCATAGATGCGGGACAGTTAAACTTCCACATGTAGTTCACTCGGGTCGTATAAAAGCATATATACACATGTGCTGGGTCTTTTATATTGATGTATGGTTGATTAACATACAACGAAGGTTACCTGAAAAGGTCATAAGAATGATGTGTGTGTATACACGCGAATGATATGCTTCAAATGCAAACAAAGTTAGATGATATATTTACATTTATTGTAGATTATAATATTTGCTTTTGTAGCGAGCTCATCGATTTACCATGTCTAGCTGGTGACGGCTCAAAAAAATCTCCAATACGATAAAATCATTGTTAATCACAGTATATGCAGATCTAACAAGAATAGTATTCAGCTCTTCTACGAACTTCCTGGGATTCTTTAGTTTTATAATTATAACAAGTTGGTGTTTTATATGGTTTTTGTGGCATAGGCTATTGAACTAGACATCAAATTTCAGATTTAATGTGTTTGGATCTGAGAGGATGGAAATCATATGCATCCCACATGACTTTGTATAATTTTCTCGGTAGTTCAATTATATATTTTCAGTATTTACCATTTAGAGCATCTTCAATGTATGTTTCTATATTTTCTTCTAAAATAGATATCTTTATTATAGAGGTGGATTTGCTCCAATGTATGCTTCTATAATAGAGTTCCTCTATTTTAGAGGAAAATATAGAGGAATCCTACTTTTTACCTCTATATTTAGAGATGAAAATAGCAAATCTCTATATTTTCCCGTATAACTAGAAGAACTCTATTATAGAGACATACATTGGAGCAAATCCACCTCTATAATAAAGTTTCTCTATTTTAGAGAAAAATATAGAGATAAAAATAGAGGTGGGTTGGAGATGGTCTTACTATAAGCATTTTGACACTATACCGTACTTATAAAATACGGAAATATAAAAAGAAGACGATAACTAAAAGTAAAAGTAACAGAAAATTAATTAAGACTCGGAGAAATATTTTGTTACAAGAGTCTCCATCTCTATCACCCAAGCATGAAATTTCAAAGAAGCAAGATTTTCGTTTTGTCTCTCAACTACTCTCACTCACTCGTTTATTTGTGTTCAGTTGAAAAAGGATAAAAAACGTAGATACAAAATTTGTAAACCATCGGTTTGATGGTATCCGGAACCAAATTAGCTTTGAAAATTCACTAAAAAGCAGAGTACAGCTCAATCTTGGAACTCATTATACAACATGAGAGATAAAATGAAACTCACAAAAATCAATTGAAGAGCTGGTTAAACAAGAAAAAGTTTGATTTTAATATTTATAATTATAGCACTTGTTTTTTTTTAACATAAAATATACCACTTGTGTACTTAGTAAAATCTCGAAAGCAATAAAATTTGTTTTTGCTCTTTTTCTTCTTTATTGTTTAATACACTTTTTTTTATAACCGTGAAGATTCGGCGAACGAAGTCAACCGATTAATCCACGAAATCCACAGCAGCTACATATTCTTACAATTTAAGATAGTCTGGATGGCTAACGAAAATCAAATTACGGATTCGCTGGATGGCTAACGGGAATCAAATTGCGGATTCGCCCTATTGAGGTTATCTCTCAAACGCCATTAGCAGGGTTATTGTTTAATACACCTTACTCAATTTTCGATCAGTTCAAACCGATACTAACTAGAAATTGAATAAGACATACTTGCAGAATAACATTATTCTTAGATTTTTTTTGGATATCAAACATTATTCTTAGGTAAGTCATTGACGAATATGCACTTCCGATAATCTCGGTGAAACATCAAATCCCTCTCTCATTCTTTGGCTCAAAATGTACCAGAAAGAACAGAAATAAAGAAGCTGGAATCTTCTTCATATATAATAAAACCCAGAAATTAAGCTTACATTCACATCTAAACCGAAGCAAATTCCATATATCTCCACAAGAGCTTCAAACCGGTACCTAAACCGGTAAAAAATTAGGAAATTTGCAACAAACAACATATATATATAGTAGCTATGTACATCAACACCAACTAAGTATTATTATTACTCTCTGAACAAAAACCAACCAGATCCATCTCTGTCTCTCTACCTACCAAAGATTCCTCTAAAACGCTTGTTCAGACACACTCCTCGCTGACTAGATCTTGGAGGTCACTTGGAACCGCTAGTCCAAGCCGAACCGACTCCATGATGCGCTCAAAGACAAGAACGTGGCATGGGATTTGCAAAACTCCTTTCTGCTCGTATCCGTACTCCTGAGCCGACCGCTTCAGCAAACCGATAAAAACCGGGTGGTTAAGCACCTCCGCGCTAACCAAGAACCTCTCCATCTCTTCACCCACGTAGACCGGTACGTGTCCTTGAGGAACAGAGGATGTATGCTTCTTTAAGCGGCGAGCCATAGAAGACCGGAGGGAAAATTTAGAACGGCGGCTCCGTCGTTGCGAATCTGACCGGAGGAGGTTGTAGTGAGTGGAGTCAGCCACGCGGGAGAGACGGCGGATCAGGTGCTTCATCTTCTTGCTGTGGTGTGTGAGAGGTAGAGAGAGAAGCTTTTGCAAGAGTGATGAAACTGTATGAGCTGTAAGAACGAATGAGAAGATGTTCTTGAAGGAAAGAGAGGAAGGGTTCAGATTTTATATAGAGGCGAGGGTAGTTATGACACTTTGGCTTCGAAATAAAGTGGGTCCGGAAGGAGTACTTGCCAGGTACACTTACTCGGAAATTTTCGACTTGACTATTAAAAGAAAAAAAGAATATAAAATGCCCAATTTAAAACCACACAAACATAGTAAAATATCTTTGATTTTTAAACATAAAAGGAAAACGACTGATTTAGTTTATTTTGTTTTATATAAATAAATTGTATGGATTTTATAAAAAAAAAAACGACTGACTTTGAAATAGAAAAATCAAATTTCTAATTAACATAAGGAAATCCTATTTGATATAACTATTTATTTATATATATATAACGTTTTCTTTACCTCTTATATATATATATTCATGGCTGTGATTTCTGTAAATTAGTTTTCTGATATATTTTCATTTGTAACAAAAACCATGTATATATCAAAATAACACAGAATTAAAATCAACTGATGTTATTAATTAATTATGCAATCTGAATAGTTGGTATAGGTCTTTTTCGACCAAATAAAAAGAAGAGATATAGGTCTTTTTAGTATATTTGGCTATTGATAAACGAGGTTCATGATCAACTCAGAAAAATATATACATATTCAACTCAATATACATCTTGCTTTAGGTAAACATACCAACAACAAATCTTGCTTTAGATGCTTCCATGCATACATTTCCACGGATTGTGGTCCTAGATTATGTAGCTAACAACATTCCTTCGATTATCTATCTTCTTCAACGGAGCAAGGGATACATCGACTCGTTTTTCCATATATCAAGTAATAAACATCGCCGCGTTACGCCATCGCCATGCATGATTGCAATGTATTTTCTCTTTGCATTAGAATCGGAATAGGAATTTCATTTATGTTGGGGCATCACGTTAAGTTTGAACTTCTTTACCTTGAGTACCATGTTAAGTAATAGGTATAGAAAACCAAAAAATCCAACAAACCAAATAGACGAAGTACATCATTTAATTCTTTTTACAAAAAAAAGTACATCATTCTATCCACAATAATAACAATATTATTTTTACTGAGTACAACAAATATATTATAATCTGGCTCATGATTTTATCATGGTCTAAAATGGTGGATTTAAAACAAATTAAAAGGCTGAAACCAAGGGTGAATGACAAATAATTCTGAATGGAAAAATTTAAAATAAACTGTGATGATAGACTTCTGAAAATGCATAAGGGCTTCTAGAACTTGGACCAAGTGATTGAGTATATTCCATTTGTGTGGTATTATGAATAGTTTGAAAGTCAATTAGGTACATATATACTCACCCTCAACTACTTATAAGACTTCATTATTCATTTTGTTTTCTTCTGATCATATTCAGACCCTCACGTAACCATCATTGAAAACTAAAACAAAATTTAGTTACTTGTAAGTTTCCATTATGTAAATTTTTTTTTTCAAAACCCAATTATAACTATAGTCTATTAGTTTCAGGCATAGCTAATAAAAACTAACAAATTACATTATCATGGTGTAAACATAATTGTGATAATTAATAATGCAGACTACGTGCAATATAGTAACGTCTTTAACCAATCTATAGAGAAGTGAGTCATATGTGACAATAGAGGAGACGAGTTAATGTTGATATAATAGATATCTTGTAACCCTATAGAAGAAGCATCCGGCTATGCAATTTACTCCACCCTTTAATTATGACATTTTTTTTATAGATTTACGGTGGGACTCTGAGAACTGATATTGCCCAAATTTTAATTATTTTTTGAGCGACCATTAGTAATTACATTAATATAGTTAGTAATGGTTGCCCAAATTTTAATACGCAGCATTTTTTCGGGTTATGCCTAGAACTCTGTTTCGGCTCTGCGTAGAACTCTCACATTCTTCTTAATATAATTAGTAATGGTTGCCCAAATTTTAACATGCAGTGTTTTTTGTCAACTATTTGTTGTTTTGTGACACTTTAATATATATATATTCACATCTTCTACCATTTAAAAATTAGATTGGCGCGTTGAGTTATCACTTATCAGTAATAATGTAATATACAGCATCGTTGTAAAATGTCGTGCGTGGATATCATGGAGGACCATCACCATGTGTCTGTGTTAAAGAGAGAAAAAAAGTAAAGTAAGATTGTTGTATAGGATCATTCTCCATTCTGTAAGGATTAGAGCTTTAGTGACAAGGATATGATGTGATCAAAGTTTCTCTGCTTATCAAAAGTGTATGTCCCCTTTCTCAACTTGGGGGTTGCAACTTTAGACCCCTTTAGTCTCCTAACTTTATTGAAATTTATACCTATAAAATAACCATGCCACATGTGGATTAATCAAACAAAAACCCCTTTAGTCTCCTAACTTTATTGAAATTTATACCTATAAAATAGCCATGCCACATGTGGATTAATCAAACTAAAATAGCCTTCTACTACGTCGAGCTATAAATATTAGAATACTGCCATGCATGTTTGGTATGCTTCGCCCAATTTTATAAATTTCAAATTGTCACATATATTTAAGTTCTACCACAATTAGAAACTTATAACTTGATGATATAAAGATTAAATTCTAATAGCTAAGTTCGTTTAGCTTGTAAAAATATTTATGGAAAAGGAAGCAATAAAATCAAAGAAGCAATTAGGTCGGATGGACACTGTATCTACCAAACTATATCAAGCTCTCATGAAGCAGTTGATTCATTTACGACTCATTCTTTAATTTCCGTGGGACTCTGATGGTTCGTAATATTTTTGATTCAGTTTCTTGAATAGTTTGAATGCTTAAACCATATACGTAGTTTCCATTTTCAGTATATTAATATGATCACTGATTATAGTTTGTGTTTCAAATAAAATGTGTTTAAAAGAAAAAGAAAAAAGATCACTGATTATAGTTTATATAGAGAGTGACTTTTTCAGTCTAACTATATAGACTGTTATTCCAATAAAAAAATACAGCTTTATTCATGCAGTAAGTTTTTTTCCGAAAAAAAAAACCATGCAGTAAGCTACTAAACTATCTGCTGTAATTTTACTTATCCAATAGAAAACTGATCAAAGCTATTTTATTTTAAACTATGCAATTAATCGGTTATTTTTCCTGATTGGTAGTTAGTTGTTCAATGATATTTTGGTTGATAATTTGAGTATTGAAATGATTAATATACAATCAACCATAAACAGATAGATATAAAGAAAATTTAAGCTATGCAAAGAAACAAGCATCCGATGCTCAAAATATAGAGTATAAAAATAAAAGAAAGGAAAGGGTTGTAATTAAGAAATAGTAAGACAGATAATCAAACGTATTAGTTTATGCAAAACACATAGGAGAGAATATTCTTCCAACGGCAAAGGTTATAAAGGAGGCATTATTGAGATACACGTCAACAGCTTGAAATTTCACTCTGATTGGTTAGCTGTAAACGCGGTACGCGCTATTGCATCATTAACGAGTATATATGTCACCGAATGTAATAAACTAAGTTATTCATATATACTTCGCTCTCTCCAAATGTAATCAACTACATTACTTGGTTATATGCCAAAACTAGTTTTCCCTATCAGATTTTATTTATGCGTTTAAATAAATCAAATACAGACGCGGCGAGTGTTACTATAATGATAAGCATATAGTCGAAATCGTAAAGAGCATTGAATATTTGAATCAATTGGTAGATAGGAGAAGTAAATCCTACTATATAAAAGTTACTAATTTTGAGGCTTCTTAAGAGTGCCACATAGGATAAAATATTCTCTACCAATCAAACTACCACATCATCGCGAATGTTAAGATGATGGGTCTCGAACCATCCAAGCCCATTGTATAACTTATAGCTTCCTTTTCTTTAGCCTACTTGCCTCAGACGTCTCCAGCAACTCCAAATCTGTTCGTCTACCCAACTTCACCAGTGTAACTCCACGACTACAACAATGACACTTCAATGCTCCATTATAACTCATCAAGTGAAGACTCTTTATACCTCTCCATATCCCTCTTCTTAATTTCTTGCCCAGTTCCTTAAATTTGATTTGTCACAAAAAGTTAGTGCATCAGATAGTTTTTGAAATTCAAATAATACTAGGTAGTTTTCTGCACCATGTGCAATGATAAATTTTTTAAAAATTAAATTATATTTAAAATGAAATTTATTAATATTATGTATTTTATTATTTTGACTAATATTTAATACAAAGTTGACTATTTTTGAGACTATAATGTTTGATATTGTGAACAACATCTTTTTACAGTACTCTGTTTGTATCTTTTTTTTATTAGTCATCTTCCTGTTATTTTTTTCTTTTTGGTAAAATGATTAAAAAAAAAGAATGAAGCTAAAATTAATCTTTTTGTTCTTGATCATTCACGTTATCTTCAAAGTTAATAACATAGCCAACGTAAATGATCGACATTGAGATTTCAGCTTTTCTGATTTTTACTATTCTAATGTTCAACATAATTTGAATATTCTCTTTGTTTTATACTATAATAGTTTAAAAGTATTTTTTGTTTCACTATATAAATTGTTTTTATATTTCAATGTAACTTTATATTTATTGGATATTGTGTAGCCAATTAAATTATGTAAATTACTGTGTAATCGATTAAATTTATATGTTAAATGACAGTTTTCTAAAGTAATAACTTTTAAATATTACATATTTTAATTAAAATTGATTATATTTTGAAACAAATAGAGTAATCTATAAACTAACTCTATATAGATATAAGGACAAAATTGTAAACTGGTCTGATCTTGAATTTCTCTCATTCTGTGCATTCCTAATTGGGAGGAGATAATCAACATCTAATTTTATGTTACTCTCAGTATATTAGAAATAGTCGAACCGTAAACCAATTAAGAATGATGTAAGGAAGACAAAAAGATGTATTTCCAGTTATCACAAATATAGAATCAATTGACAACAACATAATTATGTCCAGCGTAGGACAACATAGAAGAGTTTACATACCTTCTAATATTATAATATCTCTCTATATTATTGGTTAAATCAGTTTGACAAACACTCACTCCATTCTTAGAGTTTAAGTTTTTCTATCTGATGATATTAGTAGTCTGATCAAAAAAAAAAAGAAACGGTCGAACTCTACATTATAATTGGAGAAAGAAAACAAACAAAAATCAACCGAAGACTTTTAAGGTATATGAAACAAAAATTGGAAATATCAATTCTCTGCATTTAAAGAATAATGCAATAAAATTGTAAAAATACAAAATAAAACAAAAAAATACACAGAAAGAAAGATTTAATAAAATAAAATCATAATATAATTTCCAATTGATAGTGCTCAGCTACAATAAAAAGTCTAAATTTACAACATATACAGTTTTATTTACATTTTGAAACCTATTATCTAATTAAAATGATTTTAAAAAAAGTGCCAGCACGAAGAGTTAAGAAATATACAATAAAATATAATACATAACGTTAAAAATACATTATCACTGATCACTAAAAAATCATGTTAGTAGTAATAAAAATGAGATGACAACACATTTATTAAAACCATAGAACGACACACAATAAGGTGTTATTAAATATACAAATTACAAATTAAATATGCTCAACGCAAACACACATAAAAATGAGACATCATATTAGGATATATTTAAATAAATAATTTTAAATATATTATATTCTTGATAATTTTAAAATTACTTAAAAAGAAACTAAATTATTCAAAAAAATAATATACAAATAAAACTAAAGCAATATTTTGTAACGTCAAAATAATAAATGAATAAAAAATATAGTATGTTAATAAAATAGATTTTAGATTTTAAAGACTTCTAATTCATGTAATATTACAAAATTTAAAATTTTTTTATTACAATTAATATTTTACATTAGATATATTAAAATAATATTCTAGATCGATATTCAATTGTGAGTCTTCAACTATTTATACATAAAAAAATATTATTAAGTACGCTTTTTTTAAAAGGTAGTTTTATATTTTAAGTAGGTTATTGGATTTTTCTTTTCGTAAATTTATTCGAGATGAGATTCTGATCTTTTAAATTAAGATAATTTGTGTTCTATACAAAATTATATTTTTTTTACATAACTCTAAAATCTCGGACTTGATTCTTCATATTTTATTAGTTAATTGTGTTACATATAATAGAAATATTTACTTCAAACTAAAAATATAAAAAAAAATCAAATTTAAAAATTGATTATATATAATTTAATATAGAAAAATTTACATACAAATAAAAATGATAAATGTAACAAATTTAAATATATTATCCGCGCGTAGCGCGGAGAAAGGATCTAGTACTATTAATAATGAGAGGAATGGCGTCACGTGAAAGGAGTTTGTGGGAACCCATTTGGGATTTATATAAATAAAATGAATAAATATCCGTACGGTGCAGTCGTACATGTTAACCTAACCCACTCCAACTTTTTTTTTTCTTCCTTACGTGTCATACCGTACAAACCAACGTGACTAGTCTTCAAAATTTAATTTAATGTGAATAGATTAGATTAAAGAATGATAAGTGTGCGTCATGGAAGTTACCTTATTGCATTAGTTTGACTGAAAAGTTATCCTACTATATAAAAGGAGCTATTTTAAAGGCTTCTAAAGTGTGCCACATATGCAAAAAATTCCTGGCCAATCAATCTAACAGCTCATCTCAAACTGGGCTGATATCCATGTCAATTACGAAGCCCAAACAATTTATTTAAATCCCAGTCAATACTGAAGTCAGCCCAATATCCATTTACGGTATATGATATCAAGAAACTAAGAAGCTCATTCTATTTTATGAAATTACATGCTTTTGTTTAGTCTTTCGCCACAGTGACCGGATGCGTGTTGAATCACAAAGCTTCTCACGCATCCCATTATTATACTATTTCAATTGAGGTTCTTAGTGTTGTTCTAACTTATATTTAAAAATAAATTTTATTAAATGTTATAGATTTTACTATTATCTTAATAAAATTTAATATAGATTTGATATATATTATATCAAATTATATAAAACTAATAAAAATGATATAAAATTGTATAATTATCAAACATTTGGCCTAAACAATATTTTTAAAATTTTGTAGATATATAAGAAACTAAATATCATACGATTAGATATTAGATGTTTAAGAATTGCATATTTTTAAAAGCTTTAGTAATACAAATTGTATAATTATATAAAAATAATAATATTACTAAATCTGGAATGGTATATATGAATATATATTTATTTTATAGATGATGCATAAGATATTACCAACATTAAATAAAATTATCCGTCTCATGTTTATTTTTTTAATTGTAGAGATGGCATGTAGCAAAATGCCCAAAATGACCCTAATACCCTAGATATATAGAAAATATAAAAAATTTGAAATATAATACAATAATTATTTGTAGATAACTGGTACGTTAAACTTTGTGGGACAAGGAGACGTCTAATTTCAGGGAGTAAAATCGCATATCTACCAGAAAAAACTAAATCGTAATCATCACAAGTGTCATTCTACGGTTACATGAAGGTAATAAACTAAACATAAAGTTTATGTCAAACTAAATTCTTACAAATATTTCATTTTTTCAGGGAAACTATCACTCACAACCACACCTGGATCGCGCTTCTACTTTGACAACAATATTGATATCATACAACGCTTCCAAAAGAAGAATAAATGTCTATCCTAAGCTTCATAGCAAACGACACCAGTCAACTTTTTTAAAATTTACGTTACAGCTTTCTACGTCAATTAAATAGGCACACTCAAATACTATTTTCTCTTACGAATATTAAATTCATCAACATAATTTATTATTCAAACTTACTTTAGTTTATAAAAAAAAGTGATCACCGCTTCCAACGTCTTCACATTATAAAAGAAACAAAACTTAACTTACACTTTCAGAAACTTTAAAACTTCCAATTTTAATTAAACTATTCTTTAATTAAACATGTAATCCGCGCGAAGCGCGGTTTCGCGCGGATACGGACTCTAGTTACTGTAATAATTTTGTAGCAAGAGGTTTGTGATTTTCTTTCAGAGAGGTTTGAGATTCGATTTCTATATAGTTCAATTTATTGTTATTTATGCAGATTAAAATTTGAAATTATAAATATCTTGCAAATAAAACTTTGATGCATTAATCTTTATAAGATATAGTTCAGTAATGTAAATAAAACCATTAGAAGTGGATCAATAAAATTATTTACTACAAGCCGTTTGTTTCTAGTTTCTTTCTTCTTTAATTTTTTTCTTAAAAATTTGTTGGTCTTTATTTTCACTCAAAAATGTATATATATTTTTTTCTATGTTTTCTCTTTTTATGGTCTAAAAATTATTTAGTTTCGTTAGTCATCAACTGTCGGCTAAAAATATATAATAAAAATCATCCTATACGCTTTGGTAATAATAATGCGAAAACCATCGTATACTCCACTTTCTTTAGTCATCACACTGGTCAGACTCTTGACTGCTAATTTGTACTTGCAAAATTTTAATAGAATTTCAATTGACAGGTGAGTAGATTCATCAATACCTCAGTCGAATTCAATTGATAAATTTCACTTAGTAAGTTAGTATCATAACTTACTTACCAAAATTCTCAAATGACTTTGTTTTGTTTACAAGTAAATATAGAGTTTCCAGTTAGCTGAAAATATATGCTAGCGTATACATTTCAGCTTTTATTAACAACCATTTATTTCAATAGATCTTAGAAAAAAAAATGCTTTCGTTGAACGACAAAGACTTACACACATGTTGAAAAAATCCAAGAAGACGATTCTGTAGAAATAAAATCGATGGATATTTAGTCATTTACAGACATAGAAAGTTCTAGCATGGAGTAGTAATTAATAGTCTTCTTGAAGTAGTTGTAGAACGCAGATAATTTTATTCATTCCTCTATATCTACGCATTGAATATAAATTGATTGGTTAGGTGAAACAAGACCCGGGAAAAAAAAATCTGGTGGAAGAGCAGGCTAATAGATTTTCCACGAACATAACTATCGAGAACATTAATATGTTTGACTCCAAACTTAAAAAGACGACAAGCTCCAAGCGTACAGCCGTACGCAGGACAGCCACACGACACTCTCGCTCCTACATTATCGTGTTATATGCTTAAAATTTCTTATTGAAATACAGAGAGCGACAAGTACGGAATAAGAAAAATAGAAATGCAATATTTTTCAAATTGTGGTCCATATATAGATGATTCAATTTCAAAGTGTAGGGTGCCCACATTGGCCGTAGCTTCTAGGGTACAGTGACCTCACTCTTTTGCCCCTTGGCTCCACCTTTGTCTTTATGTTTTTTTTTTCTTCAAACTTTTTGGTAATCGAAATGACGTTTTCCTGACTCATCACCCTCCTTTACATCATTTCTATGACTAAGCATTACTATTCTTAATGGGTCGGTCGTGTGCTCGTGTTTTTGATTAAAGTTGGATCATTCATCGTTTACTTTTCCCATCGTATCTTTTTTTGTTGTTCTTTGATTTCTTTTTGGGTTTATTATTTAAATTGGCTAAGAATATAAAGTTTAACAATAGATATTCAGGCCCATTTTCCAAATAAAAAACCAACCTTAACTAAACCAAATAAGAGCCTTTAGATCATAAGAGGAAGTGAGAATGTTGCATCTCAGAAAAGAAAAGTTTAGTCCAGGTTACAAAAGCTGCACATGCAATGACGAGGAAGAAAAATGAGAAGCAAGAGAGTATAATTCGGCTTAAAAGCTTCATAGATGATTAAAAAAGCCTTAACTTATTTCATGCGTCACACAATAATTTAGTGGGCCAAGGCCCAAGGAGTTAATACGAGGGAAAAGTCAACCTCTTGCTAGGGGTGGGCGTTCGGGTTCGGGTCGGGTATTTCGGATTTTTGGGTATTTCGATATAGAGGTCTAGAACCCGTTCGGGTATTTCTGTACTTCGGGTCGGGTTCGGGTATTTTTAGTTCAGATTCGGTTATTTCGGATCGGGTTCGGATATTTAGATTTTGAAAAAAAATATTAAAATTTTCATTTCTCAAGTTTATTGTATTTAAAAATATAACTTTTAGTTAACTAATTTTTTATTTTTAATAGATTGAATGGTTAATAGATTTGGACATAACATTTTAAAACTAAAAAGGCACTAATTTAGTTATTTTTTTTTAATTTTGGATATAACTTTTTGTTAATTTTTGAAATAAAAAACTTGACATGCATTTTAAGTGAGTAGCAAATCATTTTTTCTGGAATTGTATGTATATCATATGAACTTAAATTATGTGTAGTATCAATATAAATATTTTATATAAAATAAGAGATATAAACTAGAAACATAAGGTTAATTATACATATGTTCGGTTATCTTCGGATATCCATTCGGGTTCGGGTATTATCCGTTCGGGTTCGGGTATCCAATCTCTCCTTATTCAATACCCGTTCGGGTATTTTGCTACTTCGGTTCGGATTTCGGTTCGGTTATCTTGCTTCTTCTGGAACAGCACAGGGGCCTTGGAGTTTATAGAAAACAACATGAATAGTTTCAATCTTCATGATCTATTCTCTCAATTGCCTATCCTTTATAGATGAAGGGGAGTACCTTAGCCCTCCTTCGGTATGTCTTGTTCCTTGGCTTCTCCTTGTTGGAATTCTTTTTTCGGATCGGGTTCGGGTGCCACTTCGGATATCGGGTAAAGTGCCCACCCCTACTCTTGCAATTGCCTTACAACAAAGCATTGTATTTAGGGTATATGAGTAAAGAGCTGAGAAGCTTTTGTCTCCCAATAAGCTTGCTCTGGTTTGGTCAAAGATCGGTTCTTGCATCTTTGAAGCCACGAAGATTCCTTTGCCAGAGCAATGAGTTCGTTCATGAGCTTCTTAGAGGTGTGCGCCAGCATTTTGATAGGTTCATCAAAGACCTAAAGGTATGGACTTTTTGAGTCAACCTAAATTTCCTCTCTAGTGTTTCCGCTTCGTGCTCAGTGTCATTTTATTTAATAACGCAGCCTGGTGATTTAGAAAAGGCGCAACTTGGACTTAGCTCACAGCTACAGCAGAGCAAAAGTGAAGTTCAATTTTAACCGTGTGGACGACATGGTTATTCAAGCCATTTTCCTTCTCGACACGCTTGCCAAGGATATCAACTCATTTGACATGAGAGTCAGGTTTGTTTTTACTGTTTTAACCTTTCAGATTATGTCTTGTCTGTTACGAGTAGCTTAGAGCATCATTATCCCAAAACCCCTTAAAGGGTCTCTTAATTAATTTTTAATAGTTTTTAAAGTGTAAAAGTGATTTAAGAGACTTAGAAAGAGATTTGAACATTTAAGTGGTTTATTGCAAGTTTCTTAATTATGGGATCTTAAAAAAAAATTATAAAACACTTTCATTACAACAAACTTTACCATAATGCACAATAAAAAAACTTCAAATTGATCAATGATATTGAACTAACCAGTAGCTCTTGGTTTCTTTGTGTCTTTGTTGAGTCCTTTGGTAGATGCCATGACTGCTTCGAAGATCTCAGCTTTTCTCCATGTGGGTCTGTGTAAAGATGACATTTTTATAGCCCAAGACTTGAAAGCTGAGTTCGCCTCTCTCCACCCATGGAAGGAAATGCTCAAAGACAGAGCATTGAAGTCAAGTTTGGATTCATCAGTGGAGGTGAGACTACGAAGTGGAATATTGTGAGAGGGAGCCATGAGTTGTTCAAATGCTGGAGATGAGAAAAAGGAAACAGAGGAGGTTAAGAGCAAATAACAAGTCTATACGAATGTTCTGAAGAAATCAACACACATTTGAAGAACTGATTTTGGATATAATATCAAAAACCTAACTTTTGAACTGATGTAGTAAAATAAAGCAACAAACTTTTCAAGTGAGCAAAACAGAGAACCTATTTGCATCAGTCAGATCCAACCCAAGATTCTAAACCAACAGATCTAGTAACGAACCTTAGGCTTCCTTTAAATGTAAAGTGTAATTACTGACCTTAAGAAAATCACCACTTTGAATCATGAAGTCCTTGATGACTGTGAAACTGACATTCTTTGTAACCAAGAGGCTTCCCAGCCTTTATGCAATTCACCACCAACAAAACAACCGAGCCAAACAAGATGAGAGAGTAAGTAGTAGCACAAAGGAAAACTCAGAGAGCTGTCGTTCACTATTTTTTTATCTTACGCTTAGCTAGAAAGGAGGAACAAACATGCCTAAACCAACACAAACTCTCTAGACTGAAGAAATGAAATAAGCAACAAGTGCAAGGCTTTATTTATGCTCTCAAGTCATCTCTCTAATAAATCCAAGAAAGCTCTAAAACCTCTCATGAAAAATCTATGGAGTTGATGCGACAACATACCTGAAATTCTTGCTTTGCTTTCCTAGTTGATTGCTGCTGCTCCTCCTCCTCTTCGACGATTCTGATTATAGGAAATAAAAAAAACACTCAAATGAATATCACCAACAACAACAAAAACAAGAACACCGAAATAGAATTTAGTTTTGACACAATAGAGAGAACCCAAAATAGAATTATGATTCAATCAAAACTAGGAAAAAGGAGAAAATGGATAAAATCAGAGGTCGAGCTATAAACGTCGTTGCATCAGTCAAATTTTAGTAAACGGAAAGTTAAGTAAACTGAAGCGGAAGCTAAGGGAAGCTAAGGGAGAGAGAGAGAGATGACCTGGATCGGATTTGAGATCAGTGAAGACGCGCTCCGCTTTAGCAGCAGCGGAATTGAAGGCGGTTCTAGCTTTGGAGACCAAGGACGGCGGCGGCAGATTATTTTAACACGATCACAATGAAATCAGTAGGAACAGACCTTTTGCTCGGCCTCTGCTGCGGTTTCGAGAAGGTTTGAATCTAGAGGAGAAGTGAGATGAAGTTCTGGAGAAGGTGAAGAGGGAGGAAGAAGAATCACAAGAGACGGTCTCTTCTTGTCCCTGAATAAGATACGTCTTTAGGTTTATTGAGATTTTTCATTTTTTTTAAATCCTAATAAATATAAGAGACGCTTTTAAAAGCTCCCGATAATGCTGCTCTTATGTTGTGTTTTTTGGCAGAGAATTGTACTCGTGGCACTTCCCTGAGCTAGTTAAAATAGTCAACGACAACTACCTTTGCGCCCGAGTTTCAAAAGTTATTAAGGACAAGTCAAAGTTGTCCGAAGAGCACATCCCTATGCTTACTGATATCCTCGGGGATGAAGATAAGGCAAAAGAGGTCGTTGAAGCTGGCAAAGCATCTATGGGATGATGTGGAGGAACGACTAGAGTTTAATGACAAAGGTGTTGCCCCACGTAAGAATGTGGATGTAATGAAAGAAGTGTTGGAAAGTCATGAGAAGAAAAGTATCATTTCACTTTGATACCCCTTCTCTCTCTCTCTCTTAAGGGTTGATGTTAAGCTGTTTGTTTGATGGGGTGTTTTCTCTTTATTAGACGAGGGAGAAGTAAAAGCAGTGGAAGCCTCAGAGAAGAAAAAGAAGAAAGAGAAGAGAAAGACAGAGGAGAAGGATGAGGGAGAAGATGGGGAGAAATCAAATAAAAAGAAGAAGAAGATGGGGCTAGTCCATTTTGTTAGGGCTTATAAAAAAAAACTAAGTCACAAGATGATGAATAGACCCAAGACAGGTTTCTGTAATGTAGTAGTTTTTTTTCCCTCATGCCAAGCTTTTATTTTAATTTAATAACAAATTGGATTAACCATATCAGATTTTATAGTATTGAATCTCTTAAATGAAAAAAAATTACCAAATTTTGTTGGATATCTTGAAATGTTTCTGGTTCTATGTTTTTGCTTGAAAAAAAGAAACCATCATCAGATTCTCTAATACTGAATCTACAACTAAGAGGATCAAACATATTTTTCTTCTTATATTAATTAAGCATAACAAAAATTAGTGTTTTTCTGGATAATATAATTTTGATTTGAGTTATATAAAGAAAAAAATATTATTATTATCTAAAAAGTACAAAAAATTTGCAGAAACAAGAGAATTCTGCTGAATCAAAAAGTAAAAGTATAACAAAAAAGTGAAAAAAAAAGCAAGAGAACAAAGATTCATAACACAATCTAGTCACAGAGAATGAGCCTAATCATTGCAAGAACCAAACACGAAACAGAGAAGAAGAAGAGCGTCACAAAGTCCCTCGCAGACCATTTCCTCACGACCTTAGACTCAACCCTCAAGCTCTTCGCCCTACGCAGAGCATCCACTTCCTTGAGCAAATCAAACTCGACCCCTTTCTTCTTCAACTCCTCAACGCACTTGCGCAACAGCTTCGCATCTTCTTTCTCCCTCTCCAACAACTTCTCGAGATGCGACTCCACTTCAGACTTGTACCGTACGGCCCAGATGATCCCGAGGGAAGACAAAAGAGCGCAGAGAGAAGGGATCCATGATCTCTTACACGAGGAAGAAGAAGAAGCAGAAGCAGAGGAAGCGTGGAAGAGGAGAAGCAGAGAGATAGAGTGGAAGAGGAAGAAGAAAATGTAG
Source organism: Brassica rapa (assembly GCF_000309985.2). Classification (NCBI taxonomy): domain Eukaryota; kingdom Viridiplantae; phylum Streptophyta; class Magnoliopsida; order Brassicales; family Brassicaceae; genus Brassica; species Brassica rapa. Next base: position 24,464,806 of record NC_024799.2, on the reverse strand, counting down.
AGCTGAGTTATCTCTCGTCGCACGGAATCGATCTGAGACTCTTTGTGCGAGACGCGGTTGAGGATGAGCTCTTCTTCTTTCAGCCACTGTTTGAGGAGGAGCTTGTGTGTTGGCGTGTCGGCGATTTGGTGAAGAGGGTGTCTCGGCTTTGACTCCATGATTGGTGGGTTCGTGCTCTGATCTGAGGCCATGGAAGCAGCAAATACAGTGGAGAAATCAGAGATAGTTGCAGTTTCAAGAGGAAAGATCCGATTAAATAAAGCGGCGAAACTCATGGCTCTTCTTTGGTAACGGCTATTTTTATGTGAATTTACATATTTGTCCTTTGGGTCTAACGGTCATCAACCAATCTCGGCTCCGTTGGCCCATGGAATATTAGGCCCATAAACGCTTATGTCTAATTTTTATGTGTGTAGATCAAATGGCCCATGATAGACGAGAATTATACAACACATCTAAACCATTTTGAAAAGGGCACACAACACATCACTCACGTTTTTTCTTTGAACTTTAAAATATATTGTTTTAGATGATACCACTAGACCAAAAGAGAGTCTTTACTCACGTTTTGTTGTGCTTAGATTGTTACAAATCTCGTAACGCTTTCACCAAATGTCACCAACTAACATAATCCACCCAATGGAATTATTGAACAAAAAATATTTCTACTTTCGAACGTTACAAGTTCATAACATTACTTAAGGACGTACCATAGACAATTACCAAAAAGGTGAAAAAAGAGTAGTACTATTATATCATGAAACTAAAGATGGAGTTTTCCTCTATTATAGCAAAGCTTCTTCTCCTCACCACACTTGTTACCACATTGGTTATCTCCAGAGCTAACGAAGAGCTGATGATGCAACTATGTCACAACTCCGACAACCCCACCTTGTGTCTTCGCTGTCTGAGCTCAGACCCAACTGCTCCAAAAGCCGACCATGTCGAACTGGCTCGCATCATCCTCAGATGCGTCAACTCTCACCTCATCACCCTCACCAACAACACTTCCACTTTGGCCCCGAAGCACCGCCGGGATCCTAAAGCTGCAGCCGCCTTGAAACAGTGTGGTTTGGGTTACGCGACGGCAAAGCGTGGCGTGGGAAAGGTCGACGCTCACTTGATAGCCGGAGATTACGACAAGGCTGCGTATGACGTCAGCATGACGGTGGAGGCTCCTCCGGTCTCGTGCCGTGCCAGTCTCGTGACCCTTAATTTTAATTTGCCCTCGAGTTTCCGTTACCATACAGAGGTTTACTTGGCGTTAACTCAAGCTCTGCTCAGGATCATTGATCGCTTCTAGTGACTTTATTACCTAATTTCTCAAAAAGTCATATGGTCTTATCTTACCTAGCATTATCAATGACTATTTAACTGTGTCTAGCTTCTCAAGTTTAAATCCAAGTTTGCTTCTTCTTCTTCTCAATCATTTCAAGATTGAATGAAAAATGGTGAAAAACTTATTTTTCACTTTAAACATCTCTGTTCATATCACTCTATGATCTTTAATCATTGCCATATCTTTGCACTCTTGTGAATTTATCATATCACACAGTATGGATTGTTATTGATATGTTTCATGATCATGTCGCTAACCTGATTCAAACTAAAAGCTGCTATAACTTTTTTTTTTAGTTCCAAGAACCAAATAACAAACATATTCCCTCTTCTTCGTTGATCTCTCTATTTGTGGCTAAACTTCTTTTAGATGCTATAAGAAATGAACAGAAACTTGGTAATCTATTTTCTATGAATAGAGAAAGATAATGTTTGAGCGGCAACTCGAACCCGGTAAGATGTAGAATAAAATCAGGACATATCTTTTAACACAAGATTTAGCTACCAGGCTACCAGCTTTCTTTTGCTTTTTTTTTATTTCTTTTTTTTTTTAATTTTTCTGGCAGCATAGACAATAGAAAATGCATCTCTGACAAGAATTCTCTTCAAAAGTAGATTGAATTTTATGTAGAATGAAACCCAAAAATTTAATGCTTCTTTTTTTTGTTCTTCAAGGGAACAGCTACATATCTGAGATTCCCTTCTCAAGCAACATGCACCAACAACAATAGCCAAACACAACTTGCACAATTTCAGTTTAAGCTTTCCTTTTTCTCTTTTTATTTCATTTTATTCTTTCATTTTTCTTTCTCAGATTTCCCCTAAAAACCTTCTTTATTATGTTTAGACAACAATGCACTTATATAAATAATCTGATCTTGTGGCTGTTTTACTATACTTTTCAAGATAATTTACTCTATAGATCAGCCTTATTTTGGAGGAAAAATGAATGCTTAATTCTTTTCAGTGTAGGATAGTTTTTTTGGAACACATCGGTGTACGATAGTTAAAGTTAGAACCTTTTTTTATAAACAAAGATCGAACTATGATATATATCAGTTTCGCTTTATCTTAACAGAACACATGAAAGCAAGATTTCCGAAAACAACTTTTTGAGTTTGAACTTTGAACGAATAGCCAACACAAAACACAAAATATATACAATTTAAGAAAAATGTATAGGTACTTTGAAGAAAAAACGGACGACGCAGAATTTCAGATATTGATAATTAACTAATTCTTAAGATTGCTGAGTTTTTAGGGCATAATGGAATCAACAAATATGATCGGAGGATAGTTGATAATTTTCAAGTATATCATATTTTATTCCTATACATATGTATGCTAAAACAATTTATTAATGTTAATAACTTAATATCCTAATTCTTCAGTTGAATTTATTACAAAAGATGACGTATAACTGACATCTTATATGCCGTAAAAAAAATAACTGACATCTTATATATCATGTAGTTTGAAATATTTGGAAGATCTTTTTCTCATCAAATATTTCATTGTCTATTCCATGGGACGAGTTTGAAATTAAGAAGATCATGTAAAGAGAATCTAATATTGTGAAGTCGTACAACTTCAAAGAAAACAAGATAAAGGAAAAAAATGTCTAACTTTAATCTTTGAATGCATATTCAGTCATGTCATGACCCATCCATCATCTTTCTTCGAATCTCCTATCTCACTGAACATGTTTGGAGGCGGTCCTCCGTACTTAATAACTATGCTTATGATCTCATATGCATCTCTCTACTAGCCTAATTTAATTTTTGCCATAATCTCAAAATTTTGTTCTTATCTTCAAAAACAACTCGTGCATGGTAGTAGGATGGTTGATTACAGGCTTTGAAGGATCATAATATGGTAACCATTTTGGGTTTTGAGACTGGTAAAATAAAATATTTTCCACCGGAGTTTAGATATCAAAACTTGCATGCAAAATCAAGAATTAGGAGCATGCCTGGTTGTTATGCAATAGCACTAGAATTCTGTAACCAGAGTCTATCAACTGAAATAACTAAGAGCATGCATAGTTGTTCTGCAATCATTACAATTCTGTAACCAATGTAATTAATAATAATAATAATAAATGGTGCAAAATTTTAGAACATGTGCTAAGATTCTGGGGCTACGGGTAGGGTTTCCCTTTGCGTAGTTTTCATAGCGTGTGAGTTTTAATTTCGTACGGCCATTTGCAATAACACGAAAAAATATATTCTCAGTTTTTAATTCTTTTTCTGTTTTATGAAAAATGACGAGACAAGAACATTGGCAGCTGACGACAAATGGTGTGGCTTGAATTAGATAACTAGTAGTCGGCTGTGCTCCATTATCAAACGTTTTACAATTCTACATATTTTATATTTATTTACTTTATCATTAGTTTATAATTCAGATGACATTTTAGACTTTTATAGTTGCACCATTAGAGCATGTTTATTGCTAACAACCTTTAGAGTTGCTTAATGAATTTTTAAGTATTAAAAATAAAGCTAAGCAACAAATTAAGAAACACTTAATGAAATTGGTTTATTGGTAGTTGCTTAACTTAGGGTGCTTAACAATAAAAAAATATTAAATTTATTTTTAAACATAATTTTTTTATAAAAGATAAAATTTATTAAGTTAAAAAAACATAGTTAAACATAACATTTCAAACATAAATTTTAAAAAACAAACATAAAAGCATGGAAACAAAGATTATTAAAACAAACGATAATAGTTTGAACGAGACATCGAAACTCAGTTGGTATCTTGATCATGTCCAAATTTACGCCAAATATGTTCAACCAAATCACCTTTCAGTTGTTGATGTGCTTGTCTATCACGAATCCTTGTTCGAACACCCATCTGATTAGCGATATTTGTAGGGATATCTGTTGAATATGTGAAATCGACATGTGAACTTCCGCTTCCTTCTCCTTGTTGAAAATCAGAAACATCGTATTGAGTTTGGTCATCTCGTTCATTTTCTACTATCATATTATGGAGTATGATACATGCTCTCATAATCTTTCCAATCTTGACTTTATCCCAACAAAGTGCCGGGTTTTTAACAATTGCATATCGAGCTTGCAAGACTCCGAAAGCACGTTCGACATCTTTTCGGGCAGCTTCTTGATGTTGAGCAAATAAAACCGCTTTAGGCCCTTGTGGAATTGGAATAGATTGGATAAAAGTTGCCCATTTCGGATAAATGCCATCGGTGAGATAGTAAGCCAAATGATAATCTCTTCCGTTGGCCGTGAAATTCACTTGCGGAGCTTGACTATTTATTATGTCATCAAAAAGAGGAGAGCGATCGAGAACATTGATGTCATTTAACGTACCTGGAGGTCCGAAAAACGCATGCCATATCCAAAGATAATATGAAGCAACCGCCTCTAAAACGATAGTCGGTTTTCCAGAACCGCGAGAATATTGCCCTTTCCAAGCGGTGGGACAATTCTTCCACTCCCAATGCATACAATCGACGCTTCCTATCATCCCGGGAAACCCACGAATCTCTCCAATATGAAGGAGACGTTGAAGATCATCTTGTGTTGGTCTTCTTAGGTACTGATTTCCGAACAAATCTATTATTGCTTCCACAAAATTTTCCACACATAACCGAGTAGTGGTTGCACCGAGCCTGAGGTATTCGTCGACCGCATCAAGCGCATAACCATATGCCAACACACGAATAGCTGCCGTGCACTTCTGAAGTGTAGAGAGACCAAGCCTTCTGAGACCGTCCTTCTTCTGGCGAAAGAATGGAACTTCACTTGAGAGACGATCAACAATATATATAAACAATGGTTTGTTCATACGAAATCGTCGCCGGAATAGGTTTTCTGGATACGTTGGAGCGTCACTAAAATAATCATTCCATAATCGGATATGACCTTCTTCACGGTTTCTTTCGATAAAAACTCTTTTTTTTCTTGTTTTCTTTTCTTCTGTTTGATCACCAAAAGTATTGCACAAATTCTCAAATGCTTCATCGAATTGATGATCAAAATATTGATCGAACGCATCATAACTAGAGTCTTCTAAATTGTTATGAGAGGAAGATGCCATTAGATGAAATTTTGTAGATTTTTATAAGTGTGGTTGTGATGAGATAATGAGGTTAAAAGAGAGATATTGATAACACGAGAATAGAGAGAATAAAGGGAACTGATTGTTTATAACTTGAGAAACGGATTGTTTTGATGAAGAGAACTGAGAGAATAATGAGAACGGATTGTTTTGATGAAGAGAATTGAGAGAATGAAGAAAGTGATAGAAGTCTCGTTACATTTTATAAGTCTTACAAAGACCCGTGAAAAAATACATGCATTCTCGTGATAGATCGTTACAAAGACTCGTGACCAAAACACTGCAAGAGTACAACTCCCGTGACCAAAACAATGCAAGAGTACAAGTCCCGTGATACAATACTCGTGTGGTCTTGTCTGCCTTTCCACTCTCTCCTGTTCTTGTCCAAGTCGCCACTCCCGTGATACTAGACTACAAAACAATAAAACAGGAACATCAGTGTCATATAACAAGTGACAACAGGAACAACAGCAACAGCTATATCAACAGAAACAAGGTTACTTGATTAAATTAAACATGAACATTGTAGCATTACAAGAACTTGATTAAACAGAACAACAACATCCGGTGAAACGAGAAACTGAAAGCCAACAACAAACAGAACAACAAACAGCACAAGAACTACAATCAGAACAATTCATTGATTAGTTTTTTCTTAAGGGACTCTTCATACTCAGCCAAAGGCTCTTTTTTTCCAATAAGACTATCAAGCAGGCTCATCTTAGTCAGGCGTTCCTTAGCATCAATTTCCTTCTGCTTGATTGTCCAAATCCTCTCAAACTCCTTCACTTGCTTCTCTTGATCAACCGTCTGCTTACCACTCGCCTTTGAGGCTTTAACACCTGGTGGACGCTTCTTAGAATCTGCTTGAGATGTTGAAGAATCACCACCGTCCTCGCCCTTTCTTTTTTTAGAGGTTCCTTCATTCTTAGCAGTTGAAAGCTCACACCACTTCTGGTCGTGCCTCAGTTCCTTCTACGCGTGTTCAAGGAGGAATTTCTTCTTATGGTTGTTGAAAAATATTTGATGCGCAAGTTTGAGAACATCATTTTCGTTTTGACCCGATGTCTTCTCTCTCTTTGCAGCTTCATAGGCTCCACAGAATTTGCAGACGAGATCATTGATCTTCTGCCAACGGTGCTTGCAATGACTAGCCCCTCTCTGGTCGGAGCCACCATCTTGACGACTTGCAGCAAAGTAGGCTGCTATTCTTGTCCAGAAAGCGCCTGACTTTTGCTCGGTGCTAACAACTGGATCTTTGCTCGTGTTTAACCACGAGCTGATCAGCAACACATCGTCCGCTGGTGACCAAGTTTTTCGTTCCCGACGGCCAGCAGGAGTGTCGCCGTCGAAGGCTGAATCAGCGGTACCTTGAGTGGCAAGAAAAGGAACAAGAGAGAGGACAAAGACAGAGTTTAAATGGAGGAAGAGAAGCATTGATCACAACCAGTTCGAGAAGACATATATCTACCGCAATTAACACACAAGACCATAGATATCTATCGATCCATAACTACACTTTATTATCTTAATTACACAACCATAACCTAACCATCGCATTTATTACAGTGTTCACCTAACCTAACCATCAACATTTACATTTACACTACCACAATATGCTTTATCATATTCACAAGAGCAAAGAGAGGGGTTTACCTCTATCAGCAAGCATAGGACTTTTGTCTCACGAACCTTGCCATTGCATCTTCATCAAACAACCTAAAGACAGAGAGGAAAGGAACAAATCACAACCAAAACAAATATTTATATATATCTACACGAGCTCGCCAGAGAATAAAAATCAACAATAACAAACCACAAACCACCAAATGTAATTAACAATGCTTCATCCAATTTACCAGACCAAATACAAAAGGTTTTACCTTTAACATGTAGCCCTTGATCTTCTGCTTTTTGAATGAAAAATCGTCTGGCTCTTGATCATTCCATCTCACAAGAACATGACAAAAAAAAATCAATTCCAAATTTATCATGTTCCTCATATTAAAATTCTCGAACTGTTCGAGAAAATCTAAATCAAATACATGCATAATCAAAATCAAATACATGCATCATATTAACAAATCTTTACCTTCGATTTGCCTGAGATAGAGCTCGTAACGATTCCGCCGAGGAGAGGAAAGAGACAGATAGGGAGATCGCCGTGGCCCTTCCTCGACGACAGCCACCGACGGAGACGTCGCCTGATCATCCAACAGAACCACCGATCGGGAGAGATCTCCCCTTTCGCCGAGGAGAGGAAAGAAACGGAGAGAGATGTCACCGTTTTCCTTGGTGGAGGAGAGCAACAGATAGAGAGGCCGTCGTTAGCCATCGTCGACGACAGCCACCCACTGAGACGCAGCCGTGGCGTCGAACAGACCCATCGGTCGCATCGGATTTCGCCTTTCGTCGCAGCGAGGAGAGAAGAAGAGATAGAGAAATGAAGGAAAAAAGAAAATGTGAAGGACGCGAGGGTCACCTCTTCTCCAACCTGTATCCGTGCGACACCTGGCAACGAAGCAACGACGCTTCCCGTGCCAAATTAAGCAACACCTTCTCTCTTTTTTTCCTTTTATCATTTATTTTAATTGCAATTAACCTTAAGCAACTAACTTAAGCCACTGCAATAAACATGCTCTTACCAATCTGTGTCACACCTGCGAACCGAATAAGCATCTGGAAAAATTATATTAAAAGAATGTACATCTCAAAAGATAAATTCATATGAAACAATAACAGTAACACAACCTATTACGTTTTTTTTTTTAAAGAAGCATTTGTCGTTTATAATATGTAGAAATTCATAAAGAATATGTTATACTGTTAACTAGTAACGGATTATATAAAAGGGAGATATATAACTTAACCAAGCAAAAAGATAGGCCGATGAATTTAGAAAGAAAGGTGAAAAATACGAAAATAGAAACAGTTAAAACATAACAAAAAAGAAGAATGAGCTGGTAATAATCAAGATGAGCAAGGTAAGAAAATGAAGAACAGAAAGAGGCTTTGACAGCATGAAAAGAGAGTGTAAGAAGTTATTAACAGAGCAGAGTCTCACTAACTAACTGCAAGTCTGGTGTGTTCGGTCAGGCTGCCCGAACCCAACAAAAGAACAACTTGTAACATCTGACACAAACTCACCTCTATATATATACACACTTGCACACACTCTCATTTCCTCAAAACAACCCCAAAACTTGTTTCTCTCATGGCATCATCTCTTCCTCAGTTCTACGCCGATTTCACATTTTCCGGCAACACTTCTTCACAGTTTCACGGCTCTTCTTCATGTCCTGACGTCTCAGCTCTATCCAATTACTATGACGACGGTTACCTCCCCTTCAACGCATCTTCTATCCCAGAATCCACATTTTATCCCCAAGTTTTTGGAACTTCTGACGCTCCTATGCAGGAGTACAACTATTATTACCAGAAAATGGGTGTGAACAATGCCACACAATATTTTCATGGTGGTGATCAAGAATACTACGGCTTTTCACCAGAAATCAAGCCCTTTGGAGAGCAATCTTGGGTATATAAGCATGTTCAAATATTATCTTAAATGGATATTATTGTTTACCAGAAACCATCAAAGAAATTATTTTTATGAAGCAGGGATCTAGTGAAGGAGGCATACAAGCTGAGCAGAACACAAAAGTGGGACGCTATTCGGTTGAAGAACGTAAAGAGAGAATCATGAGGTACTTGAAAAAGAAGAACCAACGCAACTTCAATAAGACCATCAAGGTATGTATATATATACACTCCTTATAGTAAATTTATATTTCCTTTTTTTATGTTTATGAATTGTATAAGAACTAGAGATATATATAAGAACTAGAGATTTAAAAATACGATATATATATGCAGTATGTATGCCGTAAAACCCTAGCTGACCGGCGTGTTCGTGTTCGAGGACGATTTGCTAGAAACAATGACACATGTGAACAACAATCTCACATGTCTAAAACTCACAACAACAATTCTGAAAAAGAAGAAGATATATTTTCTGGATCCGACGACTATCTAATCCAGGTATTATAAATTCATTTTATTATTCCAGAGCAGTTTATTATTTACATAATCAAATGTAGAACTAATTAGAATATTGCATCACAATTTTTAGCAGATGGAAAACGATGATGGATGGCTTAACGAAGCAATGTCTAATCTGATTTCTTTTCCTTGTGAATTGGACGCTCCTGGAGATGATCATAATCCAAGCACATGGAGCTTCTGATCCTACTATCATTTACCTACTTCCAAATCAATAATTAATGTCGCTAGTTATAAAATTTGATCGATTAGTTTAGTTTAATTATAAGCAGCTTAGTTATTTGATGTAGATCTATATCATAATGTACTTAATTAGTCATGTGGTTAATGAACATGAAGATTCTGCCTAGTAGATAAATAAAAGAACTTCACATCATCGGTGTGAATAATTTCAGCCAATAACGATCTCAATACAATCTCAATACAAGAGCAAAATATTCCCGTTTCTTAATTTATTATGTAATTTAAAAAAAAAGGTAAAAAAATAGACTATTAGCTTTTGCAGTAAATCTAAGAAAAGATGATTCTTTTGGGGAGGTTAAAAAGATTGTTGAGATTGTTTATGGCAAGCAACACTTTTTTACGATTCGAATAAATTGGTAGGTCGATAAAAGATTAATTAACCAGAGGATTCACGGAACAAATGTTTATTAAGGAATATATGATGTAAATTTTAATCATAAGACGAATGACGAAACGTTACATAGCTTGTGGCCTTCTTATCTTTCTTTTCCATGCTTATATATGAATGGATATAAAGAATAATGCGGATTAATTGGTCTAATAACAAAACACAGAAACATGATAAGAAGTTGTACACAAAATTCTTGCAATGATCGATTAAAGCAGATTGATAGGGTGTATATAGTCAGTGTAGATATAGAGAGAGTGTGTGGAGGAGAGACATGATACGGAACCAAGTTCCAATCACTTTTTAAGACATATAATTCTTGAAACAAACATATATAATAAGGCTTCAAACTCTGTAAATTATATTCTCTGAATTTGTCCCCCTTTATTTTCTTCTTTGACGAATATATGTGTATATTTTTGTTATTTCTTTAATTTTTTGTTGGCCCGACATCTTATACTACTATTCTACTCAGAGAGACTTAAATCAATTTTGCTATATTATTCATATTTATATTAGAGTGCGAGTCTTAGTAGGGGTTATTGGTTGTTGTATTTTAATGGATTTGAAAATCCGAACTAAATCTAGTGTTATTGATTCTGTGATTTTCAAATCTATATTAAAAATACAAAAACTCAAATCCGAAGAAAACCCTCAGGATTTGCATATTTTACTTGGATTTATAAATAATATATGGATTTATAAATCAATCAAATATATAAACTAATAATATAAAATATTTCTCAAGATTTTTAATTAGTCATACAATTAATGAAGTGGCGTTACAAAAAATGTCATACAATTAATGTAAAGAAAATCTAAAGAAGAGAGTTTTCAACATGATCATTTCATACAGTAGAAAATTTATAAATTAATATTTGATAAATTAATACACACTATAAGTTAATAAATTTTCTCGATCCCGAGTTGAACCGGTTGAAAATATGACACAATCAATAAAATAATAAAATAAGTTTTTAGTAAGTCATATATAAATATATGTTTCTATTAAAATCATAAATTAATATTCTATCTATATATAAATTTTATATAAGTACAAACTAAAAATTATAATGTTGGTTTTATATTCACAGTGAAATTATTTCTATTTTTTCTTAACATTTCAATATATTTGATAATATTTAGTAAATTTATATCTAAAACCAAATTTAAATTCTATTAAACATAAAAATATACAAAAAATAATATAATAAAACAATATGAGAATCGAATTTCTAAAATTTAATTAATGTATATACGGTAAAATAAATTTTTATTTTATAAATAAAATATTTAAAAATAGAAAAAACTAAAAAAAGAAATATTTTGTAAATTAATAACTATATAAATTAATAAAATAACATACTTCCAATATTATTAATTTATAGAATTTTTACTGTATGTAGTGAACCTTCTCAATACGGATACATAGTCTTACGATCTTGATTTATCATAGAAAATTGTACGTTGATGTAACTGAAGTGAGTTGACTCTGCTTCTTGACTTGGGTACACACATTACTCAATCGATCGTAGATGCTGAAGTCAAAACCAAGTGTATATAAAAATCGCATCAAGTAATCGTTAATTGTTATCTTCCATTTTGTCACTTTTCAAGAAAGATAATCAGTGTTTACCCATATTTCATTAATTCAGTGAATTCCCACTATCTCAAACTTTTTTTTGTCTTTTACATATGTCAACTTGAACAGAAAAAGGCAATAGGAGTTGATTCGTTAAAATTCAAATGATACAAGAATTCTCATAGTGTACAAATTATAAAAGTATTCACGCTGATGAAGCACTTAACTAGGCTATTATAATACCTCAACTAAGTGCTTGAAATAACGCTATAGTTGGTTAAATTGTGAACTGTAATTTGTATTTTGGAGGAATTGCGCCTTCACATACTGTGATGCGTTTATTTGTCCACTTCGCTAAAAATGTTGCAAAGATTCGGTGTTGGATTTTCCAAATTTCATAAAGCCTGTGTTACCGTTAGAGAAGTGAAGGTCGCTCTCTATGCATGTTGAAAACGAAAGCTACAATCAACAACTTACCCCTTCAATGGGAGGGAGAGCTACTACGCCCAATTCCAAATCGTGGCCTGAATCTATATTGTTTATGTTTTTATGCATTTTACTAATTTTTATATATTTTTCGGAAAATGATAGCAAATTAGGATAATTTTATTCTTCTTTGTTTTTCAGTAAGTCAACAATTATGTTCTTTTGTACATTTTAAGGATGAATTTTTTTTATTTTATACATTTAATGATATTTTTGGAGTTTAGCTAAAAAGAACTATAAGGCTTCAGTTGGTGACCAGAAAAATGAATGAAATGAAAATAAAAATGTTGAACAAAATTCCATTTAAGGAATTGAATTGAAAAAAAAAAATATGGAGAAATGTTTGTTCCTCATCAAATTTAGATGTGGAAAATACTCTTCATTAATTCATCAATATATGAGGAACATAGATGAATATGGTGGGGTCCATATATTTTTAATTTGACAAAAAAATCAACTTAATTTGTATCAATTTTGAGAAACAACAAATTCATCATCATTTTTTCCCTAAATTATGGTCACCAATTGAAGCTTAAAAATGTTTATTAACGGGATATCTAGATAATCGATCTTAATCCAATGGTCAAGATTAAAGATATATATCAATATATTACAATCAAAAACTTATCATGATATATAATATCTCATATTAGTTTAGAAATTAGGTTTAGTTAAGTATATGCATATTGTAGTTTATATGTTAGATCTCCCAATATTTACCAAAAGGAAAAATAAATTATAAATGAAAATGCAGCTATTATGGACAAATGTTGTTCATTTCGTTGTTTAATTATTTTATTATGAGATGATGAGTTTGATTAGGGGAATCAATAAACATAGGTTTAAGCAGCTTATCAAAGTTGTGTTGCAGCCTATGAAGAGACAACGCTGCGATCAAGAGAGCCACATGTTTACTAATCATTTAGCAATTGAATTTATTAATATGTTCGAAATATCAAACTGCGCATAGTTCGTGGGAATTTGGAAAATAAGATAATGAATGCAACGATGGCCACACGACAGGTGAGGGTCCGACAGAATCTTTATAGAAATTATGAATTACTAGACTAGATGCAAATGGGTTGACCCTTCCCACTGAGCTGGGAAATCTTACCTTTTTAGTTTATATAATTTAAAAGTCACTTAAATATCCAATCATGAGAATGATTAACAAAGTTAAAATCAGAAAGTGGGAGCTAATCAAAAATAGGGACGTCGTTAGGCTTCTTATTGCATGCAACTGTGTAACAATAGCGATCTTGTTACCCAAATGTGAGATTTCACTTCCGTTGTCTCTTTCGCGATTTTCTCTTCCAGACAAGACATCCCTCTCCCATCTCCTTTTTTTTGTAGTATTGTTTTCCATTCACATACTCTGCCTTTAAAATTTAATAACATTTTGAATCAAAAAGCGATACTGCAAAAATTAGTTCAAAATAGTCTCTTTGTTTCTAAATAAGTATCATTTTGACATTTTTTACACATATTAAAAAGGTGACAGAAATATATGTAAGTTGTTATTAATTATACATTTTTGACCAATATTATTTGAAATAAATAAAATTATTTATAAAATCAATGCAGTTTTCAATTAATTTTCAGCTGGAAGTAAATATAATTTGGATTGGAATTGTAAAGTGACATTTTTTTGTAACAAGAAAAAAAAAGTTCAAATGACACTTATTATGAAACAGATGAAATATATAACTGTGTAGCTTTAGCTTTAACCTTCAGGTAATTAAAACATACTAAAATAAAAATATAAGCCATTGATACATCATCAGTTGAAGTTTCTTTAGTACAATTATTTATATTTATCGTCTTTTCAACTAAAATAATCCATATTAAGTAATATAATTGTTAGCAACAAAAAAATATGATTATATTATATTAAACTATCAAGGAACACAAAATTTCGTAACCCAAAAAAAAATCTTAGTTTTCCTAGAAGACAGTCATATTTAAATTTACTAGGAATTTGTGTGTTTATATTTTTCTTTTTAGTTGTTGTATTCTTTATTCATATGTTTGTGTGTTTTTCTTCGGTGTTTTAGTTAGGCTTCGGAAATTAGGCATCCTCCTCACTAGGCTTCTAATTGAACTTAATTCTTCAACGTGACTGGGCTTTTAGTTTTAGGCCCATTAAAAATTAACTTTAAAGAACCGCGTTGACTTCTGATCTCAAAAGACATACTATTTGATTGCGAAAAAGTTAACCTGGGGAGAGGCATGGCTCATACCTCAGGGAGTCAGTGTACTAGTGTAGTATCAACTATCAAGCGTGACTTTTTATCATCAGATATTTTTTTGAAAACTTATAGTATTAGACAAATTGAGTTTTATTTAGTAGACAAAAAAGAAAGCCTACCAGGATTGTAAAAGAGTATGTCTATAGTATATTATATACTCACTCAAACATATATTTCTATACCTATTAAAGAAAAATATATATTTCTATACCTACTTAGTATTTTTATTGTTGTTTTGAATGGCATGACGCATACCTTGTATGTCTCTTGAAAGAAATTAGCAGGTAAGAACTTCAGTGTCGTGAGTTCTTTACTTTAAAATAGCACTGATTGTGTGAAGATTAATATACCTAGAAAATGAATTGATTCAACTTTACTTGTATGTGTATTAACATGTGTCCATTGATGAGGTACATAGTCGTTGACAAAATACTAACAAACAAGTTGACAAAAAATAAAATCAAATAAAAATGAGAAGACATGCAACTATATGTCATCAAACATATTTAAACCAGTCATTCGTATTCATCTTTCTTGTCATCACTCTATCATTTACTTGCTAAAAGATTCTTTTCAGAAAAGAATTTGGCATTATACATGCTTGTGATTAGTCGGATCAACTACCAGTTCTGGGGGAGTACCAAGTGATTTTAACGTGATCCCACATCAATTACATTTAAAACATAGTCTCTTGTGTTAGTCTTCTCTCTCAGACCAAAAATAAGTAACCATCTCCATATTTTGTCACTATTTATACCCTTTTCTCAGGACATCTCAACACTCATTTTCGAACAGAAGAAAATATACACAATGGCTGTCAATTACGAGGACCAAGCCACATTGTTCAACTTCGTTGTCAAACAAGGTAATGGTGTGAAGGGTCTGATAGACTCTGGCATGTCTTGTGTTCCACAGCCTTTCGTCCAACCTCTCTCTGAGCGAATCGCGACCCCACATGCCCGTACGTGTGAAGCTGCCCAGCCAATCGATCTTTCCCAGCTAGACGGTCCACGCCACAAGGAGGTGTCCAAACAGATCACTGAAGCTGCTGCGACACTGGGCTTCTTCCAGGTAAGTAATGGCATAGACATAGCAATTTTAGTGTAGAATATTTTCTATTCTTGCAATATCATTAACCAAACCCCAAAAAAGAAAGGAGCAATAAAATATATGCGTGTGAATATGTATACTTGACCAGGATACCGACGCTAGATACATAAAACAAAAAAAATAATTATATTTAGTATGTTTAATATATCAGCCTCTTACAAAATGCATCCTTAATAAAAGTAGATATAATTTGTGGAATAAATGAAAATGGCAGGTGGTGAACCATGGTGTTTCGGTGGAGCTGCTTGAATTGCTAAAAACGTCGGCTCATAAGTTTTTTGCACAACCTCCTGAGAAGAAGGCTATTTACCTAAAAGAAGTGAGTCCAAGCAAGCTAGTTAAGTACGGAACGAGCTTCGTACCAGAGAAAGAGAAGGCCATTGAGTGGAAGGATTATGTGAGCATGCTTTACACCAATGACCACGAGGTTCTTCAACACTGGCCTCCACAATGCAGGTATATATATATAGTAAAAATATTTCAATTGTGTTATACTAATGCAGGTATATATGAAAATTATTTTAGTAGAGCATGCTAATTTGAACTGAGATGGCAAGTAAACTATTTATATGAGAGATATTCATCGATTTAATCACTGAAGTTAGTTTTAAATTATAAACTCGTGAAAGTTAAGGTATATATTGTATATGTGTGACCGAGAGGTGGCACTTGATTTCCTAAAATCATCTATGGCAATGGTGGAAAGAGTAGTTGAAGTTTTGATGGAGGATGTAGGAGTGAGACTCGAAGAAGAGAGAATGAACCGTTTGATGGGGACTAAGATGGTCAACATGAACTACTACCCAACCTGTCCTAGCCCCGAGCTCACCATAGGCGTCGGTCGTCACTCGGACATGGGAATGCTGACCGTTTTATTACAAGATGGCATTGGTGGTCTCTACGTTAAACTAGACAACGGTGACTGGGCCGAGATCCCTCCTCTCGATGGAGCTTTAGTCATTAATGTTGGCGATACTTTGCAGGTTTCTCATCGTTAAAGATACCTTTGAAAATGAATGTCTGAAACCATATATATAATGCATATATAAAAATCTATCAACAGATTCTAAGCAATGGGAAGTACAAAAGTGCTGAACATAGGGTTCGAACCACAAACTTTGGATCGAGAGTCTCCGTACCAATTTTTACCGCACCTAATCCCTCGGAGAAGATAGGTCCGTTGCCGGAAGTGGTGAAGCATGATGGGGTGGCTCGTTACAAAGAACTGTTATTTCAAGACTACATGAACAACTTTTTCGGCCAACCACATGACGGCAAGAAATCTCTCGACTTTGCTCGTGCCGATTGATATATTCTATTATCACTTTTATCAGTTTCTACGTGCCAAATTAACTAAAATGTGCGACGTTGTTTCTTTTTTATGTTTGTTCGAACCTAATAAATAAATGCTTCCTTCTTCGTTTGCACTCCATAAAACGTGACGCAACTTTATGAATTTTTCATGCATATTAGCTGCATGGTTGAGTCTTCTAAACCAAAATTTCTAAGTGCTAGTCTGACCTAACTAATGTTTATCGGGAAAACTGCCAAATAAATTCCCAACTTTTAAAATTAGGCCAATAAAAGCCTCAACTAATTAGCAAGCCTTTTAAATCCCATATTTTAAAAACTTTCCCATTTAAATCCCAAGTTTCTGTTGACCAAGCTATTTAACACACTTTAAAAGTCAATTGTTAAAAACATATTAACACCGTCAGATATTAAAACTACATTGACCTAAACATAAACTTTCTTAAAAAAATAATTGCAAATATCCTTACTTAGTTGGATATTATGAACGAGAACACAACCAGCTTTCAAGCCAAAGCAAAAGAGGAACATATATACATCATCATCACAATCAGGTGGGACCTCACGGCTATGTTCTAGTGATCTAACATAACACAACTGAAGTTAATGTAGCTACATTGTCTTTGAATTTGAATGTGAGTTAAAAGACTGTAAACTGTAATGTTTTTATTTTGAGCAACACTTACGCAATGTTTAACTACAGCTTAACATATTTCAATACGAAGAGAAAATTGACCAGAAACGCAAACAATAAAAGACCATGAACCCATATTCAAAAGAATAGCCAAAAAGGCTTCTGTGTCAGAACCTCACGAACACACAAGTAATCAAAAAGACTTTTGTTCTCTTATCAAAACATAAGTTTGGCACTGATGAGAAGAATTTTGATTTGGGAAAAAAAATCTCTAATTTTGGAAATTAGGGCTTGAGAATTGGGGATTTAAGGAGAGTTTCATTAGGCTAAAACGATGTAATCTCCATGTTTAACGTTGTTAATATATTTTTAACAGTTGACTTTTAAAATGCGTTAAATGGCTTGGTCAAAGTAAATTCGGGATTTAAATGGGAAAATTTCAAAAGTATGGGATTTAAAAGGCTTACTAATTAGTTGAGGCTCTTATTGGCTTAATTTTGAAAGTTGAGGATTTATTTGGCTTTTTTCCCAATGTTTATCATATGATTTTATTTCCCCTTGGAAGGATTTCCAATTTATATATCAAGACTTATCTTCTCATTTATTTAAATTTTTATTTTTTGAGAAAGGGTTCTTTTAATTAATTTGAACTTACTGTTTCCATTTTTCATTCGTTTAATGGCATACTATATTTTCGGTTTAGACGTCTAGCCGGTTCTATCTTAGATCGTACACAATCTTTATTTGACTATAAAAAAGGAAACGACAATTATATTGAGAACTACTAGATCGTTTTATAGATGCGAAATGTATGGTACTTTTTTAAGGAAGTCGGTCTGGCATAAGCGGTAAAGTTCTAAACTTTTCTAATTATGACGTGGGTGTGTTTAATTTGATTAATTTCAAACATTGTGACGTTGGACGTTTTACAGAATTTCAAATCTCGTGCGATTGGGGTAATTGGTTGGGTTGTAGGAAGTGGCTTTAGCTTTAATTTTCATCTACAATCTTAAATACTATTAATCGTGTTTTATCTTAGTTTTTAAAGGTACAACCAAAAAATTAAAACTACAGCAAAAACACATAAAAAATGGTTGTAAAAATCTTATTTTCTAAAACCTCATTTTTTTTAGTTATAGGAAATTTTAAAGCTACATCACTTAAAGCTAAATAAAAAATCCTACAGATGAAATGGTAAAGTAAATTTTCTACAGTTACAACCCAACCAATCACCTCATTTTTTTAGCTGTAGAAAATTTTAAAACTACATCACTTAAAGCTAAATCAAAAATCCTACAGATAAAATGGTAAAGTAGATTTTCTACAGTTACAACCCAACCAATCACTCCCATTGTCTGTTGGCATTTTCCTTTCTTTGTTTAACGAGTTGGAGTATAATTTTTTCAGTTAAACTCAACCAAAACTCTTAACTGGGATCCGAATAATTCAACGATAAATGACGTTTTTAAATAAGCATAGAGGCGTGCCTACAAAAAGTCACTCACCTCATGCTCCCGATTAATATGATTATCTTAAAATCCTAAAAATTTAAAATAATTTTTAGTCTAGTGGTTTAGACTTATTTAAAACATAAATATTTCTACGAAAGTCGAGTAAATCACCTTCTAAATTCATATATTTTTTCATATGATATAATATAACATATTTACGTAATATACTTATTCTTTTACAATGTTAGATTTGTATATTTAGTGAAATTGATATATTATATTAGACAATTATTTTCGTAAGTTTATTTTAAAACTTGTCTTATATCCTAAAACCCTTCGCACACCGAATAAGCAAACTCTATTATCAATTCAAAAGATTGCCTTTCTCGTACGCATATCTTGAATTAGTATTATGTATGATCATAACGTTTGTTATGTTATGTATGGACAACATCAACGTATTTGTTTCACACTAGCTAGTCCCAAATCATATTAATTATCCTGCTACAATCCATCCATCTACTCTATTAAAATACAGTCCTATTTTTTATCTATCATACATCAGTCTATGTTAGACCATTCATTAGAAATTTAATAAACATCCTAAAATTACTCATATATAATATTCTCCTAACAAAAAAAATATACATCTAAACAATAACATTTCTAAGAAAAGATAATTATATTGTCATTAGGTAATTATCATTTGACTGTTTATCATATTTAATATAGATCATATTTTATATATTTCAGTAACTAATTTGAAATTAAATAGTATAGCCTAATTCTTTTTAAATTATCATATTAAATTTTTAGATAAAACAAAATAAATAATATTTTATTGGTTGTAACATTTAATGTTTGATATTTTAGTAAAAATAAAAACATTAAACTTAAATATAATATATTAAATAAATAATACTTTAAAATTTTATTCACATAAAAACATTTCGAGAATAAAAATTTCTAAACGAAGAAGCTAATAATTTTTTTATTAATTCATATAAAACTAATGTTTAAAATTAAACTATTACTATTGATGTTGCATTTCAAATAAATAAACAAAAATACTTCATTAAAATATGATTTGTACAATATCATAAAACAAATTTCAACAAATAAAAATTTTTAAAATAAAAATTATATACCTTAAATATATTTATTTATAACATATTTAATATTTTAAAAATTAATTTAAAAATATAAATATATCTGCACGGATGTACGGGTTAATATCTAGTAATCTATTAAAATTGAAGTACAAAATTAAATGAACTCTAACTTTTCCCTAACAATTACAAGTTTGTGCCACTGACTTTTAATATCATTATTTAGTTTTCTTTACCTAAAATGACGTGTTTCAATACCAAATATACATCAGTTTATGTTGGTCTGCAGAATTAAATCTGATTTACACAAAATCAATAGACTATTATTATACACCAATTGTATAAAGCGTGTGATAATCAAGCCCGTGATAATCAAACAACTTTTCTCATCTACGTATTTTTTTTCATGTATACCACTAAATCAGTTTGGTTGCTGTTTTTGTTACAATTGTGTTTTTTTTTTCAGTTTTCATCAAAATATGTACGTTACATTATTGGTATTAAGCTGGACCTTCAAAAGAATTTTCCTGATCATACAAAAACAAGACCAAGAGAAAGACGCGTAAATATAAGATTATACATCAAAGATGTTTTGTATAAATGCAAAATATATTTAAAATGCTACATTTGGTTAGTTAGTCTCAAAAGATATTTTTGCTAAACAGAATCAAAACCAATAATTTCGTATATTCCTAAAATTAATAACATTCCAAAAAAGTTCATATTTAATTTAAAGATATTTCGTATATTCCTATAATATTAATTTTTTAAAAGCATTTCCTATTTTAAAGCAATCATCATAACTAAAACGTTAGCAATCTTACCAACATAATTTGCATGTTCTGTTTACAAGACTTGAATGTTTAGCTTATCTAAAAATGATATTATATTTGTAATAAAAAGAATGTATATTAAATAATTCATAACATTATTATTGTTTATATTATATATTATAATCTGAATATGACTGTTTGGATTTCAATTGGTTTAATCAATACAGTGTTATAAAAATACTGAATACAGCTACAATACATTACAACATACAAACAATAAGAATGTTATGTGTATCAAAGTCATTTAAAACAAATATGTAGTATGGTAAATGTTTTTTATTAACATAATTTTATCTATTCTATTAAAAAGGACAAAATAATATTTGCCTATAACATTTTATTTTACAGATTTTCATTCAGTTTTAATAAATTCTAACCATTTCATTTATTATCTTTTATAAAAAAATCAACATCATTTACTACAAAAGTACAAAACATAACTTACAAGTGTTTCATTTTCTTTTCTTTTTTTGTCGGGGATTTATTTAGATATTACAATTATGAGAAAGATTACAAAGACGATTTGATAACCGACAATACTACCTGCCTTATGAGGATCTACGCCTAACTGCATCATTTGAGCCGTCCTATGAAGATCACGCCTGACCGGATTTACTTGTACCATGTTGAGAAACTCTTGTAAGCCTTTCTTCCGTAATCGCATAATTGTTGAATAAATCGCTTGCTCCAGGAATTGAAACCTGGATTTTCCTGTGCAATCTACAAGTGTTTCATTTTCTACTCAAGAATCTTATTAACTAGTTTTACTATAATATTTTGACAGAATTTGTTTACATACTATCCATAATAATTCAACATGTTTGAATTTAATTGTTCTATTTGTGACAAGAATTTAAAATGGTAACAAAGAGTTTTTTATTTATTTTGTTTACAGAATCAGTCGGTATTAACATTCGGGTATTCATTTAGGTACGAGTTGTTTCTTTCGGGTATCAGGTTTTTTGGATTTTAAAACTAAGCTCCATTCAGATAAAAATTATGGATAGGTTTTGTCGGATCCTCCTAAAATATTAACAACCGCACGGGCGTGCGGATCAATCTCTAGTAATAAGTTTGTCTTATAAAGTCAATCCACGTTGGGATCAAATCAAGGACCCATTATGGTTTTGTCTATTACCTCGTATCTCCCTCTCTGGGTAAAGAATCTATACTAAGATTAGTCATCGCATTTTACATCATTGTTTGGCGTCCCATCGCATGTATTCTTATACGTACAAATACTTCTTATATTTTGGAGCATGATCATATACGAGAACGGTCCAAACTCTTGAAGTATATAACAACGGTTTATAAATATAACATAAAATATATGCAGGTGTTTTGGTCTATTATTCACGGTGATACTTTTTCGTTATAATCATCGTATAAATGATGCCAAAAGATTACGGTTTATAATAAATGGAGAAGAAGATGTCCAACATTATTAGTCAAAAAAAAAAAAAAGAAGATGTCCAACATGAAGAATTTGGGTCAGCCATTGGTGACTGGTTTAATTATTCTTTGACTTGACCAGCCGCCACGAATTGACTCTACAAATTTAAACAGGGATCCTATTTGTTCAAATTGTGAATGTTCTCCTATGTTCTGTATATGAAATGATTTAATAACTTCACTTTGTTTTTCTGGTTCCCTATTTGCTACTTCTCTTTTGCATCAAACTTACTTCAGTACTATCAATTTAACTCGTTAGACTGCAATAAAATTACGAAATGTGAATGCATGTGTTGGAGAATGGTTCCCTTACCAAAACCCTTTCTAAAGTTTTTTTTAATGATTAATCAGACTAATTCAAATCTTATTTAAGAGCCGGTTCTTAACTTTTTTTAGATAAATGTTAGGAGACGGTTTCCTATATTTCGCTAAGAACTCTACCCTAAGAACCCTAAGAATCTCCCATTAATCATACTCTTAGAACATGATTAATGAGAGTTCTTAGAGGTAGAATTCTTAGTGTAATTTAAGAATCGGTTATTAACTTTAACAAAGGAATAGGTTAATCATGCATGGTCTTAGGCCCAAACAAATACTTAAAAAGAAGTGAAACCCAGTGGATAAATCTTTTTTCTAGGCTTTCAAAGAAGGTAGAAATTCTATTTTCTGTGTGGCCACAAAATAAAGTATAATAAATTACCATTAAATCTGGTTTGTTTAACTTTCCAAAATCCACCAACCACCACACAACCATCTTATGGTTATATCTAAGACTATGTGCAATGGTTATATCTAAAAGCATGTGCAATGAGAGCGTTAGAAATAATTATTCAACTGTTGATTCAAGTGTAGTTAAAACAACATAAAGTGGAGACCACAATGTGATATGGGTAAGTTTTTACCAGTCATACAAAACTGATAAATGTTAGGGAAAATTTCATGTTTACCACTTTCATGGTACTACTTTTCATCTTTCTCACCAAGGGATGCTTCAAGAAGGTTTCATCGAATGGAGAGTCTACTTCTTTTTGGTATGACCATTGGTGCAATATGGGGGCGCTTGAGGAACTTATTGGGAGCTAGAGCCTATATTGATATGGGAATACCAGAATGTTCAACAGTAACTGAGGCTTTGCAGAAGCACAAAAGGAGGAGGCATCGTATTGTGATTTTGAATAAAGTTGAAGAGGAAATTGAAAGGCTGAAGTCTGAGAGTATTCAAGCTGAGGATATTGCTGTATGGAGAAATAAAGCAAAGAGTTAACGGCCTACATTCTCATCAAATAATATACATGGTTTATGATTCGCAAGGAGTATATATTGCAAGATTGGAGCAAATGTGTCTTGTTCAAACATGCTACACCAAAGTATTCCTTTCACATTTGGACAGCAAGGTTGGATAGATTGTCGACTTGTGACAGAATGTTGAAATGGAATCCAGCCATCGATCCAGTATGTGTACTGTGCAAGGAGGAAGTGGAGACAAAAAATCATATGTTCTTCTCTTGTGCATACACAAGTCAAGTATGGCAAAAACTGATGAGAGGGTTGCTTTGTGTGAGATATACTGAAGTTGGGGAGATATTGTTGAGCTAATGCTTGATCATAGTCAGGATCGGGTGAACTATTTCTGATAAGATATGCATTCCAAGCAGCAGCTCACTCAATCTGGAGAGAGAGGAATTAAAGAAGGCATGGGATAAACAGCTTCCACACACTTTGCTAACTAAAGTCATTGACAAGAATGTGAGAAATAGGTTGTCCACCATTCGGCGCCAAGGAGATCAGAAGATGGAGAAGGGGTTACAAATGTGGTTTGGCACTCGATAGAATGTTTTGCAAATGTAGTTCACTCTTTAACCTTTAGTCTCATGTTGCATTTCATGTAAAAACGTTCTTTTGGATGAATACAATTTAACATTTATTCAAAAAAAGGACATTTTCAAAAATATTTTGTTCATGAAGTGACAAAAGATTCTTATACCCTTATTTCTCAATATATAATAAATTATTATTTAAAAAATAATAAAAAAAATATTTTTTCATGTTTTCGAATTCGAACTTTTTTATAAAAAAAATTTTGAATTTCTTTTTCGAATTTTTTTAATATTTTTTCAAAATTTTCTTTTTGAAAATCAAAAATTATGTTTGAAACTATTTTTTTTAAAGTGTGTGTTTATTTCCAAATAATTAAAATTAAAATTTTTATTCTATGTAAATATTGAAATAGCTAATATAATAGCTGGTAAATTTTGGGTTATTGACCCCTTTATATTTAAATTTGATATGCATAATTGGTACACTTTAGTATATAAGCCAACTTATATCTAAATTATATATTTATTGTACGCATAAATAATTTATGGTTCTGCCACTGAAATCAACATGAAAATCGGATATATCAAACTCTGAAAGTAATGAACTTTTTTTCTTTCAAAAAGAATAAATGTGACCAATTTTTTTTTAAAAAAAAATGTGGCAACAATTCAAAAAAAA
Source organism: Brassica rapa (assembly GCF_000309985.2). NCBI lineage: Eukaryota > Viridiplantae > Streptophyta > Magnoliopsida > Brassicales > Brassicaceae > Brassica > Brassica rapa. The sequence continues at coordinate 24,439,970 of NC_024799.2, read as the reverse complement.
TTGTTATTTGCTGAAAACCGTCCATTCCTATAATTTTTATTTTTTCTGGTTATAAATGATAGTGGGAAAATATATATCTAACGAGGATTTCTGGTGGGAACTAAACCAATCTAATTTGTTGTAATAAGAACAAAAATACTTAGATAAGAGAACTTAAAATCATGTTATTTGAAACTTTTTTTAACATATATTATAATATTAAAAAATATTTTAAAATTTTTGTTTAAATTTCAATTGGTGAAGATAGTTTCGGAACCAGAAGAATGACCAGCTTTTGCAAATTATTTGGAAGATTTACAACTCCTGAAAGCAACTTTCCTCCGATCAGAGATTCTCTATGTTTCAAGAACGTACAATACCAAGGCGGACAGCCTAGTACGCAGTGCAAGGAAGCAACCGTCTTTCGTCGTTCATATGGATGCAAATCTTTCAACATGGTTTACAGAGTCTATATGAGTCTGTATAAGTTGATGACAAAAAAAAATACCCTCTGTTTACACATTAAATACTCTCTTTCTAATTAATACATTAAAATAATAAATATTTATTTAAAATTTTACATTGTAAATATAAAAAAAAAATTCTTTATAAAGCAAAAATAAAATCTTAAAACGCTATTCAGGGATATTAGTAGAGAGTATTACTGCCGTAGCTTAACTTGTAAGTATTGAAATAGAAGGGAACAAGTTACCTTGTTAAACTAGATTAAATAGCTACCTTTTCGTGATAAGAAGAGATAAACAATTGTCTCATTGTCCAAAATTAAGTTGAATTAACTACAATAACCAGTAAAATCTTTTGGAGAAGTGAGAATGGAACTGAATGGTAATATTCGGTCTTGATTAGGTGGTTTTATCATTGTCAATATCGTAGAAATTGTAGAAAAGAAAAGTATAAGAATGTTCATGTTTCTCTTTTTCTTTTGTTCATCTCTCCAAGTTAAAATTTTGGGGGAAAACATACAAATCCTACCTTTACAAGCACGAAGTCTAAACTATTATACGTTAAAGTCATGATGATATATAAGATTATTTCTTCGTGGTCTAGAATATAATATGCAGACAATAATGATGTGCCTAGAAGAATTTTAATGTTCGGAAGTTGATACAATATAATCATCGTCAGGGTGTCAAAAGTAAGCCCTCTCCTTAGCCTCTGCAGTAAACAAAGGGTAAAAGCGTCATATCGGGACCACATATACGAAGATACAAGACGCATTGATGCAAAAAGACTAATTCTAAATCTCAAGCCGGCAAGACTTTTTATGAGCCGGGTCATTGATTGATTTGGAACAATAAGTCAACAAGAATGACTTGACCGAATCGGTTTATTATTTTAAGAACAAAACTTAGGTTCACTCCCTAGGGTGAACCTTTAAATTCACCTCACCTCTAAGAACCAATCATAATACCACATAGATTAATGGATAAAAACAATTAAATAATTTTTTAAAAATCAAAATAGTTAAAAATAATAATAATAACGCCAATTTTAACGACGTTAAAAACGCCAACTAAACCCTAAATCCAAACCGTAACCTTAAACCCGAAACTCTAAACACTAAACCTAAACTCTATACCCTAAAACCCAAACCTAAACCCTAAACCCAAACCCTATACCCTAAATCCAAACCGTAACCTTAAACCCTAAACTCTAAACCTTAAACCCAAACTCTATACCCTTAAACCCAAACCTAAACCCTAAACCCAAATCCTATACCCTAAATATAAACCCTGTACGTTAAAACCTAAACCCTAAACCCAAATACTATACCCTAAAACCCGAACCTAAACTCAAACCCTATACTCTAAATCCAAACCCTATACCTTAAAACCTAAACCCTAAACCCTAAACCCAAACTATATACCCGAAATTCAAACTCTAGATCCTAAATTCTAAACCCTAAACCCTAGACCTTAAATCCTAAACCCAAACCTTAAATCCTAAATTTAAACCATAAACCATAAATCCAAACCCTATATCCTAAACTCAAATCCTAGACCCTAAATCTAAATTGTAAATCCTATACCCAAATCCAAAACTAAAATATTTAGATTAATGTTGATATTGTTCTTTTAGAATTTAAGGTTTGGATTTAGAATCTACAATTTAAGTTCATGATTTAGGGTATAGAATTGGGTTTAGGGTTTAAGGTTAAATTTAGGGTCTAATGTTTGGGTTTAGGATTTAAGATCTAGGGTTTATAGTTTAGGGTTTAGAGTTTGGGTTTAGGGTATAGAGTTTGGATCTAGGGTTTAGGTTTTAAGGTATAGGGTTTGGATTTAGAGTATAGGGTTCGGGTTTAGGGTATAGAATTTGGGTTTTGGGTTTTGGGTTTTGGGTTTAGGGTTTAGGTTTTAGGGTATATGGTTTGGATTTAGGGTATAGGTTTGGGTTTAGGGTTTAGGTTTGGGTTTTAGGGTATAGAGTTCGGGTTTAGATTTAGGATTTAGGGTTTAGGTTTGGATTTAGGGTTTAGTTAAGGTTTTTAATATCGTAAAGTTGACGTTATTATTATTATTTTTTAATTATTTTAGTTTTTAAAAAATTATTTAATTGTTTTTATCCATTAATCTATGTGACATTATGATTGGTTCTTAGAGGTGAGGTGAATTTAAAGGTTCACCCTAGGGGTGAACCTAAGTTTTGTTCTTATTTTAATGGATACACACGATGCAAAATCTCTTTATATAATCTCTAGAAGATTCTAATGTACGAGTCCTTAAAGCCAAACGAGAAAACAGTAGACCAAAGGCATGGAGGAGATGATGGGATCGTGGGACAAAAGAAGGGAAGAACAAGAAGAAGAGGAGGAACAAGTGTTAAAGCTCCCAGGGTTTAGGTTTCATCCGACCGATGAGGAGCTTGTAGGGTTTTATCTCTCTCAAAAAGTACTACTCAAGAAATCCAGCAAGATTGATGAGATCATCAGTCAAATCGATATCTATAAATTCGATCCATGGGATCTTCCTCGTAAGTTTTTTTCACTCATCACTTGTTCCTGTAACTTGTGTTCCAAACTGTTTAGTGTTTATTCTTATTACAAAAAGAAAATAGATATTTCATGCATGCTTGTGTCGTAAAATTAACACACTAGCTATAAGCAAACGACCGAAACATAGTAAAAAAAAATTATTATCCTAAGCCAAAACTATAAGAATATATATTCATACAGAAGAAGTAAGAAACAATGAAAATATACAATAGAATTTTTGAAATATAATTTACGTGCCCTAATAGATGTGGCTTATGTCACGTACGGGCTGGCTACTGATCAAAGGTGTGTTTGGCTTGAAGGCTCGAGGCATACGGAGAAAGAGAGCTACTTCTTCTGCAAGAGAGGAAGGAAGTACAGAAACAGCATAAGACCAAACCGAGTGACTGGTTCCGGTTTCTGGAAAGCCACGGGAATAGACAAACCTATCTACCTCGATGGATCCAGCAAAGCCGTGATCGGTCTAAAGAAGACACTCGTTTATTACATCGGAAGCGCCGGGAAAGGAAGCAAGACAGATTGGATGATGCACGAGTTTCGACTCCCCACGGCCAATGACACTATCCCTGGTGGTTCCACTTCCACCCACCGTAGCCCTACTCCGTCTTCCTTGCTACATGCTGTAAGTTTGTAACCTACTCAATCATCATGAATTCATGGTTACATCTATTATGGTTGGCTACACGTTTTAAGCAAACAAATATTCATGAGCTTCGGTGTAGAATCTAAAAAATGTTCATGATTTGATTCATATGATATAATTTTGCAGGAAGTGTGGACATTGTGCCGGATATTCAAGAGGAATGCGTCTAGTAGAAAATACACTCCGGACTCGAAAGAATTAGCAAGTTGGGAACGCGTGAAGCCACAACAATCTAATAATCGCGAAGCAGCTTATATCAGTTTTGGTGACAATGAGAGTAGTACCAACAAGATCAACGTCATGGAAAGCAAAGAGAATAATGAGAGGAACGTTTTCCAGCTTCACCAAACGCCTCATCCACACCAGCCCATTCCCATGGAGTACACTAGTAGCACACAAGTGGATAACACAGTTCCACATATCTCAAACGATAATAACATGGACGATGTAAACTACGAGAACTGGGACGAGCTTCGCTCGGTTGTGGAGTTTGCTTTTGGCCCTTCCTCTTATTAGTTAGATGTCCTTTTACTAATTGATTACTATACATTATATAGTACTTGGACCTTGTTGCAAGGGAAATACTCTTGACAATTATATATATACATGTGTAATGTACCTGATAATATATATCCATATACTATTATTATTATTCTCCATTTTCCTACATATAATCTGACCTAGTATTTGCATGTATTTTGTTCTTGGTAACAAACCAGTAGTTTTGTTTTTTTGCGTTAAATTAAGTAACGAGGAAATGTAGCCGAGCCCATGTTACAGAAGGCCATATCAGAAAGGATTTTAAAACCCAAAGGCAAAACCTTCTAAATGATGCGAGTCCAAAGCAAAAGCGGACTTAAAACTATTGAGATATAGTCATATCGGACTTGTTGGTATGTTTGAGTACCCCATTTCCTCTTCTTCTTACGACCCATGTACCCAAACCAAACTTTTTTGCTGTAAACTAGAACATGGCATCGCCTCCTTATACATAGTGGAAGGTAACAGAGACATGTGACACTGGACAAAACTATGCGAAATACATGTTACTAAATTTGAAAGTATATCACATTACCTTGCTAGAAGCACTAATTTTCCACTCACCTGTAAAATGTTAATATTATAGTGGTGCACATTGCACAATATATACGATTGATTGGATCCTACGGATGAAATAAAATGTGTCACAATCATCCAACTTAGGCATCTTGATTTCGTAGGGACTCAATCTTTATGGTCCATTTTTGTTGTGGATGGGGTCCATGTATTGCTTTCTTGATTCATTTAAGTAATCGTGTTGTGTTGTTGTCTTGGCCTGCTGGACACTAAGGACACCGTTCATCCATCACTTCACATCATTCATCTTCCTTACTTGCACCACTATTAATCATCATCATTATCAGGTAACTTTGGCAACAATAATATACTATAAAACTAGACTCCTATTGGGATCTTAAATCATCATAATCAAGAGTGATCTACTACTGATCTTCGTGGTTGTCTTAGTAAACAAATAGAAGAATATTCCATGTGTTTAGGATATCTATGATTTCTTGTTATCGTTTAATCTAGTGTGCCATCTTAGACTTTTAAGTCTGTCTTTTACTTTTTGTCTCCCTTTGACAAAGTAGCCGACGCACATCTTGGTTTTTCTTTCACTTTTTCGTAGCTTTATCATATTCCTTATCTTGTGAATTTATTCTTACTATCATTGAATTGCTTTACTCTTGTTTTGAAATTTTGCATGGTTACAAAACAAGGTTACAATAATTGTTTGAATTATAAGCTCTTTTTTGTAATATATCGATGTTGATATTTATTGTTTGCTCCCACCAAAGAACTATACATGATATTAATAGTTAGATTTTAAATTACTATGAGTGGTTGGTTCCTAATGTGGACAATAACCTAACTATTTCATCACCTTTTTTCATCCACACGAAAGTACAGTCTCTACCCGTAAATGTCCATGTCTTGTTCCTATCAAATATATCAATGTCATGTCATAACCATATATTGTTTTTTGTCGCGGATAGAAACATAAACTTCTAATTATATTTCTTATCTAAACCACATGGTGTTTTGATATTTTGTACCATTTAGTGGGTGAGAGGACGATAGTTGCATAGGCACTAATTTAATTTTTCCCATCATTAAATTAGAACAAACAAAAAGGGGATTAGGCCAAGTGGACGATCGTGGTACAGGCTACTCCTTTTAACTTTATTAAACCCTTTGAAATATTCTCACATCTTTTCTAACTTCATCTTCTGTTGTCCAATCAAATGCACAGTTAGATCTATCACTACAATGTTTATGATTGCTATTATTTGATAGATCCAAGACCTGGCGAAGAGGAACTATTAAGAATTACCTATCATGTGGGTGGCTTTAGCAAATTGGTACGAACGATATCATATTATATATCAAAATAAACTCACACACCACAAAATACGGAACGATATAGTTTACAGATGAGGATTCTGCACCCATTTTTAATATCTTTAGTCACCTCTCGTAATAATGTTTCACTAAACGTTTACTTTTGTTTCACTTTCTAAAGTCTTACAACATGTATGCTTCTTTCTGAATTTGATTAATATCTCTTGGACCTTTATCTTTGACAACACCCAATTCGATTCATACTTATGTAAAAATGTAAACTACACAATCACATATATGGCAAGTGCAACTAATTTCAACTGAGATAAACGATCAACATCTTAATCACAATAAGCTACTTTCTTAATTGCGTCAAGAGACTATGGACGACTTTGGTAGAAACAGAAAGTTGGGTTCCACTTTGGTATGGAAGGTAGAATATTTGCTCAAGAGTTGTGACAAAGAAGAAAGGATAAAGAACTCAGGCCATCGATATCATCGTTGGTCCATAGTTGACATGGTACACCATTTATGAATGTGAGGTCTCATCCAAGTTTTTTTGTCCAAAAAGCATATTTGATATATGTTCATATTTTATATAAACTAATAAAGTAGGGACGTTGAATGTTAGAGGTTAGGCTACAGAACAAATAAAAACCGACCCACAAATCAATCAAATTCGAAATGATGATGACACTAATTCATACAACTTTTCTAATGTCATCTTTGCCATGGACTTCTTTTTTACAAGTTGTGAAATATATTATTCCTTATATATATTGAAAGGTGAATCATATTCATTTCATCAAACTACTGAGCACAGTGGAAGTTAAAGATGACTTTAGATCATTTCCATTGACAAAAACAACAGAAGAAGCTAATAGCATGTTTACCGGAAGGTTTTTAGGTTGGGGCTCTCAGCGGAATATAAGAAATTATCTCTTGACTTTTAACTAAAACAAATTAAGAACCGGTTCTTAGGGCAACATTATCGGTGGTGGGGGGGAGGGTTCTTACGCGTGGGCCCCACCACCTTTTTCCAAAAACTGTGTCAAAATGTCTTTAATTAACAAACGTTTTCACTGCGTTTGTTACACTGTTTGCCGGCCCCCAATGACGTGTGGCGGTCCGCGACTGGTTCATTTTTAATTTTAAATTTTTATTTATTTTTAAATCAGAAAAATAAAAAGAAAAAAAAAACTTAAGAATCCCAAAAACGTTTTTGGGGATAATGATGCCCTTAAATATCTTATTTAAGAGCCAGTTCTTAATTTTTTTAGTTAAAAGTTAATAGACGATATCTTATATTTCGTTAAGGACTCCCAATAAACATGCTCTAAAAGAACGAGTTATTCCAAAAATGAATAATTTTACTTTGTGCCCCATTAGAAAATCTAACTAATTTTCTTTTGATACTATTTACTATATTGATTGGAGTGTGTAATGTTTCACCAGACTTATTGTATTGTATCGACTTTTGTGAAAGCTCATTTCAGAAAGGAAGAGAGAAAAAATATTGTTCATTGTGAGTATATCATATGGTGCAGGTGACTCACACAACACACGGCATAGAAGGTTAACCTCTTTCATGTCGATATCGCCACTATGTTCATTTCCACAGTTGATAATAGTTAAAATATTAAAATGGTGAAAGTCGGTTCCAAACACATCTAATAATTAATTTATAGAGTCAAGTAACTTTGTCATCTGTATGATATATTTTTGCTTGAAATGCTAACACATCAGGAAGTCACCTGGAAGCATACGTTATTTGTCTGTATTATATACATAAAAATTAGGTTAACTGATGAATTAAAATACAATAACGTGTAAGATGAGGAGTTTTGTTTGATATTTAAAATTCAAGTCGTGGAAAGTTCCAAGTGTGGAATCAACTTCACGTGTTGAAGAAGGGGAAATAAAGAAGAAACGGTCCCCAAAGTGGGCCCCAAAGTGGGCCCAGAAACGGCCCAAATCTTATTTTAATGAAATAATAATATTAATATAGGAAAAGAAGACGTGGGCCCGGCGGTGCGATTTAAATGCCGAGTTTGGCTTTTCTGTCTTTTTTCTTGTGGACTCCACTTTTAAGATTTGTTCCCTAAATTAAATAGCTTCTTTTTCTACCGACAGTGTCCTTTCACCATTTGTCCTTCAGTTTTCAACTAGATTCCTATCAGTAGTACAATTGCAGAATTTACAATTTAACTGAAAAATAGATATAACACTACCTAATTTTAGATAATATCGTTTTTATTTATTACGTACTGTATTACTTAACAATAGTAATAGTTAATTCAAACATCTTTTAAATATTTTTATAGACCACAGTCTGGCAGAAATTATATACTCTTGTATAATCAATGATACAGTGCTGTCCTAGCGGTAAATTTCATTCGATCGCTTCCTGTTGATATAAATGTTTCACCATTTGATTTTGTTTAACAACATTTGTTTTTATATATCAACAACTCTGCATTCAAAAAGATGTAAGAAGACAAAACTTAATAATCTCTACTTTAAAAGTTGGGGTTATGAGAGAACGTGAACTAGCTACATTTTCACATGCTTCAGAAACGGTCCCTCGTTCTTCGAAGCCTCGCTCTACTTTTTTCCATCCTATACATTACATTTTAGGAGCGTATTAACTTAGTAACGTTACATTAAAAATAAAGTTAAATATTTATTCCCAGTCAAACTTCCTACGAGTTCATAATCCTTATCATGTTACTTAAAGATGCCGTGGTTGATTGCATGATAGCATATAAATACAGCATTGAATGACTTAACCAAACATATTGACATTGCAATAAAGTATTTTATTTTATTTTTTGCAATACAATACAGTACTCTCTCTGTTTTTAAAAGATGCATATTCTAGATTTTTCACATATATTAAGAAAATTCATTAAATATGTATTGTTTTTTGTAATTAAATAACAATTTTCCATAACTTTAAGCCAATAGAATTTCAATAAACACTATTAATTTTTTTGAAACTTACAATTTTTCATAAAATCATACATTGAAAAAGTAAAAAATGTATCTTTTTAAAACAAATTTTTTTTCCAGAACATACATTTTTTAGGAACGGAGGGAGTATTTTATAACCAAGAAAAACTATTTAAATACGAATGGGCTGTGGTGATGGTGTTGGGTGGAATGGAGGCAGTCAAATACTTATATACTTCTATATAAAATTATAATTTGCGTTTCCTTGATAAGAAAGGGACAACACATGCGTGTTCTTAACGCGTATCGATTATCTAGTTCCTCCCCAAGCCAATCTACCAGTTCATGTGCTTTTCAAAACGTTTACCTATGTTCAGATATAAACCTTAATTAACCATATCTTATTAATATTTCTGATTTTCACCACCGTGCGAATCTAAACATCCAAAAGGTTAAAATATATACGTCTTGCTTTCCTTACATGGAGTATTTCGAATATTTTGGTCCAAGAAGAAAGTATGCTTTTATTACGTACTTGATGTAATATCACATCTTTTAAAATAATTTGGTAAACTGAACCTGTTTTGGGAGGTATTAACGCCGGAAGAAGAGGAACAGACAAAACCGCACGACGAGATTGTGGTGGACTCTCTCTTACCTTTTACTATTTTACTATTTTCCAATTTTACCTTTTATTTTACTCTCCAGAGAAATAGAGGACAAAAAAAACCGAGATAGGTGTAATTTCGAGATAGGTGCAACGATATATCATCTGTGGAAACAGAGAAACAATGTCCTCTTCAACAGCACCCACATTCCACCGGAGTCTATTATTAAGTGCATAGACGGGGACATTCGCAACACCATCCACGCAAGAAACAGGAGGAAAAGATTCCTCAACTATCTACCTCTTTGGAGCCACTGATGTTTGCATCACCACAAATGTAACTTAATTGTCTCTCTGTTTTTCTTTTTTTTGCCAGAGAAGCAATTTTAGATTAGTGTTTCTACTCTTGTAAAAACTCTTTTATTTCATTTATGATATTAACATCCTTAGCAAAAAAAAATTTCGAAAACTACGTACATTTGGAATTGGACCCACTCTTTGTCACAGCGACATTTGCGCGCGTTCTCCACGTCAGTCTTTGCCATTTACCGCGCACTGTTGTTGTCCCATGCGCCATTTCAATGCGATTTACTAACGGCTAGTCCCATACCTATGTTTATATTGAACTTCGTTTATATTCTATCTCACGCTTAGAATAAAGTCTTTTTAGCATAAGTTCTCTCTCGGGTATAGAGGAAAAGTTGAAATGGCCTTTTCATTTTGCTTTAGGTTTAATGGTCTGTCACGCATAACCCACGACTTCGACCACTTTCTTTCCTTTTTTTCTTTTTGGCATCGAATATATAATTTCTAGAAAAAAACAAAAGATAATAACGTATCAACAAAAGTAAGCTAGTGAAACCCCATCTTGTGAGAAGTGACGTTGATATATTGATAAAGACAAGTAGTTGAACCACAATGCTTACCCCTTTTTGGTGCATACTTCACACAAAAGATGGGAAATGACATTTGAAAGTGGGTATTAAACCTAACCCACGATTTTAAGCAAGAGAGGACCCTCGTGAACCTCAACAAATTTTAAGAACTGACATATATGTCAAAGATTCGTGTGTCCATCATCATCAATATCATCCAAAGAGAAAAAAAAAATTAAAGAAATAATAGTTTTTAAACCAAAGATTGATTGTAGAGACTGTTTCAACTATTTACTATTCTTAGAACATTTACAATTTACTAGTATGGTAAGTTTCACGAGGAAAGATTAACATGGAGACTAGCATTCTTTGGAGATTTACAGACTGGACAAGTGTTAACCGAAGATCCACACACAGTGCATAAACACATGTGTCTACACGGCAACAGTAACACACTTGCTTCTCCTTTCCCACACCCTCTACACATCGTGCTTGTTATGGTACGCACGCTTTTAGCCTCTCCTGCTAACCTCCACCGCTCGTCACTATCACCCTCGTCGTTGCTTCCACAACAAGACTGCGCGTCATCAGCCGCCGTGGGCTCCTCCCACTTGTTACGTTCCACAGCTGCGAGGACTTGTTGCAAGTTTGAACGTAGGGAGTTCACGGTGGCTTCATTAGACTGTGCCATGTCACGCCATATCTGATTCTCTACGCAGAGAGACCTAACCTTCTCCTCAAGAAAGAGGTTTAGTTTCCCTATGTGATTGATCTCTTCGTCTTTGGCTCTCAGTGTCTTCGCCAACCCTTGTTCAATGGCTTCCATTATCTTCCTACCTTGCGCTTTTCTCTTTTCTTCAATATCCATTCTCATTATCTCAACCTGATAAAATATTGTCGAAAACTATCAACCGATGTGAACCAAAAAAATTAAGTGTTGTTAAATTTAATTAGAAAAACACTTACATGATGAGAGATCAAACGGTCGATATCGAAGTTGTGATGTTGGACGTTGGAAGACAAGTCTTGTCCGAGGAACATGAGAGGATCAGTGCAACGTTTCTGGCTTGGCATATGATTAACAACTGCTGATTCTTCTATAGGGCGTTTTCGCATAGACGACGAAGAAACAGGACAAAGATAACCGACGTTGCCATTAGTCTCGCTGTTGAATGTCAAGGAACTCTCAACAGAATGGATCATCGGTTTCATGGACTGTTGAGCCAGGCAATCAAACGGTGAGAGGTTGTAAACTGGATTCAACAGAGAAGTTTGACATTCCATGGCGGGGTTAAACGGCATGGTCGTCGCTTGAACAGTGTTATATCTCATTTGGGTGTTATAGACTAAACCGTTGGCTTCAACGGGATTCATCCTTTCTCTGAAAACAAAACCACTCGTAACGTTAAGATTGTTGAAAAAACAGAGAGAGAAGAACACAAGAGAGAATGAAAAATGATATAATACCTGTTATTAGAAGAATATAGATGATTTAAATGGTGAGCTTCAACGGCCATCGACGTTTTTGTACTTGAGAAACTGGTTCAAAGCTATTAAATGGGCGATATAGAAGGGAGCCTGTTGAAACGTGAATGCAACGAAAGATGGAGAGGTTGTGGGGTTTTTAATTACGGTTTTGTAGAGAGGAAAAACTAAAAAACAAATATCAAAGCAGACCCCAACACCACCCTTGTCTGCCAATTTATAGAGAACAGAGAGGAAAATGTGATGTGTTTTTTTATTAATAATTTTCTTAATTTTGTTGTTTTCTAGAAAGTATTTTAAATAATTAAAAACATTAATCATGAGGATTCTTCGGTTATCCTGCTGACCAGTAACCATTAAATAAGTTGCCTTTTTCAGCGGTTCTTCATGACAAAAAAAAACACTTTTGACTACGACAGATGTTACGGTCAAAATCATAATATCTATATCTGCCTCTTTTACTTTAAACTTCCTATTTTACTTTCTTTGTATATAAATAAATTCGTTATTAATTGATTTGCATGTATGAGTTTTAAAGGCTCAGAAATTTTTGAATCAATAACTTTAAACGGAAAATACAAAAATAAATGAGGAGTGCCTTATCCGTTCGGGCAGACTCGGACAAGCCCGTTATTATTCCAACGCGGCGAATCCGTAAATGAAGCAGAGGACTAGATAACAGACGGTCACTGACGATGCCACATGTCAAAGAAGACAAAATGTTAAGGTGTGGGACCTTTGGTCCACGTGTGATGGTGTTGCCTGGATACGAGGGTCGCATGGGCACGTGTGAAGTACCAGCTTGGCATTATTCTTTTTTTTGTCAGCTTGGCATTATTCTTTATTTATATTAATTTTAGTGTAACCAGAAAACTTTGATTTAAACAAAAAAGAATGAAAATAAGAAAACATAGTGCAGCCGTTGAGAAAGGTACGGTGTATCCACCGCTGCTTCTTTACCTCTGTTTATGATTTTGTTTTTTTCTTTAAATTACTTAATTATGTTTTGTGTGTTACTTTCATGGTTCTGGTTGCCACGTCTGTTAACCTAAAGTCGCGCCTGGTGTCCCAAACCTCTATTCGATATTACGGCTAGTGTCATTGCCACATCAATTGAAAAACTCATTAATCTCTTATTATGAGTTTGGCGTATATTCACCATCCCTAATAATTTGTTTTCCTGGCTGACGTTTTTATTTAAGTTTAAAACTTCTTTTGTCAACAGCTATTTTGTTCAAAATTGTTTTATGAATGTCTTTGCATCAATGAGATGTTGTCTGCGTTGTATTACACCTACTCTAGGTAGAGAATGAAATGGGTATATCTCTCAATAAATATTTGGTTTAAGTTATTTGACTTCACTTTTTCTGCTGACATACGACTTCGTCGTCTAAACATAATTGATTAGTTAAAATGATACATTGATACTCCAATACGTTTTGACCAACAAAAACAAAATACTTTTACGTAATAGTATAGTATAGTATGCATTTTTTAAAAACATAATAGTATACATTTTGTTATAATAGCAAAGCTTTCATCGCATGTCAACGCTTATATGATTTTTACTAACAATATCGTTTTCATATGGTTTAGTTGTTTAATTAGACCAGCATACCTTTTATTATTCAGTCGTAATTTTTTTTTCTTATTAGCATTTTGTGTTTAGTTTGTTATATGAAATCAACCTATGCAAAAATTCCAAGAAAAACTTTGGGATAAATCATTGTGTTCAATCAAATAGACAATCTGGAATAGATGCTCACAAGGTGTACTTTCCATATGAATTTAATAACTTTACAAGGAGTTCATCTTTTCCATAGTTTTTTTCATATATACGAATCTACAGTTTTTTTTTTGTTAGTGCGGGTGGACACCTTTTTTGGTGACCAGATGTAATCACTATAGAAGTAAACTAATGTCGAGTTGGACTATTACAGTTTATGATTAAACTATATTTGTTTACACACACTATGTCACTATCATTTCTATAATTTAAGCCACCAGCTGATAAACTAAGTTATCTTGGGAATGCTAGAGCATGAAGAGCGGCATAGAATCACGAGGCTAGCAAGCAAACGCATTAAGATGGGCATGCCTGCTGCATCATCTGCTTTTCAGAACATTATCTCTACCATTATTTTTTGTTCAAATATCTCTAGCATTATATTATCAATTTATTTATCGTATCAGGCATTTGGGTCGACCTGACATCGTATGATCGTACAACTATTATTTCTTTTTTTTTTTATGGCTGACAACACAATATTAAAAAAAATAGAAAAAGTTACAGGTCGCCTAATAACAAAAGTAGATGCTCGTTTCAAAATATATTGCTTGTTAAAGAGACATTCGAATAATTAAGAAGATAATTTGAATGAGTCTTACGTTGGGACTATTTTAGTTTGTAAATTACATGGTAACAATATGCTCATCATCTCAGTTTTTCAGTTTAATAAATTTCTTTTTTTTCGTTTTAAAACCCTACATTGTTTATTATTGAGAGGAACGAAAGTACATTGGTTTAAGTTTTATTTTCTTTCTATGAAAAAAATAATGCACACACACTTTCTAGAGTAACCATAATTTCTACTAAGATGTACAAATGTACTTCTGCCCATATCTGAGGTTTACCATGAGGTTTGTAGTGAGAAAATCATTAAATAATTGTTGAATGGTATTAAAATTAATTCATGTTCGCAAGAAAATAAACGTAAAAATAAGAATATAAATGTAGGTCAGTGGTTCTGGCTTCCCTGCTTTTCAGGGCAAATACATGATAAAAGTACTTCCTTCTCTTTTATTTTCTTTAGTTGAGTTTAAGAAGTCGTTGATCAATTAGTTTCCACGCATCATCTCAACCAATAACTATAATGAGAATCTCAATACACACACACATAAACCCCCATCTAATTTTTTATACGTTACAAACTTTATTATTCCTTTTTGAGGGAATCTCGCTTTCATCATCCCTACATTACATGCATAATATATTTTGTAGCGTTCGTAAGGTACTCTACCATATATGATAGACCTCGTCATATATCTCATACACAGAGGTATACACATATGTCTAGTTGTGTAAGTAACATGTATATAAACATATAAAAGAAGAATATGCACATCCCATATATATTTCATGCTTATAGATATCGATAAACACAAAATACGTGAAAGCAATGCATCGGAAAAGTTTGTTGAGCAAGGAATTGGATACGGCTCGAGATGCCATCACATGCACTACCAAAAAGTGGAGCAAAGTATCATTATAGTCCATAAACTTCAATTATGTGTTTCCACTTTTTCTACGACCCCCATCAAGAAAAATAATTTCACTTGTCTTTATTTTATTTTAACAGTATGAAAAAGGGATTCATTTCTCAAGATTATAGGTTTCCGCTATCAAATATACGTCTACAAATGTAGTTTATCCGTCGTTGTTTTGTGGCGGTAACCTCAAATTAGTTTGAAATAATGAAATATGTGCATGTTAGTTAGAATGAAAGACCCGTTCAAACCTCCTCTACAAACAAACAAACCCATGTAACTTGACAACCACCAATTAGTATATTTGATATCGTTTTTGTTAAAAAATAAATTGTTATAAGAACTAAAAGCGATTATTAAGTTATTTAATTGGGGGGAGGGGGGGGTTTGGTGAAAATATTATCGATATTATTATTTAGTTTATTTATTAAGAAAATAATTTACTTTTATTGTTTTAGGATTTTTTTTAGATATAGTTGTCTATACTTAAGTTTGTATTCAGATTATTGATATTGATATTTTATAAATAGCTTTTGTTAAGCGAGAATAGTATTCTCTAACTTTGTTTTCCGTAGATATGTGGATCTCAACGAGTTCAAGAAAATAACATCTCCTATATATTTTCTGAATCAATAGGTTAGTTGCGTTATTGTAGCTTCCGCTACATCAAAAAAGAATGTGGATATATAGGTGAATAGATCCCAATACCAACATCTTACTTCCATAGGAAACACACCTAGAACCTTCATTTCCACTCCTTGCAACAATTATATATTCCACGATTTGATTTTGAGCGTTACACTCGATTTCATGCACCCATGTGGACCTACCTACTCTACCTGATAAAGTGATAATTGAGTAGAACAGCAAAGATATCAACGAGTTTTCAAGTCTTTAACACACGTTACGTGGATCCAAGGCAATTTGTAGATCGAGACGGGGCCGTAATTATCGAGGCCTCACATATAATCATAATAAAAGAAATCCCTCAATTATCATCACTCACGCTTTCACCGAATCCTTATGACCCATCCGCACGTTAACGTTTGATTTTGGAATCAGATGCCACAACTGCTGATTCTCAATTTCCCATGTTAGATTATAAAACGTTTTATCCCATGTCTATAGCTCAAATTTGACTAAACATGTCATATTTAAATTATTTAATCAACCTGCTAATTAGCTGCCAAGATTGATTAACTAGATGAAATTAAAAAAAAAAAACATTTGGATAAAGATAGGGGAATCATCACCTCACCGTCCAACCCACTACACATAAAAAATCCAGAAACGAGTGAAATTAATAGGTCTCTCTTTTCCAAATGAATATAACATGGATACATATATATATTTTTAAAGGCATAAATAAATTCAAAATCAATCTAGAAAATGTGAGAGGAGGAGACGTAAATTCACTGTCGACTTTATGAGAGTGCATGAAAATGTGTAGAGAGAAAAAAGAGGTCGGCAGAAAAATGAATGGCTTTTCTTCTTCTCCATCCAATTCCATTGCACCACATTTCTCCATGGATTCATGTCAAACATCTTTGAAAAATCTAATTGTTTTGTAGTATGAGTAGATGTGATATAACGAAACTACACTGTCAGAAATGTAATGCACATAAATTATATAATTGGTACAACCAAAATAATAAAAAAAATGTTGACAGGAAGGTAGATGTGCGTTTGTATTATTTGGATGTGTCCCTCTCTTCTTCCTTTTCTCTATAATTACATGAACTTGTCCAATTCATCACACTTCCCAAACCAAACTTGTTTGCTCCATATAAAATACATAGATTTATATATTGACATATACAGGCAGAGACATGTGTGTGTCTGTCTAGCCAAGTAGCTCATAATTATATCGACTTGATTCCGTGGGATATATGACCTACGTGAGACTGTGACATTTGAGTTTTTTTGGCATTCTTCGTTATGTACGCATCAAAGAATGCGACATTTTTTTATGTGTATATGATGATTAATGATATATGCCAATTTGGGAACCCTAGTGGTCCATCCCATTTCCAAGTCTTATCTTTTCCAAAGTTTTATATATCATTGATTCCATTTATCAACAAGCTAGCCTGTAATCTAACCAATGAAATTAACATGCATGGTTTTGCAAAAAAAAAAGAAAAATATAAACAAAGTGACAATGATAGAGAACAGTCGGCTTGTGGAATTTAAAAGTTGGGTTCGTTGGAATTAAAACCCAGTTAGACTTTAAACTCCAAAATAAGCCCAATACACGATCTCTGTATTTATTGAGATAAGGCAATTTTATAGACTTCACAACTGAAGTTGACCTCTATAAACAAGCCCATGATACGGTCTCTGTATTTTTTGAGATATAAATAAACCTCAACATGCCCTTTATAGAAGAGAAATTGCACTCATTTCATCGCCTCTCGAAAAACCTAGCGCACCAGTCCCCATGGACGTATCCGCGAACAAAGTAATTCTTCTTGCGATCCTTATCGCTTTCTCAATGAATAGTTTCTGATTAAATCTTTTGTACCTTAGGGTCTGGAATTGAACGGTCGTGATGCAGAGATCCTAATTAGCTCCAGCACGTTGAGAATCCACGCGAAACCTAGGGAAGTCGCCTTGGACGAAGTAATTATTCTTCGATCCTTATCATCGCTTTATGTTGATTGAATTATGTTGTTTCTTCAGATCTGATTAGATCTTATTTACTTTAGGGTCTGGAATTGAACGGTGGGATTCGAAATAGCAATATTATTAGCAGGATGGTGGTTGAGGGATACGACACCTCCCCTCGTAGGGAGGATGTCGAAGAGGCTCTGAAAAATCACTTCGCATCACGTGGAATAAAGTTAATGCATGTCTCTGTTCCCGTAGACTACAAATGTCGTAATCGCAGACGCGCCTTAATCTATGTTAATGGAGAATGTGAAGCAGAGGCGTTGAAGCTTGATGGAAGTTACGTGGGAGGACTTGTTTCAAAAAAAAAAAGTAACGTGGGAGGACGTATTTTAACAATTACGGCTTACCCTTTTGACGACAATAGCCTTGAGCATCTCTTTGCTCCTACCAGTGTCATAGACGAATACCGACAGCACACGTAAATTGATTTTTTTTTCCTTTCTTATTTATTAGTCGAGAATCTTTCTTGTCATGTTGATAATACCATCTCCTGCTATATTTAGGTTGAAAGTTAGAGGATTTGATACTTCCCTCTCTCTGAATGATATCGAGAAGATGCTACTTAGGGTTTTCCCCGGATCCGATTGTTTTCCTCTCTGCGACGGGTGTGTTTTCTTCCTCCCACCAAGTTTACTGGTTAATTTTATCAGTTAGCGCTACCTAAAAGCCTTGTTTGAGTTTTTGCAGCTCAGTTTTGCTTTATCTCCGTGGACAATATTCTATGGACGAGGCTCTGAAACTTAGCGGAGGTTCTGTGGAAGGCTTTAAATTTGCAGTTACTGAGGTCCTCCCAGAAACTGTGATAGAGACTGGCATCTCTCTCGCAACTGCACGTAGCTTTGGCTTTTGTGGATAATTCTAAAACCAATCAGAAGATCAAGACTACGGACTAGAAATCTCTCGCTCTCTTTCTCTCTCAAATGCTGTCTCGTGTTATTAACTTGTCTCATGCAATGCCTCCTTCTTTTTGATAAGATCATAACAAGAGTCATGGCATCGTCGGATCATCTCCACTTGTATACCATGTTCTATATTAGTTTAGTGGGCAGTTATTTAGTTGACATGTTCTTGTGTATTTAAGCTACCTATGTTTTGTTTAATGGGATATGAAAAAAAAATTGCAGTAACTTGTGTTTTGTTCTATTTAGTTTGTTCTTTCACAAACTCTCTTAGCTTTGAGGAGGGGCCCTAATTGGCATCAAAGCAAACTTGTGTTCTAAAGTATCAAAGGGGTTGATTAAGTTCACTTTTAACACTTTTCTCTTGTCTGGATGTTGAATGTGTTTTTATTTGTTTTTTATGATAAAACTCTGTAAAAACACTATGACAAACTTGGTTGTCCAATCAATAATCATTATGGTAACTCGGTTTGCTAAAGTGAAAAAGAAAAAAAGAAGAGAAATTGCACTCTTCTCTACTTTCTTTTCCAAATTTTTTTTTTTTGAACAATTCTTTTCTTTTTTTTTGTTAAAGTTTTTTTTCGACGATTTGTGAAAGATTTGTTTGAACAACTTTTTTCCAAAATCTAATTTTCCATTTTTTTGGTTATTTGGCAAATAAGTAACTTATAGAACACAACTTTACAAACATTCATTTTTGTGAAAGGTTAACATTAATAAAAATACGTATTATTTTTAAATTTCCGTTTCTATTTTAGGATTTGAAGCTTCTAATTATTTTTTTTTTACAATAAAAGACCATTCTTTTATTCAAGTTTGATTTGAATCTTCGCAGAAAAATTCCACACAAATTATTACATTTACCTGTTTTACCATATATTTGTGTAAGATTACAAATGAAATCGACTTTAAAAAAAAATTACAGTCTGGTAAAAAAGGTTAAAACAGGGAAAAAAAAGAGAAGAAGCAGGATAGGGTTAAAGGACAAATATCTTATCCGCTTCTGTTCTAAACGGCGACCAGTGTGTTTTCGAAACTGTCTGCTTACCTGCGAGACAATGGCATCTTCCACCGTCGCCGGAGCTCCGCTTACCGGGGGTTCTCGATTCCCATGTTGGTCCTCTCAAATACCTATAAACCTTTCTTCTTCATCACTGTTATGCCTCAACAATGGAGATCTCTCTGCACCATATAATTTCCCTTTGCGACTCTCTAGAGGAGGCAGAGTTCAGACAACTCTCAGTAACTCGAAGAGCTTCGCTGTGGGAAAGGAAGCTGAAGATGGCTTCCTCTCGGTACGTTTCAAACTCTTAAACCGCTTCTCTGTTCTCGCAAGTTTCCTTCCTACTTATGTTTCTTGTAAGGAAGATTAGGTTTCATGTTTTGTTTAGTTTACATGAAACTCAATTAAAGTTTACAACTTTTCTTCTTGTTGTTTCGAAGTTTCAACCTTTTTAGCATCCTTAGAACTGTTACAAGTCACCCAATTGATTTCTGAGTTTGATGTTGATTATTAACACTGCATTGTGTAGGATGTAAGTGAAGATACTGACGAGATGTTCGACGAATTGTTCAACAAATACGGGAAGGTTGTTTACAAGAGCGACGATCTAAAGTCTCCAGCAGCTGAGGTTGATGATGACGCTGAAAGTTTAGCATGTAAGAAGCCTAAAGCCTACTATGTTTCTACTTATTGGCTAATGGAGAATATGAATATTGATATATGATGGTGGTGGTCATGTGTTGTTGTTATCCACTCTTTGCAGTTGCTGTTGAAATGGCTAAAGTTGCGAGTGAAGTGAAAGCTGGAGACATTAAGGTTCTCTTTGTGAAGCCACTCGTCTACTGGGCTCGTTTTTTCATCATAACCACTGCGTTCTCCCGCCCTCAAATCGATGCAATCGGGTAGATACTTTCTCTATTTCACTTGCAAAACCATCTCCTAAACAGACTCTCTCATTATGATGCAGGTCTAGGATGAGAGACCTGGCTGAGAAGAAGTATGGGAGAGTTGCTAATGGAGATGTAAAGCCAAATGCGTGGACTTTGTTGGACTTTGGTGAGTTTATGTTTCTTGCGTTTGCTTGTCATCGTGTCTGGATAAGAAAATGACAGTTTATGTTTGTTTGAGTGTATGCTTTCAGGAGATGTGGTGATCCATATTTTCTTACCTCCACAAAGAACTTTCTATAACTTGGAAGATTTCTACGGAAATGCCATGTCAGTTCCGCTTCCATTTCAAGATGAGCCACCACCTCGAAGTTGATGATGATGATGATACTATATGCTCCAGAAACAAAAAAAGAAAAGAAAAGGCAAATAGTTTGTAAGAAGTCTGTTGAGCAGTGGCCGGACATTGCTGGCTAAGATGGTTTCAACAACACTCAGGGGATCTCGAACATGTTTTTGTAGTTTCTTTATAGATTAGAATGAGACCATCTTTCGTTAAGGCTGGCTCTTCATGGTGTTATGTACTTCAGCTGTGTAATTTCACTTCAACAGTCAATTAGATAGAATATTTTTAGTTGATGTTCAAATGAAAGAATTCAAATCTTATTTATCACAACCACTGGATTAAACCATATGATGTTTTTGTGTGCACAGAACATGCTATACTGATATATATCATACAGAGATGAAATGTACAATGAGTCAAAATAATAAGAGCCATTCACACAGCTTAACTCTTCTCTGATGTTTCCATAGCTCATACATAGCATGTGCAATCACTGACCCTGACTGGTATACAGTCCAGGCAAACAAGAGACCAATACTGGAACTCTCCCATCTCCTGTAATAAAATCATTGAACTGGTATAACCTCAAGTAACAGTGAGAGAGAAATGAGTTGTTGGGTAAAAGAATAGCTTACAGTTAAGTCACGTGTTGGTTTCCTTGAGCGGCTTCAGAGAGACTAAGCTCCATGTCATGTGCCTCAGACCATCCTGGCTCATACGTCTCAAGGAACCCGATTTTAGCTTTGTTTGGGAGGTCGTGAGGATGAACAAACGGAACTCCCTGAGGCCAGCCTATCTCCATTTTAATATGCGCGCAAGGGCTGTTCATTGTGTTGTGGTTACTCTCGCAGTCCTTGGGGTTGCAGAATCTGAGTTTGATTCCTTTCTTAT